>NW_008335297.1:1081613-1106825 GCF_000622305.1 Nannospalax galili | reverse complement strand
CCATGCTTCCAAGTGAAGCCAGCCATGGTCGAGCAGGACCTTTGACTTATCTTCACATAGGCAGAAGTGGTAAAAGAAAGGAGCCAGGGGCTCCTCCCAAGCACATGTTACCCCTGAGGAACAGATCCTCAAAGGACCTTAAGATTGAAAATAAACTGTTTTATCTGGGCCAACTGTAGGGTCTTAAACTCCCAAAAGGAAAGTATAACCAAAGATTAATGGGGTCAATATAAATTTTAAGAGTCCATATACATAGCTAAAGGCTATATAACAAGAAACAATGCCAGGCAGGAGATACCTTCCTTTGCGTTATTGGCCAAGGTAGCACAAGAGACTCCCAGACCGTAACCTAGCATAGAACTGGAAAAATGAACAGCAGAACCCAATCTTATCTAAAGGAATATTGACAACTGATTGCTGCTAGATGAGGAACAGCTGATCTTCCTAAAACAAGGCTCTCTAGATAGATCAGATTCAGCAGACTGACTAGATTCAGCAGACAGACAAGCACTGGAGAATGGCTGGGGTGTCAACAACACAGTGGACAGCAACAGGGATGACAGAGTATATGGGCTCCAGTGTGTGGGGGGTGGGAGGCTATGGGAGGGTGCCATTTGGGAAGTGGGTATATAGATGAACAAGATTGTGTGGGATGTTCTATATGATATACACACAGAAAAATCAACCAATTTTTTTAAAAAAGGCTTATATTTGAGGAGGAAGCATAAAAATTTACTTCATATTAAACAGCAGAGGTGATAAACATTACCAGTGAACTCTACCTGATGACTTTATATCCATACTCAGGTACTAAGGATTCAAGTCAGACAGTAACCCAGCATAGAACTAGAAAAATGAACAGCAGATTCCAATCTTATCTAAAGGACTATTGACAACTGATTGCTGCTAGATGAGGAACAGCTGATCTTCCTAAAACAAGGCTCTCTAGATAGGCTGACTAGATTCAGCAGATGGACAAGCACTGGGGAAAGGCTGGGGGTGCCAACAACACAGTGGACAGTAACAGGGATGACAGTGTATATGGGCTCCAGTGTGTGGGAGGTGGGGGGCTATGGGAGGGTCTCATTTAGGAAGTGGGTATATAGATGAATAAGATTGTGTGGGATGTTCTGTATGATATACACAAAAAAAATCGATAAATTAAAAAAAAAGACATATTTGAGGAGGAAGCATAAAAATTTACTCCATGTTAATTAGTAGAGGTGAAGCACATTACCACTGAAATCTACCCAATGATTTTATATCTCAGATGCCAAGGATCTCAGAAAGTAACCGACTATGACTAGTAATAATCAGCTACAGAGAGATTAGAAACGCATGTGCAAACATTTTAGTGTTAATTGAATTAAAAATGAATTTTTCTGTATGAAACTGTATTTTAATAATCAAATGGAGATCTTTTTTAAAGGTTAAAACATTTAATATCTTATAGTTTATACTGAATACAATATTGTTTAACTGTATTAATTCAACTGTAAACCTAAAAATTTACAGCCAATTTTGAAAGAGATGCATCTTAGCTCTAGAAATTGTTATTGAATATGTCGATGCTGTTGTAATGAAATGCTTCTTCTAATTATGTGGTTATTAAATAAATAATTTTTTTGTCTTTTTGAAGCAGGGTCTCCCTGTAGCCCCAGCTGTCCTGGAACTCACTATGTACACCAGGCTGGCCTTGAACTCACAGAGATCCGCCTGCCTCTGCCTCCCAAGTGCTGGACTACGGCACGCCTGGTGTAATATGAGTGTATCGCTTGCATGTATGTAAGTGCACCCATGTCATACAATACCCCTGGGGATCAGAAAAGGGCATCGGATCTCCTGGAACTGGAGTTAAGGATAGTTAGCCACCATGTGGGTGCTGGGATTCCAACCCAGGTCCTCTGCAAAAGCAGTCAGTGCTTTTAACCTCTGAGCAATTTCTCTAGCCCCCTAGATATTTTTAAAGATGGAAAATAAAGAAAACACTCATATACAAACTAATAATAATAATGAATACAATTTTTTTAAAAGAAAATGGTTGAGATAGGGACTTTTGTGTTATTTGTGATTTACCACAATTAAACTAAAAAGCAGTTACAAGCTTATTAACAACAACAAATCTCTAGCTTCAGTCTTTACCCCAGCATCCCGCGACTACATGACATGTCAGCCCCCTTCTCCAGCCATGCTCATCCCTTGTCTATGTCACAATCATCCCTTACACACTTGTCCAGTTAAACCCATGTCCTCAGGATTGTACTAGAGCGAAGACTAGAGGTCTTCGCTCACTTCTCAGGCACACTCTGTTCTCTGATGCACATGCAGTCTCTGCCATGAACACCACATCCAGCCATCACTTCTCTCTAGTGCTCACACATGACAAATCAGCCAATAGGATATCTACCACAGATGTCCCAAAGTACCTAAAACCTCACTGGATCAAAATCAGAATGGACCATCTTTTCCACTTCTGCATGGTATCCTGATAGCTTTGCACACATCCAACTATGTTATGCAGGCAAACACTGGTCTGTGTCCTGGTAGAAGGCCAGAGAGGATGGGTGGCAAAAGCTGCTATGAGGCCACCTCCCACCCACCCCTATAGCTCTTGAAGGACTGTCATGACAGAGTTCCTCATTTCCCCAGGGTTCTAAAGAGGTGTAGGATTTCAGTCCCAGTCCCCTTAGATTAGAGGTGCAGAATACAAAAGCGCTGAGCTGCAGTCAGAACCAGTTCCACAGTAATGGTTATTCCACAGACCACTTGAAGTCATCTCGCTTTTTGTTCAGTGTTGTTCTTTTTGGTGTGGGGACACAGAACACAGGCAGCTCGCATTTTTAGTTCAGCTTCTTTCCTCTGTAAGGAGTAAGTTATCTAAATTTCAAAGTGGATCACTGTATCTTTACTGATCAAGTTGGTCAGTACATAACTACATAGGGCCCTTAACACTCACTATGCCCACACCTGCTCCTGGTCTCCTCCATCTGTGGTTGCCAAGATCACTCCATATTACCCCATCTGAGTGAACTGATTACAGTCTTCACAGTCACTCAAACTTCTGGCTAGAGTGTCATCCTTCTCCAACCACACCCACGCAAATTCCATTGATGCCATCTTCCTTCCAAGGACCTCCAGTCCACCCATATTGCTCCTAACTCGTTCATTCCTGGTCACCAACATTTCTTAACCAGGCTACAGCTTAATTGGGCTCCCTGCCACAAATCTTGCTAAATCTATTCATACAACAACCGGGTGAGTTTCAACAAGACAAATATGACCATATCACCCTAGTGAGTCAAGTCACATGCTCTGAACTTTGTCATAGTAAAACTATTAAACTGTATAGAGTTAAACCTAGCCATGTCCACTAATGGCAATGAAGCATATTGGCACATACCCAGGTGATAATCAAGAACAACTTTGTAGCCATAGTGGTGGCACATACTGTAATGTCAACACTTAGAAGGTAGAGGCTGGAGGATCAGGAGTTCAAGACCAGCCTACCTAAGCTTCACATGAGACTCTGTCTCAGAAACAACAACCAAAAGCATCCACCTTCTTTGCTAAGAATTGGGAATTGAACTCAAGTCTTATACATGCTAAGCAAGTGTTCTACCACTGAGTTACAGTTTCAGTTCCAAGTAGACTTTTTCCAAGTCTACTTCAATTAAGGTGAGACTAGCCAACCATGATATCAGATTTTTTTGGCTATGTTTATATGCACATGAGGATGCCTACAATTTCATGTGTGCACAGGTATACAAGATCACATGTGTGTAGGTACATGCATAGGCCAAAGGCCAAACTTGAGTTTGTTCCTTAAGAGCCATCCACCTTATTTTTTGAGACAAGGTCTCTTACTGGAATCTGGGGTTCACCAAACAGGTTGGCCAGTAAGCCCTAGGGACTTACCTGTCTCCCCCTCCGCAGTACTGAGATGACAAGTGTGCACCACCAAATTTGGCTTTTTTCTCTTTTTTTTGGTCTTTCTGAGACAGGATCTTCCTGTGGCACCAGCTGGCCTGGAACTCACTATGTAGATCAGGCTGGATTTGAACTCACAGAGATCCACCTGCCTCTGCTCCTGAGTGCTGAGATTAAAGATATGTGCCACCACACCCAGGCTAACTTCCCCTTATTCTAGTTCAGGTTTTTCTACCAATTCAATTCTTCAATGATAGGTAACTATTCATTAAATTGAGTCTAACATAACAGGCATGGTAGAACACTCTTATAATCCCACCAGGCAAGAGGATTCTAAACTTGAGCCAACCCAGACCTACATACTGAGAGACCCTGTTTCAAATTAACAAATAACAGTATACAATGAAAGAGAAAATAAACTGAATCCAACAACTGTGATCTAGAAATACACAGAAAGGAATAAACCAAACGTGTTTTCACTTTTTATCTAAGGAAATAAGAAAAGCACAATCACCTGCTCTTTTGTGTGTTTCTCCTGTTCTCTTCTTTTGCGTTCTTCTTCATCTACTTTGCTGATAACTATGTATCGCTCCTTCTAAAAGATAAAGAAGATAAGTTTTCTGGAAACAACTCGACCCCCAAAAAGTCAGAATTCCACTAACATTCAAAATTATAACACAGCACCCAGGAGGCTAAGGCAGTAGGATCATGATCTCAAGGCCACTTGGGCCACACAGTGACTTTAAGGCCAGCCTGAACTAATTAATGAGACCATCTCAATGAACCAAAAAGAATTCATAAAAACAAAAAAGTGAGGCTTCATATGGGGCACATGCGTTTAATCCCAACACTCAGGAGGCAGAGGCAGGTGGATCTCTGTGAATTCAAGGCCAGCCTGGACTACAAAGCGAGTTCCAGGCCAGCTGGGGCTAGAGGGAGACCCTGTCTCCAAAAGACCAAAAAATAAAAAATAAAATTTAAACAACAACAACAACAAAAATATATATATATATGTATACATAGATAGAGATATAGATAGATAGATATAGACATATATGCATGCATACCAAGGCCTGAGTCAAGCACAGCAGAAAGTATTTTGAGGGGCTGCAGAGATGGCTCATCAGTTAAGTGCACTCCCTTCTCTTCCAGAGGATCTGAGTTCGGTTCCCAAACCCACAGCAGGCTGCTCACAACCTCCTGTTACTCTAGTTCCAGGGGAGCCAATGCCCTCCTATGTCCTCCAGAGGGATTATGACTCACAGGCACAAACACACACATATACACATAATTAAAAATAAAATAAAATGATTTTAAACTTTTTTTAAAAAAAAGAAGGTATTCTGAATGTCAAAGCTGAGTTGAAACACTACAAATCAACATTTTACCTCTGCATTTCCATATCCTCCATGTTTACTTAATTCAAATCAGTAAATGTTCACTGAAATTACTAATAGGCTGAGAATAATATACTTCATACAATGAGCACTATGATTATGTAGCATTTGAACATGAATGTCTACATAATTAGTTTTAAAATAAAACTTCCATATCATATTGATAAAACCCTTGGACTTTCTAGTTAGGAACTAGATAATTACAGTGTTCTTTCCCATATACCACATTTTCTATGCATTGAGTACACTGCAGGGGAGTGAGATGGCTTAGAGGTTCAGAACAATTGCTATTCTTGCAGAGAACCTGAGTTTGGGTACTAGCACCCATGTCTGGCTGCTTATAATCACCCGTAACTCCAGTCCCAGGGGATGCAATGCCTTGGGCCTCCACAGGCACTGGCACTCATGCATATGTACTGCCCCCCAACACACACACACAAAAATAAATCTTTTTTATTCCCTTTTCTTTCTATGGTATTTTTTTGAGACAGGTCTTACTATGTAGCCCTGGCTAGCCTAGAACTTATTATGTAAACCAGACTGGTCTCAAACTCATAGGTATCTGCCTTCCTCTGCCTCCCAAGTGCTGGGATTAAAGGCTGTGCCACCATGTCTTTAATAAAATAAAATTTAAAAAATTACAAAAATCTTAAAAAAAGCAAACAGCTGGGGCCAGTGAGATGTCCAGCAGGTAAAGGTATCTACAACCAAGCCTGAAGACCTAGAACCCTCATGGTGGAAAGAACTGACTCCCACAAGTTGTCCTCTGACTTCCACATGCCCGCACCCCCAACATACATACAAAATAAATAACTAAATGTAAAATTAAGAAGAAAATATATTGTAGAGCATGTCCATATTATAGAAGATCACTTCCACTTATCCACTGAATCATCATTTTACAAAACTGTGAGCAAGCCAGGGGTGGTGGTTTACGCCTTTAATCCCAGCACTTGGTCAGCTCATGGTCATCATCCCCAGACCCAACATACAAGATGAGGCTCAGCTGGAGTGGTGGCTATGCCTTTAGTACTAGCATTTGGGAGGCAGAGGCAGGCGGATCTCTGAGTTCAAGGCCAGCCTGGTCTACACAGTGAGTTCCAGGCCAGCTAGAGCTGTAGGGAGACCCTGTCTCAAAAAAGACCAAATACCAAAAATAAAAAAACAAAAAACAAAACAAAAAAATCAACAAGGTAAAGCTCTCAAGGACAAATGAGTTGCCCAAAGTCACCAGCTCATAGGAAGCAGAGCAAAGGTGAAAATTCTGACTGACAACATGTTGGTAAATCACTGGGTACATTTACTGTTAGTTAATGTACTGAATAATTCTTACCTTTTCAGTTTCTAAGGTCTCAACATGAATGCCTTTGGGATACCTAAAGAAAAAACAAACACATGATACATCCTCTGCATCAATACATGAGTCAACGGCTGCTGAAACCCAAAGCATTCTAAGAGCAACCATGTGGCTATAAACTAAAGTTTTACTAAAATGGACTTTACAATAAGCCTGCTTCATAACATTTTAGTAGCTAAATGTTTCCCTACCTTTGCTCTTAAATATACAGGAATGTTATCAATTTTTAGGATTTTAGTGCTTTCTAAAATGCTTGGCATCTTATAATATAGTCATTACCATTACCATAATATAGTCATATACTCATTACCACACAGATATATCTTCCTTTAGTATAATGCCTACTTCCTAACTAAAGTCCTGAAGGTCCCTGTAGACAGCATGGGGCACAAAAGCAGAGTCAAAATTTGCCTTCGTAGTTTGCATCAGCCAAGGAGGAGAGGGATGTGGAAAGTACACAGAGTGAGCTGCAAGGATAGCAGGACAAGAAAGGAGCCAGGCAACCCTTCCTGTTGCTTAAAGACTAGTGCCTGTATCCATGTCACTGGAAGATTATTTTTTTAATTTGTATGCAAGCCTATGTGTGTGTGTGTGTGTGTGTGTGTGTGTGTGTGTAAAACATATGCCTATAAGATACCTTAAAAACATCTACTAAGGGGGCTAGAAAAATGGCTCAGCGGTTAAGAACACTGACTACTCTTGCAGAGGACCCAGGTTCGAATCCTAGCACCCACATGGCAGCTAACAACTGTCCTAACTCCAGTTCCAGGGGATCTGAGACACTCTTCTGTTCTCCCTGGGCATTGCACAACACTGGTACACTTACATACATGCAGACAGTACACAGATACACATAAAAATAATAAAATTTTTTTGTTTTTGGTCTTTTTGAGACAGGGTCTCCCTATAGCCCCAGCTGTCCTGGAACTCACTAAGTAGACCAGGCTGGCCTTGAACTCACAGAGATCCGCCTGCCTCTGCCTCCCAAGAGCTGGGATTAAAGGCGTGCGTCACCACCCCCAGCTATAAAATATTTTTAAAAAATCTACTAAGAAGTGGTAACAAGGGGCTGGAGAGATGGCTCAGCGGTTAAGAGAATTAACTACTCTTGCAGAACACCTGGGTTTCAATTCCCAGAACCCATACGGCAGCTAACAAGTGTCTGTAACTCCAATTCCAGGGGAAACCGACACCCTCTTCTGACCTCCACAGGCATTCCATGACACATTGCACTTACATTCATGCAGGCAGAACACTCACACACATAAAATAAAAATACATATTTTTTTTTTAAAGTGATAACAAAAAAATTAGTGAAGTAGGTATTCCATTTAAGAAACGAGGGGAACCTGATAGGGTCAAATCATCTCAACGTGAAACTTCAAGAAAGAAATGAGACCAAAGAGGATACCGGGTTTTTTAATCATGAGTCCTTCACAGACCTCTCACACACAAACCAAACACTTACTTCCAGCTCAAAGTCTGATAAATTAGTTTTCTTTGGAACCTATAAAATAAAAGAAAAGGTATTAACTTGGACCATTAAGAGTGAACCCTACATGGGCTTGGTGGTGCACACCTGTAACCCCAGCAATCAGGAGGCGGAGGCAGACAGATCTCTATGAGACCAAGGCCAGCCTGCTCTATATAGGGAGTTCCATCTGTGGCTACAGGGAGACCCAGTCTCAAAAAATAAAGGCCAAAAGCAAAAATAGTGAACCCTAATCGATCAAGCACAAGTTGGGAAATGATTTAATTCAAAATCCTCACTAGAAAAGACAAGAATTGGGCAACAAACCAAATTTCTGAGTTGGGAGGATTCATCCTCACTGTCTTCCTTCAGAATTTTAGGGTTTTTTTGGTTTTTTTTTTTTTGAGACAGGGTCTCCTTGTAGCCCCAGCTGTCCTGGAACTCACTATGTAGACCAGGCTGGCTTCAAACTCACAAAGATCCACCTGCCTCTGCCAACCAAGTGAGAATTTTAATATTATTATATTACTTTTTTTGTTTTGTTTTTTTTTGAGGCAGGGTCTCCCTGTAGCTCCAGCTGGAACTCACTATGTAGACCAGCCTGGCCTCAAACTCACAAAGATCCACCTGCCTCTGCCTCCCAAGTGAGAATTTTAATATTATTATATTACTTTTGTTTTGTTTTGTTTTGTTTGAGGCAGGGTCTCCCTGTAGCCCCAGCTGGCCTGGAACTCACTATGTAGACCAGCCAGGCCTCAAATTCAAAGAGGTCCACCTGTCTCTGCCTCCCAAGCGCTGGGATTAAAGGCATGCTCCACCATGCCCAGCTATATTATTTTTAAATATTTTTTCTATGTGTATGAGTATATTGCCTACATGTGTGTAAGTGTACCTGTGTTGTACAATACCCGTGGAGGTCAGAAGAAGGCGTCAGATGGCCTGGAATGGGAGTTATAGACGGTTGTTAGCTACCATGTGGGTGCTGGAAACCAAACCTGGGTCCTCTGCAAGAGGAGCCAGTATTCTTAACTGTGGAGCCAGGTCTCCAGTCCCTTACACTGCTTTTAAAGAATAGGTAGTTCGCATCTGATCAAAATATTAGTTCCTGGAGCCTCATGAATACAGCTTAAAGTAGACACATTCAAATACTTGTGAAGCTTGTCATGAAGGAGAAAAAGATGCTGATACTCTTGGCAATGCTGTAGGCTTCCTGCAGAGAAGAGCTTAAAGAACAGAAGTGGCTGACTGAAGTCTCCTCCAAAGTCCCTAGGGTAACATGCCTCCAGGCCAAGGCAATTATGCTGCTCTTGGGCACAACCTAAAGTCAGAGTTGCAAAATGATTTCCACCCAGATGGCACATTCATTCATCATCTGAAGAGACAATTGTTCCCACTGTGCCAGTGCTAAAGTTAGTGGTTAAGTCTAGGGAATGCACCTGTGACAGGAAGACCATTCATAAGGAAGCTATAAAAGGACCAAATGCATCAAATGTCAGAAATTATCTCCCTTTTCTCAAAAAGAACACATGAAAACAAGCAAGACAACTAACCCAGTGCATGGCTCCAAATCCAGGTTCTTCTCTTCACTCTGTAGCAAACTTTCTATCTTCTCTCTGAGGAATGAGAATCAGACAAGGACCATCAGCAAAGGAATGAAGGGATCAAACGGAATGACTGTACTCAAAAATCATACTCAAAGCCAGGCATGGTGGCGCATACCTGTAGTCCCAGCACTTGGGAGGCAGAGGCAGGCGGATCTCTGTGAGTTCAAGGCCAGCCTGGTCTACATAGTGAGTTCCAGGACAGCTGGGGCTACAGGGAGACTCTGCTTCAAAAAGACAAAAAAAAAAAATCATACTCAAAATATTCAACAGTTCTACTCAAAAACAGTCTAAATATTGGGCTACAGTGTCGCTCAGTAGTAGAGCACTTGCCTACCGTGACAAAGCCTGGCTTCCATCTCCAGCACCCTCAAAACAAAAAACAAAAAACAGGCAATCTCAATATATTTCTTTGCTTTTTTGTTCCTATTTCTGGTTTTCTGGGCGGGCAGAATCACTGTGTGTAACAGGTGTAAGAGACAGATATCATCAAATGCTGTAATTAGAGCCTGCCACTCATATCACACCTGTGTACACACCAGGGTAGCACAGGTAGGTGTAAGAGAGAGATATTATTAGATATGCCAAAATTACGGCCTGTCACTCATGTCACACCTGTGCAGGTACCCTGTGTATGACACCAAAGTGTGAGAAATAGAGCCCAATGTGTCCCCAGTGCACATTTGATCTTAGTTTAGGAACTTACATTACTTGATCAATAAACTTCTTCTGATCCTCAGGAATCATCACAGGACATTTTGAAGTGTTAGGGGACGCATACGCCAGAGCTCCTGCCCCATTGGCCTGAGAACGTTTTTCATCATACTGTTCTCTCAGCTGCCTTTCTTCCTCCTGATTCAAATACGGAATTCCTACACATAATTTTTAAAATAATAAATTAGAAGTAGTATTAACTTTTTCTAATTTTAATTTTGGGAGATGGAGAGATGACTCAGCAGTTAAGAACACAGACTTGCTCTTGGAGAGGACCCAGGTTCAGTTCCCAGCACCCACATGCACCTAACAACCATCCATAACGCCAGTTCCAGGGGATCTGACACCCTCTTCTGACCTTCGTGAGCATGGCCTGACATGGGTACACCTATATGCACTCAGGCAATACACTCATACACATAAAATAAAAACAATAAATATTTTTTAAAATTCTTACTTGGCCAGGCGTGGTGGTGCATGCCTGTAGTCCCAGCAGTCAGGAGGCAGAGGCAGGTGGATCTCTGTGAGTTCAAGGCCAGCCTGGTCTACAGAGTGAGTTCCAGGCCAGCTGGGGCTGCAGGGAGACCCTGTCACAAAAAGACCAAAAAAAAAAATTCTTACTGGGCGTGGTGGAGCACACCTTTAATCCCAGCACTGGGGAGGCAGAGGCAGGCGGGGCTCTGAGTTCAAGGGCAGCCTGGGCTAAATAGTGGGGTCCCGGGAAGCTGAGGCTACAGGGGGGACCTGTCTCCAAAAAGACAAAAAAAAAAAAAAAAAAAAAAAAAAAAAATCTTAAAATTTTTATTTTTATATATGGGTACGTCTTTGTCTATATACATGTACGTATGTATGCAACATGTGTGTTGTGGGTGCCTACAGAGACCATAAGAGGGAGGTAGATTCCCAGGAACTGAAATTATAGGTGATTATGAGCTGCCCAATAACCAAACTGCAATCTCTGGGAGAGCAGGAAGTGCTCAACTGCTGAGCCACTTCTCCAGCCTCTATACAAAACATTTTTAAGTATTTTTTATTTTATTTACTTTTATTTTATGTATATGAGTGTTTTGCTTGTATGTATGTAAGTGCACCATGTGCATGCAGTCCTCATAGAGACCAGATGAGGGTGTCAGATGGCCTGGATCTGGAGTTAAGGACAGTTGCTAGCTGCCATATGGGCACTGGGAACTGAACCCAGGTCCTCTGCAAGAGCAGCCAGAACTCTTAACCTCTGAGCCATTTCTCCAGCCCCTGACAATAGAATCTTGAGTCACACATTTCACTGACTGCCAGTACAGAGACCTCAAAGCTATGAAAATCTTTCCCCATAGAAAAGGTGTATGAGTTGGTGGGGTCAAAGGTGCAAGTGCTCACTCCCCCATACAAAGCATTTCAACAAACCAAAGAATCTATCATACTCAGAAAAGACAGACCATATCTTAAGTAATCTCAAAATGTCAACAGAGAAGGCAAGTGATCTTGTACAGTTAGGTGATACAGTCATTCACTCTTTCAATAAGGACTTGGCACTGATGCTGTGTTGAGCATTTATCAGGCATGGGTTCCATGATGGAACAAGCAGGAGCATCCACTCTAGGAGTTCTGAACAGATGGGCAGAAAAGGCCACTGTGAGGGGAAAACCCAAATGGCATATGAGTTGTATAAGCACAGCCAGGGGAAGGGTATCTCTGAACAGACACATGAGAAACTGCCCAGAAGATTGACACAGCTTAGACGTTCCAGGAGCAACAGGACGCTGCTGTGGCAGAGCACGAGGATCAATACAGGAAGAGTATGACATCAGGTTGGAGAGGGGATGAAGCAAGATCATGTAAGTCAAGCCCAGCCTGGTGGTGAAGGACTGTAATCCCAAGCTATTTGGAAGGCTGATGCAGGAGGATCACAAGTCCAAAGCCTATCTGAACTAGAGTGAAACCCTGTCTCAAAACACCAAAATAAAAACAAATAAATATTATTATGTCCTTGTAAGAAATTTATCTTAGAGCATGAAAAGTCTTAAGCAGGGGCTGAAGTTAAGAATACTGCTCCTGCAGAAGACCCAGGTTCAGTTCCTAACACCCACGTAGCAGCTAACAACCATCCGTTACTCCAGCTCCAGGGCATCCTATGCCCTCTTCTGGCCTCTGTGGACGTTGCATGCACATGGTGCACTTACAGCTATGCAGGCAAAACACTCATACACATAATAAAGTTTAAAATTTTTTAAGTCTTAAGCAAAACAAGATATTACTTGCTTTATGTCTGAATATCAGACTGACTGAAGTGGAAGTAAGGAGATCAGGGAGAAGCAACTGTACCCATATGGGCAGCTCACAAAAGCCTCTAACTCCAGCTTTATGGGATCTGACATTCTTTTAGCCACCAAGTACACATGCATGCATGCACAAGTAAAAATAAATCTTTTTTTATATGAAACCAGCCAGGCATGGTGGTGCACATCTTTAATCTCAGCATTTGTGAGACAGAAGCAGGTGGATCACTTTTGAGTTCAAGGCCAGCCTCATCCACATAGTAAGCTATAGGCCAGTCAGAGCTACATAGTGAGACCCTGTCTCAAAAACCAAAATGAAACTGAACTATGTAGTTTAAACAAATACAAAAAGACAGGGAAAAGTAGGATAATAGACGGGGCTGGTGAGCTAGAAATCAAAAACTACCTATACATTAAATCTGTGAGTATAAAAAAATTAAGAATTTCAGATATAAACTTGTAGCTTAAGCTGGATGAGGTGATGTACACCTTTAATACCAGCATTCAGGAGGCAGACGCAGGTGGACACCTGTGAAATCAAGGCCAACATGGTCTGTAGTGAGTTCCAGACCAGCCAAGACTACAGGGAAACTCGGTTTCAAAAAAAAAAGTCTAAAAATTGGAAATTCTCAAAATGAGATTTACTTTCCAAATGACATCATTATGAAGGTTTATCAGCTCTAAAGGTAAGTCATGTAGAGACTCTTACCATTGCGAAAAACTTTATTGAAGTCAAATCCTTGGCTCGCTAGGAAGTCAATGCTGGAGCTCTGGAATAAGACATGTTCGTGAAGTTAGTGGCAGGGTTGAAGTCAGAAACAGAGAAGTGACTCAGACAAGTAAATATGACAACACAGCAAGGACAAAGCGTGCCAAAAGTCAGAAGACAGGGTTTCTACCTGTGGCTGACAATGACCAGTAGTTCACTTAAAACACCAGGGCTCTACTCCTTAATAGCTTATAAAGCAAACATCCTTGTTTTACAATATTTGCCAAAAATCCAAAGTAAAGAGATATTTCTCCAATGGCAGAAGACTCCTATCCTCTGGGTACTGTACTGAGAGCCTATGAACAAAACTAAAGTATATTTATACAACCTCAAGTAAAAGGCTAAGGTAGCTCACATGTGTAGAATATAACTCATCACTAGCTACCTCAAATCAAACATTGAAGGCTCCAAATCTTTATGTTATTATTATTGGGGTGTGTATGTGAGCGAGAGAGACAGGGGAGTACTGTAGTGGCACATATATAGAGGTCAGAGGACAACTTTGTGGAATGGATTTTTGCTTTTCACCTTTATGTGGGATCAGGGATTAAATCCAGGTGGTCATGCTTATAAGGGAAGCACCTTTGCCCAAGCCATCTTCTCAGCCATGAAGGGCCAAAATCTTTTTTTTTTAATATTTTATTATTTTTATTTTATGTGTACGTGTATTGCCTGCATATATGTTAAGTGCACCCATGTTGTGCAATGCCTGTAGAGGTCAGAAGAGGGCATCAGAGTTACAGACAATTGTTAGCCACCATGTGGTGCTGGGAATTGAACCCCGGGTCTTCTGCAAGAGTAGCCAGTGCTCTTAACCACCACTGAAACCTCTCTCCAGCCTGAAGGCCCAAAATCTTAATGGGTGCAGTCTTCTTTTGTTTTATTTTGGTTTGGGTTTGGGTTTTGAGACGAGGTCTCATACTAACTGGATGGTCGTAATGTTCCAGATCAAGAGATCCAGTTAGCAAACTTAACTAAGCAAATGCATCTCTACCAAGAATAAGCTGAAATAAACAAGTACATTTATTAAAAATTAATATAAAATTTTAGAGATTGTACATGAATGTGGCCAAATCATGAACTTCTCACTCAAGGTGACTAAGAAGGAAACAATATTGTAGCTACTCATACTTTTTTTTTTTTTTGTCTCTTTGTTGGTTGTTTTTTAACAGGGTCTCTCTAGTCACAGCCCACCTGGAAGTCACAATGTGAACCAAGGTAGCTTCAATCTTCTGCCTCTGCCTCCCGAGGGCTGGAATTAAAGGCCCACGCCACCACACCTGGAGCTACTCATATTTTTATGTGTTCCTAAATTCTTTTTTTTTTTTTTTTTTTATCTTTTTGAGTCAGTCTCCCTGTAGCCCCAGCTGGCCTGGAACTTGCTATGTAAACCAGGCTAACCTAGAACTGACAGATATCTGCCTGCCTCTGCCTCCAGAGTGCTAGGACTAAAGGCGTGCGCCACCATGTCCAGCGTAACATTTTGTGTGTGTGTGTGTGTGTGTTCCTAAATGTTTACACAGTCACATAAACACTAAATCTCTAACAGACACACCAAAAGAGAAACTTTATATAGGCATTTTTGTCTATCTAGTACTAGACCAAGGCTGATTTAACTTTCCACTTGAAACCCCATTTACCCAAGAAATATCATACAAGCCCAAATATACAGGCCTACAAAATCGAATACAAATCAAACATGTACTGACTAATAAATCGCAAAGAAATTTACATTAAGACAATTCTTCAGAAGACATAAAATTTTACCATTTATGAAAGATGAAAGCAAATTTACATTTTAATGTGCTTTTTTTTTTTTTTTTTTTTTTTTTTTTTTGTCTTTTTGAGACAGGGTCTCCCTGTAGCCCCAGCTGTCCTGGAACTTTACAAAGATCCGCCTGTCTCTGCCTCCCAAGTGCTGGGATTAAAGGCGTGTACCACCACACCCTGCGCTTGTTTATTCTTACATGAAGAACTTGGGGCTGAGGAGATAGTTCAGTGAGGAAAGAACTACCAATGACCTGAGTTCAACCCCCAGGGCCACCTCGTAGAAGGAAAAACTGACTCCCAAAACTTGTCCTCAGCCCCCACCCCCACACACACACTGTGGTATGCACATGCTCCCACACACACACCCAAACAATAAATCAATTAAAAAATAACTTTTGGGATGGGAGAAATGACTTAAGCAGTTAAGAGTACTGGCTGCTCTTACAGAGGACCTGGGTTCACTTCCCAACACCACATGGCAGCTAACAACTGTCTGTAACTCCAATTCCAGGGAATCCATTATCTTAGTCTGACCTCAACAGGCAGTGCACACATATGGTACACTTACATACATGCAGGCAAAATACTCATACACATAAAATAAAAATGAATAAAAAAACTTTTTCTTTGGTCTTTTTGAGACAGGGTTTCGCTGTAGCCCCAGCTGGCCTAAAATTCCCTGTGTACACTAGCGTGGCCTCAATCTCACAGAGATCTACCTGCCTCTCTCTGCCTTCTGAGTGCTAGGATTAAAGGCACATGCCACCACACCCAGCTCAAAAAAACTTTTAAATAAATAGCTTGCTTAAAAAAGAAAGTAATCACAGCTGAATATTCAATCCTGCAGGATCTAAAATATCTCTGACTTTTTTCACAGCTGATGATATTCTGATTTTAAAATCATCAATGTTGAAAACACTGCTTCCCAGAAATACATAGTACAAAATGTAAAATTATGTTTGAGGACACTTCAAAAATTGATGGAAATTCTGTCCTAATCCCAAGCCAAAAGTCATTTAATATTTTTTATAAAATTCAAGACAGCAACACAAATGGCCATTTTTATTTTTTTTTAATTTATTTATTTTTATTTTACATTTATGAGTGTTTTGCCTACGTGTGTAAGTGCACCCATGTCATGCAGTGCCAGAAGAGGACAGAGGAAGGCTTTAGATCCCCTGGAACTGGAGTTACAATAGTTGTTAGCCACCATGTGGGGTTCTGGGACTCAAATGTGGATCTTCTCCAATAACAGCCGCTAAGCCATCTCTCCATCCCCCATAAACAGGCATTTTTGAAGTCAAACATTCTGACACAATAAAATCTATCGATATGCTTATTTGATCCATGCTAAAGATGATGGTAGGAAAATATTTAAAGTCTTTGTCATAATTAAGCCATTCTGTTTCTATAAGAGCAGAAAACATTGTATGGACAGTAAACACTATGATTCACAGCATACAGTAGTCTCAAATCTAAGCCAGAGTATGTGGGCAGAGTTTGTTATCATCATGTATAGCAGGCAAGTGAAGTCACATGATGCACCACAAAGGAGCATTGCCAGAAACACCTTGGATTAATCACACACTTGTTTATTTGTTTCTGGTTTTGTTTTTGTTGGGTTTTTTTTGAGACGGGGTCTCCCTGTAGCCCCAGCTGGCTAGATCACAAATTTGCCTGCCTCTGCCTCCTGAGTGCTGGGACTAAAGGCATGCACCACCACACCTGGCTTTTTTATGGCTCTGTTTTTGTTGGTTTATTTTATGTGTATCACTGTTCTGCCTGCATGTATGGTAAGTACACCACACATTCACCTGCTGCTGAAGGAGGCCAGAAAGAGGGTATCTAATCCCCTGGAACTGGAGTTACAGATGGTTGTAAAGTACCATGTGAGTGCACAGAACTGAAGGTGGGTCTTCTGTAAGAGTAGTCAGTGCTCTTAAGGGCTGAGCCATGTCTCCAGACACCTCCCCCACCCCCCACCCCTTTTTTTGAGACAGGGTCTCACTATGTAGCTCCAACTGGCCTAGAATTCACTTTGTAGACCAGGTTGGTCTCAAACTCACAGAGATCCACCTGCCTCTGCCTCCCAAATGCTGGGATCAAAGGTATGTGCCACCATCCCCAGCCACAAGTTTTTTAATTCACTTTTGGTCAATGCATGTTCAGAAAAAATTTTTGTTGCCAAATTTTTCATGACCTCCACATTTAGCTACCCTATAGAGGATGAAGATTCAGTCAGAGAAACTGTGTACCAAACTCCAAAACATCATACTTTCCTTCATCCCGTTAAATTCAGAATCAAAGACTCAACTATCCCCTCTTAGAAGATACCTATTTCCCAATTAAATCAACACCATTGCTGGGTGTGATGGAACACACCTGCAACCCCAGCACAGCACTTGGAAAGTGGAGGCAGGAAGATTAGAAGTTCAAGGCTGCATGAGGAATTATCTAAAAAGAAGGGGCTGGAGAGATGGCTCAGTGATTAAGAGCACTGGCTGCTCTTCCAGAGGACCTGGATTTGATTCCCAGCACTCACATGACAGCTAACAATGGTCTATACCTCCAGTTCCAGGAGAATCTGATGCCCTCTTCTGACCTCTGTGGGCATTGTACAACATGGGTGCACTTATACACATGGAGGCAATACACTCATACACATAAAATAAAAATAATAAATAAAATATTTTTTTAAAAAAGGAAAAGAACTTTCTATTAACCCCACATATAGCAATAATACAGCAATAATAATTTAAAAATTTCCAACTATGGATTACCTTCCATGAATTCAGATACAGACATTCAGTCAGAAAAAGGGGAAGGCAAAGAAAAGGAGGGGGACAGTGGGTATGGTGACTCATGCCTGTAATCTCAGCACTTGGGAAGATGAAGCAAGAGGACTGCCCAGTGTATTAGTTACTTTTCTGTTGCTGTGATAGAAACACTGACCAAAGCAACTACAGAAGGAAGAGTTTGAGTTTATAGTTCCAGGGGAATTACAGTCTGTCATAGAAGGGAGGCATGGTGGCAGGAAGTGGCTGGGGCAGGAGCAGAAAGCAGAGCATTCACATCTCAAGCAGCCACAGGGAATAAAAGAGAGACTGGAGATCTGGCAAGGCTTAAGAACTCTCTAAGCCCGCCCCCAGTGACTTCCTTCCTCCAGCATGGCCACACCTTCGAAGACCTCCCAAAACAGCACCACCAACCTGGGACAAAATGTCCAAATACTTGAAGCCTATGGGGGAACATTCTCACTCCAACCCATTCTCACTGTAACCCAGCCTGGGCTACAAAATGAGCTGGAAGCCAGCCTAGGCCACAGAATAAGGCCCTGCCTTGAAAGGAAGGAAGGAAAGGGAGGGGAGGGGAGAGGAAAGGAGAGAAGGGAAGAGAGAAGGGGAGGGGAGGGAAAGAGGAGGGCTGGGGATGTAGTTCAGTCATCAGAGCACTGGCCTAGAATGCATGAGGCCTTGAATGTGATGTCATAAATTGGTGTGCTGGTATATACCTAGTAAGAGGATCAAAAGTTCAAGGTCATCCTTGGTTATATAGCAAGTTCAAAGCCAGCCTAGACTATAAGAGACCATGTATCAAAGAAAAAAATCAAGAGAAATAGAGAAAAGTGGGGTGAGGATGGGGAGAGGAAAAGCGTATAAACACCATTCTGCAATTCTGTCTGTTATTCCACTCCACCACACATTTCCTGGAATTATACAGGGTTCCATTGGTCCATTCCACCATATCTTGCCTAACATCTCAGTTATGTACACACATTTATTTTTCAAGGACACAGTATGTGGTGTTACCTTCAAGTTCTCTATGATTTAAGGTTGTGAAAGGCTCTTTGAGAGTAATTTATATCATTTTAATCTACTCACTGACCCTAGCTCCTAACTCATTTGTAGCATCAGTTTTGCAACAGTCAACTTCTGTGCCTGCGTGCCTGCAAGCACACCTCTGTGTCTGTGGAATATGAATAAGTAGGTATGGGTGCACATGCCCATGTGTGTCTGTGGGGGTATGAGAAATCAACGCCAGGCATCTTCCTAAAACTTTCTACCTTAGTGTGTATTTGTGTGTTGCGGGGGGATGAGTATCTGAATGTGGATACATGTGCTTATGTGTATCCGGGAGTGAATGAATCAGAGGTCAACATCAGGTATCTTTCTACTACTCTCTACCTTTGTGTTTGGGGGGGTGCTGATGGATGCATGTGTGTATACATGGTTGTAACTCAACTCACCCACACAGGCATATGTGGAGGCCAGAAGTCAACACCAAGTGTTTTCCTCTCTCATTTTCCACCTTTTTTTTTTTTTTTTTGTCTTTTTGATACAGGGTCTCCCTATAGCCCCAGCTGGCCTGGAACACGCTAATGTAGACCAGGCTGGCCTCGAACTGAACTCACAGAGACTCCACCTTATTTTTTGAGACAGTGTCTCTCACTGAACCTTTTCAGCTATGCTGGCTGAAAGCAACCCCCAAGATCCTCCTGTCTTTACCCCCAGCACTAGGGGTACAGTCAACCATTGGTAGCCATGCCTGTGGGTTCGAGGGATCAGAATTCAGATCCCCCATTCCTCCATCTCTCTAGACCCTGCAGTCGTAGACTTTTAAACAAAACAAGAGAAAACATAAAGCTCTGGGATTACAGGTATATAATACCATGCCTAGTTATCTAAACGTCTGTTCAGTATTTTTTTTTTTTTTTTTTGGAGACAGGGTCTCATCTTACTATGTAGCCTTGGCTGATCTGGAATTTTATAGACCAAGTTGGCCTCAAAGTCACAGAGTTCTGCAAGTCTCTGGAGTGCTGGGATTAAAGGCATGTGCCACTACTTACCCAGTTAAACTTCTGGAGGGTTTTTGTTTTCTTTTTTCTTTTTTTACTCTTCTTTTGCGACAGGGTCTCCCTGTAGCCCAAGTTGGCCTGGAACTAGAACTGGATTTGTATACCAGACTGGCCTCCTTCTCACAGGATCCACCTGCCTCTACCTCCCAAGTGCTAGGATTAAAGGCATGCAGCACCACACATGGATGTTTTTTCATTTTTTAAAAGATTTCTTTTTTTCTTTTTTTTTTTTTCCCAGAGCTGAGGACCAAACCCAGGACCTTGCGTTTGCTAGGCAAGCGCTCTACCACTGAGCTAAATCCCCAACCCCTAAAAGAATTTTTTTTTTTTTTTTTGGTCTTTTAGAGACAGGGTCTCCCTGTAGCCCCAGCTGGCCTGGAACTCACTATGTGGCCCAGGCTGGCCTTGAACTCACAGAGATCCGCCTGCTGCTGGGACTACAGGTGTACACCACCACGCCTAGCTTTTTGCCTATAATTTAGTGAGGGATATTTTAGCAATTAATTCCAATTATTGTCCTGTTGCTAATTTACAGAGAGACTACAGGAAGAACTGAAAACTATAAACACAATTCTACCCTGCTAAAAAGGGTGCTGGGATTAAAGGCGTGCGCCACCAAGCCTGGCAAGTCAATTTATTTTTATTTTATGTGTAGCAGTGTTTTGCCTGCCTGGTATCTTGTGGAGATCAGAAAAAGGCACTGGATGGATGCCTTATAACTGGAGTCACAGATGGTTGTGAACTACCATGTGGGTGTTGGGAACTAAACTTGGGTCCTCTGCAAAAGCAGCAAATACTCCTAACTACCGAGCCATATTTCTAGCCCCTTGATCATTTTTTTTAATGGTTTGTTTTTTTGTGTTTGTTTTGAAGTAGTCTCACGTAACCCAGACTGGCCTCAAATTTGCTATGTAGCTAAAGATGGCCCTGCTCTACCTCCCTGGTGTTAGGATTACAGTCATGTACTACCATGCTCAGTTTATGCAGTGCTGAGAATCAAACCCAGGGACTTGTATATACTAGGCAAGCAGTCTACCAACTGAGCTACATCCCCAGTCCCTATCTTGCCTTATTTGATACAGAAAGTGCTCAGAAGTCTGTCCTCTGGATTTTCACAACTGCATTACCACTTCTATGGCAGAGAAGAAAAAGAGCAAAATTCAAATGAACTCACATTACTATGGGGAGAAAAGCTCAACCAGGATTACAAGGGAGAAGAGGCAGCACTTCCCTTCCATTCACAGATTCCAACCACTTATTCACATTCTCCTTATCCATGACAATAATCAAGCAGGTAGAAACTAAAAGGTATCCTGTGTCTCCCCAGTCAGTTACCACAAGAGTCTAAGGAGAGCCTCCCAGGTTCTCTTGCCCATAAGACCCTTCCTCAAGAGAAAAATTCAGTCCTTTCTGCCTTCTCTTTCCTGATGGGTACTTGGGGAAAGGACCTGAGTTCAAGTAGTTTGGCTTGTCCAGAAAAATAAAGCTCTGCCCTTGGGGCAGGTACAAAGATTATGAGGTAGGGAGAAGCAAGTCCTGATGTAGGATGCAATTCCAGGGAAGACATTACAAGTTCCAAATGGAGTCCCACTCAAATGTCACGATCCCAAATTTAGCTTTATTAATAAAGTTCGCCCTCTAATTTCCATCTGCCTGTCTCTGTATCCTATTTCTTGCAGCATTCTGAAGTAAAAGGGGAGATAAAAACTGTCATTAATTTCCCAAACCTAAAACTGGAGGTCAGAGAGGTAAGATAATTTGCCCAAAGCCTAAATCTTTTTTTTAAAAGACAGAGTCTCATGTAGCCTAGGCTGGCCTCAAACTGACTATGTAGCCAAGGATGACCTGAATGAGCCTCCTACCTCCACCTCCTAAGTGCTGGGATTACAGGCATGTACTACCATACGCAGTTTATATGGTGCTGAAGATAAAACCCAGGGCCTCGTACATGGAAGACAAGCACTCTGTCAGCTGAGCTACAAGCCCAGTCCCTAAAACAAAATCGTAAAAAGGAATTCAGATTCTACATTTCTACTGTGCCCCACTAGCAAGCCATAAAAGAAAAAATCCACTCATGCTACTAACCTGGCAAACAAACTTGACGTCTGGTGAGGATCTACTGAAGGGCTTGGGGAAAACATAGAAGTTAAATGACTTCGTTATATACCTGGGAAAATAAGAGAAAAGGTGACTTAGAGAGTAACATTAGGCTACAACTTAAGAATTCCCACCACTTGTTAAAACCTACTTTGAATCTGTGTGGTCATACTTAAAAGCGCAGAGGCCAAACTGAAACAGCAAAAAGTCCATGGAATGCTGGAAGGGAAATTAAACATCAAATCAACTTGACTTTGGCGAAACACTTCTGATTGGAACAGATTATGCAGGCTATGTATCAGAAGCACTGTTTATTTATATACATCTCTTAATTGTTTTCCCAATTAAGAACTTATCCATCATCCCTGAGCATCATATTAGGTCTATTTCCAAATACTGAAACAGCCACAACATATTTATTTCCTACAAATCAAATTACTATCAAGCATAAGCCTTCCCCAGAATGCTTTCTAGCAAATGATTATTTTTACTGCTGTTTTTTTTAAATATTTTATTTGTTTATTTATTTTATTTTATGTGTATGTGTATACTGCCTGCATGTAGGAAAGTGCACCCATGTCATACACTGCCCACGCAAGACAGAGAGGCCATCAGATCCCCTGGAACTGGAGTTACAGACAGATGTTAGCTGCCATGTGGGTGCTGGGATTCGAACCTGGGTCTTCTGCAAGAACAGTCAGTGTTCTTAACCACTGAGCCATCTCTCCAGCCCCTTTTGCTGCTGTTTTAAACATCACTAAAATGTTTTGTGGCTGAAGCAGAGAAGCACTACACTTCGAAAACATTAACATGTAATTTTAATGATTTTATCTCTCTGTAACTCAGTGGAAATGGGATCCACATGAGAAAGAAAAAGACTTTTTTTTTTTCCAGAGTCTCCGTAGTCCCAGGCATCACTATGTGGACCACACTAGCCTCTATTTCACAGAGATCTTCCTGCCTCTGGCTCCTGGGGGCTGGGATTGAAGGCAACCTCCCAGCCTAAGAAAAAGACTTTTGAGTACATTCACTTGCCTTTTTAAGCTTCTGGTACCTCTCTTCTGGGGTGTCAAAACCATTTGTTAATGCAGTGACTGAAGGACCATCGCTGATTCCTAGATTAGAAAAAAATAAGGTTTATTAATAAATGCTAGTGTGAAAATGTCACCATCCGATGCCACTATAATTTCATACTGTTATAAATTTTTCAAAATTAACATTAATTTGAGTTATAGGTATAGTTCACTAGTAAGAAAGAGTGTCTGCCTCACATGTGAGAGGCCCTGCATTGGATTCAACCCCAGAGAAAATAATTAGGGGCTGAAGAAATGGCTTAGTCAGTAAAGTGCTTGCTGTGCAAGTATGAGGACCTGAGTTCAGATCCCCAGCTCCAACATATAAAAAAAAAAAAAAAAAAACACAGATGCGGGCTGGAGAGATGGCTCAGTGGTTAAGAACACTGACTGTTCTTACAGAAGAGCCAGGTTCAAATCCCAGCACCCACATGGCAAAAGCTAGGCATGGTGGCACACGCCTTTAATCCTAGCACTCAGGAGACAGAGGCAGGCGGATCTCTGTGAGTTCGAGGCCAGCCTGGTCTACATAGCAAGTTCCAGGACAGTTTGGGCTACAGGGAGACCCTGTCTCAAAAAGACAAAAAAAAAAAAAAAACAGATGCAAGTAACACCGGGGAGGCAGAAATAAGTGGATCCCTGAAACTACTAGTCAGCTTGCCAGTCAGCTTCACCAAATCAGTGAACACCAGGTTCAATGAGATAGATATGCTGGCTCAAAAAATTAAGTGGAGAATGATTGAGGAAGAAACCTAATACTGATCTCTGGCCACCACACACATAGACAGTACATCCACACCTACACACAAATGCACAAGTACATTCACCCAGGCATGCAGACACTTGCAATCTTGTACATACACACACATACACACACACACTCACACTCACACACAAAGAAAAATACTAAGAGATTAACTGGCCAATAAGCAAAACTTTCTAACAATGAACAGGGATATTCAAACTTGAGAATGGACAGTTTCCACATCTAACATAGGTCTCAAAACCCAGTAATGCTGGACGTGGTGGCCCACACCTTTAATCCCAGCACTCAGGAGGCAGAGGCAAGCAGAGCTCTGTAAGTTCGAGACCAGCCTGGTCTACATAGCGAGTTCCAGGCCACCTGGGGCTACAGGGAGATTTGTCTCAAAAAGAAAAAAACAAAACAAAACAAAACAAAACAAAAAACAGTACTCACTTAAGAAAACAATCTCACCCCTCGTGAAGTAGCAATCCCCACAATCCCAGCACTTCAGAAGGCAGGGACATGACTGCTGCAGGTATAAGGCCAGCCTGATCTATATAGTAAGTTCTAGGCTAGCCAGGGCTATATAGGAAGACTATCTCGTAAAAAAGGAAAACAACCTCTGTTTAAACCCAGTTTTGCTCTTCCTAAAAGATTAGTACAAAACTGGGAGTGGGAGTGGTGGCATAAGCTTTTAATACTAGCACTCTGGAGGCAGAGGGAGGTGGATCTCTGCAATCAAGTCCAGTATGGTCGACATAGTGAGTTCCAGGCGAGCTGGGACTATAGTGAGACCATGTTTCAAAAAAGACAACCAACCAACCAACCAAAAATATTAATGTGTAAACTGACAGAAAGGAATTCATTGCTAGGAGACTGCTGCAGTACCAGTCTGTTTTCAGCTATGCATGGTAGCACAGGCCTATAGTTACAGTATTTGCGAGGCTGAGGCAGGAGGATCCTGAGTTTGAGAACCGAGCCAGACCCTATCTCAAAAGAGGGGGCTGGACAGAGGGCTCAGTGGTTAAGAGCACTGAGTGCTCTTGCAGAGGGCCCAGGTTCGAGTCCCAGCACCCACATGGTGGCTACGAACGGTCCTTAACTCCAGTTCCAGGGAAATCTGAAGCCCTCTTCTGACCTCCATGGCATTGCATGACACAGGT
>NW_008335297.1:1048677-1081323 GCF_000622305.1 Nannospalax galili | reverse complement strand
GTCTACATAGTGAGTTCCAGGACAGCTGGGGCTACAAGGAGACCCTGTCTCAAAAATAAAAAAAAAAAAAAAAAAAAAAAAAAAAAAGGCCTCACCCTAAACCTCCAGCTTTCTAACCATGTACAGAAATTGTTTTAGGTAGCACCAGAGCTATATTTGTCCACAACCCTCAGTCTGACCAATCATAAAACCAATACATCTAAATACTTTTGAAACTTTTAGGAGGAAACGTGAACACATATGCAACCTGCCCAAAGGCAGAGTAAGTAAGGAGCCGCCGACAGGCAAGATAAATTAGGGGACTGAGAAGGGAAAAGACTTAGCACAGAGGTGCAAGCCCGGGGCTTCAAGGTAGGGATACCTGAAAACTCCCCATCGATGGCGAAGAAGTCAGCCTCCTCTATGGCCTGGTACACTTTGTGAAGATTACTCTTAAAATCTGCGGAGAGACCGAGAACAGGCTCAGAACCGGTGGTCTGCTTTTCTGCCCACCGACTCCTAAAGGGAGAGGGAGAAGGGTTGGTGGCGGGGGGGAGATGGGGGACAAGTCCCTGAGGCTGTGCAGCGGCTGCAGAAATCTCCGAGGTGTGCAAAGACCACGCGGGGACGAGAACTCCAGGGATGGCTGGACCAGAGGAGGCGAAGCTCTGAAGGGTGCCCAGACTGGAAAGGGACAAGGCCTGGGGGAGCGGGGGGTGCGGGCAAGAAAAAGGCAAGGGTCCCAGAGGTGCACGTTTTCCAGAGGGACAGGCCCCCAAGAGGCGGATGGGTTTCAGAGGATGCAAAGCCCAAAGGGACAGACTCTGCTGGGCCCCGCCTAACGTGCAGCTCGCGGTCTGGGCCTAGCGGGCTAGATAAGCGCGGAGCCCCGGCAGGTACACAGCGGACACGCACTGCTCCGGATTATCTCCATTCTGCAGCGCGGCCGGAACTCTGGCCTCGCCCGGGCCGCCGCCGTTCCACGCGCAGAGTTCCGCAGCGAGCAGCGGCGGCCGCAGCAGCATCCAAAGAACCGACCGCGGCGCCGACTCCCGGAAACAGCGCGCACCCGCTGCGCCTGCGTTAGCGCCTGCGTCACGGAGAGGGTGGGCCCGAGGCTGAGGCCCTCCGTTGGCAGAGGGGAAGGGGCGTGGCTATGGAAGTCCCAAAGCGGAGCCTAGTCCTGGGTGGAGGCATGCCCTGCTTTCTGTTGATCAAGGGATGCTTGATGAAGGGCTAGGATTCCAGAATTTGCGGTGACTCCCTCCTGTAAGCCCTGCAGAGGGGAAAGCAGGGGCATTGTGAGTTTGAGACCAGCTTGGGCTACCCAGAGAGGTCCAGTCTCAAAACATATATATTTTTGGGGTTTTTTTTTTTTGTTTTTTTACTGTATGCAAGTGTACCATATGTACAAGGCAAGAGAGCCTCTGATTCCCTAGGAACTGAAGTTACAGACGGTTTCCTAGTCGCCATGTGGGTGCTGGGAATTGAACCCTGGTCCCCTACAAGAGCAGCCAGTACTCTTAACCACTGAGCTGTCTTCTCCAGCCACTTGCCTGGCTTTTTACCTGGGTGTTAGAGATTTGAACTCAGGTCTTGTTGCTTTCACAGCAAGTGCTCTTATCCACTGAGCCATATCTCCAGCTCTCTTAATTTACTGGGTTCTATTACATGCCACTCTAGTGGAATGGAGATACGCTGATAGGAAAATATGGAGTCTGTCCCATTGGCGCTTAAAACTTGAGGTATGGGGGCTGGGCATACAGAACTCAAACTTGCCGTGGAAATATGATAATTGCTATGAAGAGAAAGAGCAAGGTGCTGCAACAGAAAATGCAGGGATTCTGAGTTAAGTAAAGAAAGCAAAGCTGAGACTATCTACCTGTGTTAGCAACCAGAGGCCCTAATGGCGGTTTGTTTGGGGTTGTTGATCCCCCAAATTCTTGCACTGCACTGACATATAATAGATGCTCCAATAAACTGGTTGGTCTTTCACAAAAGCCTAATATGAAGTTGATTAGAAGAACCATCTTCAAAGCCTAGCTCTACCACATATTAACTTGGTAATATATCCAATCTTTCTAAATTTCAATTTCCTGAGGTTATGTCAAAGATCAGTTGTGATAAAGTATGGGAATTAGGAAGAAAGTACTATAAAATTAAGTCTGTATATAGCCGGGTGTGGTGGTGCACACCTTTAATCCCAGCACTCAGGAGGCAGAGGCGGGTGTATCCTTGTGAGTTCAAGGCCAGCCTGGTCTACATAGTTCAGGTCAGCTGGGATTGCAGGGAGACCCTGTCTCAAAAAGGCAAAAAAATAAGTCTGTATAAATAACTGGTTGGTTTGTTGTTGTTGAATGGGGGAAGTTTGAAACAGGGTCTTGCTACATGATAAATATAATAATAGAGCACTGGACTTGGTGCCTTTAACCCCAGCACTTGATAGGCAGAGGCACAGGGATCTCTGTGAATTTGAGGTCAGCCTGGTCTACATAGCAAGTTACAGGCCAGCTGGGACTACAGGGAGATCCTATTTCAAAAAGACCATAAAAAAAAAAAAATATATATATTAATCAGCTAAATTCAGCAAGTTTTTAAAAAATTCAATTAAGTTTTTATTGCTTATTAAAACTTTGGGGGGGGGGTCTTTTTGAGGCAAGGTCTCCTGTACCCCAGCTGGCCTAACACTTGCTGTATGAACCAGGCTGTCCTGATCTCACAGAGACACCTGCCTTTGTCTCCCTCCTGCTGGGATTAAAGGCATTTTTTTTGTTTTGTTTTTAATATTTTATTTTTATGTGTATGAGTGTATTGCCTGCGTGTGTGTAAGTGTACCCATCTTTCTTATGCAACACAGGCCCACCTGCCCATGGGTGGCACCACCCACAGTGAGCTGGGCCCTCCCACATCACTCATCAAGAAGATGCCCTTCAGACATGGCCACAGGCCAGTCCAATAGAGGCAATTTCCCGATTGAGGCTCCCTCAACCCAGGTGTGTCAAGTTGACACTAAAGCTATCCAGCACAGGAGGTAACACATAATTACCCTCCAAGAATGAGACTGATTAGAAGAAAGGGCCTGAGACCATGATCAGGCCTCAAGGAAAGGAGAGTATCAGACAGAAAATGGTAAAGTATATGTGAAAGGGAAATGTGACTGAGACCTTAAAGGGAAGGAGAGACTTTCTTTTAAAACCTGGAAAAGAGCTTCATTAAGAGTAATAAGGGCCAGAGAGCTGGCTCAGCAGTAAAGAGCACTGGTTGCTCTTGCAGAGAATCAAGGTTCAATTCCCAGCACCCACATGGCAGCTAACAACCAATCGTCTGTCACTCCAGTTCTGGGGGATCCGACGCCCTCTTCTGACCTCCCTAGGCATTGTACAACATGGGTACACTTACATATATGCAGGCAATACACTCATACATAAAATAAAAATAATAAGCTTCCTGTAGTGGCACTTGGGAGGCAGAGGCAGATGAATGTGAGTTCAAGGCCAACCTGGTCTACTTAGCAAGTTCCAGGCTGGCTGGGACTACAGGGAGACCCTGTCTCAATAAATAAACAAACAAACAAACAAATAAATAAATAAATAAATAAAATATTTTTGTAAAAAGAGAATAAGCCAGATGTGCTGGTGTATGCCTTTAATCCTAGCACTCAGGAGGCAGAAGCAGGCAGAGCTCTGTGAGTTCAAGGCCAGCCTGGTCTACATAGTGAGTTCAATACCACCCAAAACTACATAGTGAAAACCCTGTCTCAAAAAAATAAAAATAAAAAACAGAAAAAAAACAAGGGACTGGAGAAATGGCTCAGCAATTAAGAGCACTGGCTGCTCTGCTCTTGCAGAGGAGTCAGGTTCAATTCCCAGCACCACATGACAGCTAAGAACCACCTGTAACTCCAGTTTCAAGGGATCTGACACCCTTCACTGACCTCCAAAGGCATTGCATGACACGGGGGCACTTACCTACATGCAGGCAATATACTTATACACGTAAAACAAAAAATAAGTATTAAAACCAAACAAAATATAAGTGAGAATAATAAGATAGGAAGAGAAAGAGATAGCTGAAGGGACCCTCTTTAGAGAAAATATCAGACTTTGATAAACTTTTAGGGGATAGAAAAAAAATTTTTTTGGTCTTTTTGAGACAGGGTCTCCCTGTAGCTCCAGCTGGCCTGGCCTTGCTATGTAGACCAGGCTGCCTTTGAACTCACAGAGATCCACCTGCTTATGCCTCCTGAGTGTTGGGATTAAAGGTATGCACCACAGTGCCCAGCTTCTTTTTTTAATGGTGTATATTTCTCTCTCTGTGTGTGTGTGTGTGTGTGTGTGTGTGTGTGTGTGTGTGTGTGTATGTGTGTGTGTGTGTGTTTCTGCTGTGTTTTTAGGTGCCTTCAGAGGCCAGAAGAGGGCATCAGATCCCATGGAGCTAGAGTTAGAGGCAGTTGAAAGCCACCTCATGTGTGTGACAGGAACTGACCTTGGGTGCTCTATAAGAGCAGCAAGTGCTCTTAAGGTCTGTGCTGTCTCTCTAGCTACATAGACAGCTTCTTAACTCTTTAGCCCAGGTTAAGATATACAGGAGTGCATGGCCTGTGGGATCTGTCCTCTTGAGAGTGACCATTGTTCATAGGTATGGTAGCACATGAATGTGGTGCCCATAGTGCCTGTAGGGGACAGAAGAGGGTGTCAGATTCCCTGGAACTAGATTTACAGCTGTGAAATACCACATAGTTGCTGGGAACCAAACCCAGGACCTCTGCATAGCAACAAGTACTCTTAACCTCTGAGCAATCTCTCCAATGCATGTCTGATACTCTTTATGTAGCCCAGGCTAGCTCAAGGCAATTTTTCTCAGCTGGAATTATAAGCATGTACCACTCCCAGCTTAATAAATGTTCCTCTTTTTTTTTTTTTTTTTTTTTTTCGGTCTTTTTGAGACAGGATTCCCTATAGCTCCAGCTAGGCTGGAACTCCCTAGGTAGACCAGGCTGACCTTGAACTCACAGAGATCACTTGCCTCTTCCTCCCAAGTGCTGGCATTAAAGGCATGTACCACCACGCCCAGCTAATAAATGTGGTTTTAATAGAAGTGGATCTTTAGTGTGGGAATATTTTAAAGACTTGGAGGTAGATAGTGGTGATAGATACACAATCATGCAAGTATACTTAATGTCACTGAACTGTAAAATCATTTAAAAATGGGTGGTCAAGCTGTGAGTGTAGCTCAGCAGAAGAGCATTTGCCTAGCATATGCAAGGCCCTGAGTTCACTCCCAGCACAAGTTAAAAATGGATGGTTGTGGTAGGACACGTCTGTAATCCAAGCATTTGGGAGTCTGGTATGAGAGGCTCTTGAGTTTAAGGCCATCCTGGGATACAAAACCTGGGTCTCAAAAGAAAAAGAAAATTAAAGATTAAAATGGTAAATTCTGTTATGCCTCTCCTACTACAATAAGGAAAAAAGTTTATACAATTTGCCAAATTATTCTCCACAAAGTATGTTCACACTACTGCCCTGCATTAGCACAGAGCATTTTTACTCTACCAATCTGAGAGGAAAAGACATTTCGTTTTAAATATTTTTTATTTCTTCTTTTACATGTATGAGTATTGCCTGCATGTGTGTTAAGTACACCTATGTCCTGCAAGGCCCAGGAAGGCCAGAAAAGGGCATCAGATCCCGTGGAACTGGATTTACAGGTAGTTGTTGGCTGCCATGTGGGTGCTGGGAATTGAAACTGGGTCTTCTGCAAAAGCAGCAGTCTTAACCACTGAGCCATCTCTCCAGCCCCAGGAAAAGACATCTTTAAGGTTTTTTTTAGATGCCCAGACAGGTCTCAAACTCGCTACACAGGGGATGATGACCTTGAACTTATGATCCTTCTGCCTCTACCTCCCAAGTGCTGGGATTACAAGCAAATACCACAACACCCAGTTGGGTAAGATGGTGCTGGGAATGAACGTAGGACTTCAAGTATGCTAGGCAAACATTCACCAACTGAGTTTCATCTGCAGCCCCATCTCTAACAACTTAAAATGTCTAATCGATTTTGAATACGCAGCAATCATGCCTTTTCAACTGATCCAGAACGGGGATGGGGAATGGCAGGGAGGGGGAAACGAGAGAAAGTCATTTTATTCCACACCACAAATGAAACTTTAAACTCTAGTTCTGGTTCTGTAATATTCTGCATAAAATGTGAAAGTAAAAGTTTATTGTGAGCCAGGCGTGGTGGCGCATGCCTTTAATCCCAGCACTTGGGAGGCAGAGGCAGGCGGATCTTTGTGAGTTCAAGGCCAGCCTGGTCTTCATAGTGAGTTCCAGGACAGCTGGGGCTACAGGGAGACCCTGTCTCAAAAAGACCAAAAAAAAAAAAAAAAAAAAAGTTTATTGTGGAGCACACCCGGAGCAGTAAGAAAGTAGTACTTTACTTTCTGAACAAAGGAGTGTCCTCTGAATGAGGAAATACTGCCCAGGAGCAGCACTTAAATGACAGCACCCACCTCGCCCTCTGGCTGCGAGTCCCTGGCTTTGGCCTAGAGGGGCGTGGCCGGTCCTAGTGCGCATGTGCCCACTGCTCCGCTCGGCGTGGCCGCTCTAGGCAGCAGGGAGGTCGTGGGGTTGAGGGGGCTGCGGCCTGAAAGCGGCCTCTCCTCTATGGTCGCGGGCTGGGGGCCAGCTCCGTGGTCGTCCTAGGTTATTTCCGGAAGTGAAGGCGTTCGCTTTTTCTCTGTTTCCGAGGGGCTCCTGGCGGCTGGCGGTGACCAAGAGGGTCCCGGGACCAGCGGCGAGGTGAGCTCCGGAACGGCGGGGAAAGGTTGACGGGGCGGCGAGGGAGCTAGGCTTCAGGGTGCGGCGCGGAAGGCTGAACGGAATCTGCTTCCCTGAGGCGCTCGGGCGCTGCCGGCGAGGCTCGCGGGCCTTTCTCATCCAGGCCTGGGCGCCGCTGGGAGTGTCCCGGGCCTCGGGTCCCGGACCCCAGACTCCAGCTTGGCCTTCTTTCCCCATCCCTCCAAGGCGAGAGCCCCTTGTCGCCAACGCGGGTCGCTGGGACTCGCCTGCGTCCGCGTCCGGGTCAGAGCCACTAGCCCCGCGGGGAGCTGAGCTTTAGGGTAGGGGTTGTCTGGTCCACACACCCGCCCGCTGGGAGGGCCGGCCACACCCGCCGGATCCGAGACTCCTGGAGGTTCCGACGGGGCATCTTCCCGCCTCCAGACCGATTATTTTCCTTTCTTAGAATAGGGTAACTGGAAACGCAGAAAGGGAAAATGAAACCCCAGAGTCACACTGGGGCTGGACTAGAGCCCCGCTCTTCTCTTTCCCAGCCTCACGGCTCAGAAATCTGGTTCAACAGGGAATTTATAGAAAGGGGGAGGCGAATGAGTCAAGATGTACTTAATTCGAGAGACGACCCTCCAAACTTTGGTAGAAAAGGGGAGAGCCCTGACATGCCTTCAACTGTCGCCGTTGGGTCCTCCCTACCGAAGCCTATTGGCCCGTCCTTGGGGTGGCCTCAACGTCACACCGGGAGAGACCAATACGAAGTTTTGCTCTCTTCTTCAGACACACACCAGAGCCGGTACTGACTGCACGTGCCTATGAAGTTTTGTTTTGTTTTTTCTTGTCCCTGCTGCTTTGTAAACAGCCGGTCCGGATGTATCCTGCCCAAGAGCTCAGAATATATATGTAGTTCCACAAAGTTGATGGTAAAAACCACTTCTCCGGGGCTGTTCAGTCCTCCTCCCCTTTTTTTTTCTTTCCAGCGTTCACATTAGTGCAAACTACATTATAGCCATCGTTCCGTAAAATGTGGCTGTTAATAATCCTATTATTATCAATCAACTATGCAGCAACTGTGGATACAGTTTGACCTCTAATCCAACAACCCTTTAAAGTTGATCTATTGTGAACTAATAAGTGGGAAATAAGGAGGCTCAGGGAGGTAGTTGATGACCAGATTGAGAACCTGGGTTAACCTCCTAAAACTATACTATTTTGTTTTGGATTTTTGTTTTTCGTCTTAAATTTTTGGGGTATGAGTGTTTTCCCTGCATGGATGTAAGTGCACCCATGTTATGCAATGCCCACGGAGGGCAGAAGAGTGTATCAGATCCCCTGGAACTGGCATTACGGACAGTTAGCTACCATGTGGGTTCTGGGAACCAAACCCAGTGTGTGCAGGGAGTGTTGTAGAGGGTAATCTTAGAAATAGTGATAGAAATATTTTCATGGATGGAGCTTCCTGTGTGCTTGTTACTATGCTGAGTTGTGTTTTCAACAACTTTTTAAGGCTATTCTGTTAATATTCCCACTTTACAGGTGAAGCAAAGAAAGTTACCTGAGATGATGCAACTAATGTTTGGTTGAGCTAAGATTTTACTTAGTCATTCTGACTCCACAGTTTATACTGTAAGTGAAAAAGTTAGGGTGACTGCCATGCATAGTCCTGTCCCAGCCTTCAAGAGGCTCAGGCTTAATGGCACAGACCTGTAATCCTAACGACTTGGGAGACTGAGACAGGAAGATTGCAAATTCAAAGCCTTGGTTTTGTAGTTGGGGCTGAGGGCTACTACTCGCGCGCGCTCTCTCTCTCTCTCTCTCTCTCTCTCTCTCTCTCTCTCTCTCTCTGTGTGTGTGTGTGTGTGTGTGTGTGTGTGTTTATTTATAAGAAACACAAAGCCCTGAGTTCCATTCCCAGTAGAAGTTAGAAGTTAATTTGTTTACTGGTTAGCATAAAGATTCTTCAATGACTATTTCACAGCTATGGGTTTTATTTTCTTGTAGTAGGGACAGTTTTGTTTTAGGACTGGGTCTCATGTATCCTGACTGGCCTTGAACTCTGTGTAGCCAAGAATGACCTTGAAATCCTGATCCTCCTGCCTCTATCCTCAGCTGCAAGGATTACAGGTTTGTGCCAAGCCTAGTATGGTGGGAGAGAATTTTTTGTTTGGGTTTTTGTTTTGTTTTGAGACAGGGTCTCCCTGTAACCCCAGCTAGCCTGGAACTTACTATGTAGACCAGGTTGGCCTCACTGTCACAGAGAGATACCTGCCTCTGCTTCTGGGATTAAAAAGATGTGCTACCACACCCTTTTTTTGAGCAAAGGAGAGCTTGGTGGGAATTTTGCTCTAGAAAGATGATCTGGAAAATTGAAAGACGAGAGACCAGAGAAAAAGAGGATAGGAAGCATTAAGTTATATTTTATTCATACCTTGTATAAGAGATATTTAGGCATTTAAGTGTAAATTTGTATTCTACAGTTCTCTTAGTCCTAAACTTTCAAGCTTATAATCTTGTGAAAAGCTTATTTAAAATATATAATTAGGTCCATATCCATGCATTCTACATCTGCAGATCCCACTAACCATGGGTGAGGGGGAAAGCTTTGTTTTTTTGTTGGTTTTTTTTTTCCTGTCTTTTTTGAAACAGGGTCTCCTTGTACCCCAGCTGTCCTGGAACTCACTATGTAGACCAGGCTGGCCTCAAACTCACAAAGATCCTCCTGCCTCTGCTTCCCAAGTGCTGAGATTAAAGGCCTGAGCCATCATGCCCAGCTTAAGTTAAATTCTGGGCTGAGAAATACAGGTCAGTGCTAGCACAAGGCCAGTGCCCAGAATACACAAGGCCCTAGGTTTAATTCCAAACCCAAAAGAAGAAAAACTCAGAAAGTCCCAGAAGGCAAAATTTGAATTTGTACTGTGCCAGTTACTGCAGTGAATCTAGAAGAATGAAGCATGCACCCCTGCTGTAGCTTCTTCCCTTCTCACAGACCTCAGTCTCTCCAGCACTCTGAGCATTGTTTACCTGGTGTTTTGTTTATGTGTAATATATATGTAGGCCCACTATGGTTGCATCTGTACTGTGTGTGTACACTTTTTTTCTTGTCAGAGTTCCCTAAAAAATACACTATAGCCGGGCGTAGTGGCACACGCCTTTAATCACAGCACTTGGGAGGCAGAGGCAGGCGGATCTCTGTGAGTTCAAGGCCAGACTGATCTACATAGTGAGTTCCAGGACAGCTGGGGCTACAGGGAGACCCTGTCTCAAAAAAGACAAAAAAAAATATATACTATAACAACTATGCACAGCATTTATGTTAATGTAGTCTAGAGATTATGTAGTCTAGAGATTAGGTCACTAAGGGATATAAGGGGATGTGTGTAGGCCATATGTAAATACTACAATGTCATTTCACAATACAGGACTTAAATGTGAAATGACATAAGGTTTTGGCATCTGTGGCAAGTCCTGGAACAGAAACCAAACCTTGCTCTCAGATTTCTTGGTTCAAGATCACCATACTTTCCATGTGATCCTGATGAAGATATTAAAACTTCATTGATAAGGTATCAAATGTTTGTTGCTTTGATATTCATCTGCAGATATCTAGAGCGCTGGTTTAGCCATTTTCTGGTTTGATACGATTCTGTGGCTTAGTTCATGACTTCAAGGAGCTCAGAATTTGGTTGTCAAAGCAAAAATCATGCTTGAACAATATTGTGTGCAGAGTGTAGGAATGAGGTCAGCCATATAGCATTTTAGTTTTCCCAGAGGTGGACAGGCCTGCTGCAAGGGGGTGTGGCTGTAGAACCCAGAGTTTCCTGCTGCATTTGAATCCTGTGATTAATGCTACCCTTGCAGAATTGAGTGGATTTTTCTTAAAGGAAAGTCTTGACTCTTAAGGTACAGGTTTGCTTCTTTCTAGTGGCTTAACAGGCGAAAAGAGTACAGAGCTAGGTCACTTCTGTGACCCAAGATCAGTCAGAAAGCAGTAATTTTATTGAATATTTTTGTATATCCAGCTCAGTATTAGGCACTTTGGGAGACTGGAGTGGAAAAAGTGTAGAAGAAGCCCCTTTCTGATGGAGATCTCAGTCAAGTTAGGGAGACAACGCCATCGTGGGGAGAGTAGGGTTTACAGAATGACTCTTCTTGAGTATTAGTGTAGACAGGTATTGAACTTCTTAGCACCTTTTTAATTTCTATGACCTATAAGGGGCGTGTACCTGTCTTTCCCTAAGTGGTTGTAAGAAGTCCATCAATCCTATAGAAAATAATGCAAGACAGTTTATACTTAACTTCTACTCACCAGCACATACCAACCAGGCCTCTAACGACTCCCTTGGGAGCCTGCATGCCAGCGCCCTGGAATCCAGAGCCCGCCCTGGAGCCTGCACAGTCAATCCACACTGAAGCTCATGTCTTCTGGATTGCCATCTATCTAGGGCACAGGTGAATGAGTGGCATCAATGCCTCAGTACCCACCAAAGGACTGCTAGGACTATTGGCAAACTTGTAGCCAGCCAAACCTCACATGCTTCACATCCCTGTTATCTTTGGTCACCGCCCAGGATCAGCTAACAGAAGAGGTGAAATGTGGTCTAAAAGACCTTCTGACAAAGAAGTGCCTCCTCAGAATCCCCCCAGGGATGAGTCTGGCCCAAGGAGGACAAGAGATAATCCTCCTATAAGCCAGCAGCGGGAGTACAGGGACGTGAAAGATGACTTCAGAAGAAAACATTCTTCCTCTTCCCGTTGCTCAAGAGAATGGTCTCCCCGTAAAAGGGATGTGTGTTTTTTCAGGAAATCAAGTGTAGGTCGAAAGGACTCCCCACACAGCAAATCTGGATGCAGGGGAAGGCAGTCTCCGAAACGAAGCAGACCATACTCTTCCCGTCCATCTCAGCATAGAAAGCTTGAGCATGCTCATGCCTCCTACAGACGGCACAGTGAAGGAAAGCCAGAAGTTAAAGAGAAACCAGATCAGTCTTTGAAAGCATCAAGAGACATGTATCCCTCAAGTTCATCTGCAGTACCGTCATCAAAGATGTTAGACAGACCCAACAGACTCACTGAAGAACTTCTTAAAACTACGTCCAAGCAGACTGTGGAAAAACCAGAAACATCAAATGGAAGTGATTTGCCTAAAATTTCTGAGTTTGAGATTGGATTTATGGACCAACCAGAAGAATCTGAGTCAAACAGAACCGTTGGCACAGAATTAGTTAATGACGACCAAATAACAAATCGCCTTAAAGCAATAGCATCAAAAACCGAGGAAATTGAACAGGCATACCACCAGGACTGTGAAACATTCGGGATGGTGGTGGAAATGCTGATTGACAAAGATCCTTCATTAGAAAAGCCCATTCAGTTTGCGCTTAGGCAGAATTTACATGAAATAAGTGAGCGGTGCGTTACAGAACTCAATCATTTCATTGCAGAATATGATGCTTCTACTCAAGTCTTTAGAGAACCTTCTTAAGAATTGGTACTTGAGCCAAAAAAAAAAAAAATTCTAGATTGTTATTCCAGGATTGTATAAGTTTTTATATATGGAATTTATGTGAAGGAAAATACTTAATGATAGACCATATTTCTAGTAGCAAATAAACGTCTAAAATATCAATTTAAAATATCTTAATTAGAATTTTTTTCTATATATAGAGCCTCCTAATCCATAGTCACCCTCCCACATACCAATGTTCAATTAATATCTTAATTGCCCTGCTGGAGAGCAACATTCTGTACTTATGTTCTCTAGCGTTCATAATTGATTGTGGTTTATGATTAGAGATCATTCCACTTAAACATTTGATGGTCTTTTTGCACTTCGTACTACTAAATGATAGCATGTGAAAATGTCAGATTATTGTTGTTGTTTATGGAGATAGGGTTTCCTTGTAGCCCCAGCTGGCCTGGAACTCGCTATATAGACCAGGCTGGCCGTAATCTCACAGAGATCTGACTCACTCTGCCTCCCTAAAATGTCAGAATTTTGAGTTGTGATTTTTCTTGACTCTTTGCTTAGTTTACTTGTATTCTTGATTAAAATTTTATTAAAGTATATTATCTTAATAAACTGATACTTTGGTATCGCGAATAAAAAGTGTAGGAATGAGCTGAATCTGCACAGGACATGAGTTTCTAATATATGAGTCAAAATTGTGTTTCTATGGTGCTGGGGATTAAACCTAGGACTTTGGTGTGTTAGGCAACCAATCCACCCCTGAGCTGTATCCCCAGCACTGTCACCAGATATTTTAAATCAACAGTTAGGCGATGGGTCACTTTGTAACCCCTGTAGGTTTGGGAGTTTTGAAGGTTTTATGTTTTGGGGGTTTTGTTGGTTTTTATTTTTTTATTTTTATTTTTTGGTGTTTTTGAAACAGGGTTTCCCTGTAGCCTCAGCTGTCCTGGACTTACTATGTAGACCAGGCTGCCTTGAACTCACAGAGATCCACCTGCCTCTGCCTTTGGGATTAAAGGCATGCGCCACCACGCCTGGCCTTTGTTGGTTTTTAAACCATTTTCTGAGTTGTTGAACTTTTACTGCGTATAGTATAGTACAGAATAGGTCTTTGAATATGGGCCACAGAGCAAATAGAACTCAAAGCAGGGATACCCTTTTCAGCCTGCCCTTGTCTTACCCAACACAACTTAAGGCAGTAAATCACAGAGCTTCAAAGTTCAGGCAGCAAGTCAACATCCAAAGGAGCTAGCTACCTTTAGCCTAGTGATTCCTGACCTTATCCAGAAAGAATCTTTTTGGAACTAGAAAAACAGAAGATCAGAAACTAGAAGTGCTTCTGTTTCATTAATGGAAGAGCCAGTTTTGGTGCCTAGAGGAATTACACATAATATTCTGTTCTTAATGTCATTCCTGACCTTTACCTTAATTTGGACACATTAGTTTCATCTGATAGTTACTAGAAATGGGTGGGCACCCTTTGGACATTTGCTATCTGAAGTGTTCTGCCAGTGCTTATAGTGGGCTCCCCAGGAGTGGGTTAAAGTCATTTACTACCCGGCTCACAGTTGGAGTTCATGTTCCAAACAATGTTGTCAAGCCTAGCTTGTTTTCCTTAACTATACAATAGCAGCTCTTGATGTGGCCTAGAGGATAAGGAAGTCAGACCTTTGAGTCCTTATTTAGTACTTCATTGAAATAAGCTCTATGATGATGGGCTTGAAGTTAGACCATGGTTTTTTAAAATTAATTTTCTGGGTTTAAAGTACAAACTATTGCCAGGTGTGGTGACGTACACCTTTAGTCCCAGCACTCAGGAGGCAGAAGCAAGCGAAGCTCTTTGTGAGTTCAAGGCCAGCCAAGTCTACATAGTGAGTTCCAAGGCAGCTGGGGCTACAGGGAGACCCTATCTCAAAAAGGAAAAACATAAAAATAAATGGTGTGCACCATTATGCCAGGCTCCCAAGAAATTCTTAAATCTATGAGCTTAAGCCTGCCAGGGTGGCACATGTCTGTAATCCCACTACATGGGAGGCAGAGGCAAGAGGATTGTCATTAGTTCAAGGTCAGCCTAGGCTATAGAGTGAGACCCTGCCTTAAACAAAAATAGCTGGTTCTTTCTGCCTCCTGTCTACTACTCTCCACCACATACTCCTGTCACGATGTTCTGCCTCACTGTGCTTGGGCCCAGAAGCAACTAAGTGACCATGGACTAAACCTGTACCCTTTTCCTCTGTCCCATCTCCTTGCCTTCATGCCCCAGACCCTGAAAACCCAGCCACAGAATGAAGTAACTACCCACCTGTATGGCCTCAGAGGTAGCAACTAAGTGGCAGAGTACATCTGAAGCAGCCAACAGTATAAAAAGCCTTGCGAACGTGAAGAAGAGGGGGAGATTTTGGTCATGGATGTATACATGCCCAAAGTAAGCACCCAGCAATGGAAAGCACCCACTGGAGTCCTGGAAAGGAGAGCTCCAGTCTTCCTTTGGGGAAGGAAGACTTTCTTCCTATGGACAGGCCTTGAGAAGGGGTCTCAATCTGTAGCCTAGGCTGGCCTCCTACTGGCAGCAATCCTGCCTCAGCCCATTAAGTACTGATAATACAAATGTAAGCCACCACACCTGGCTTCAATAACTCCAGTTTTCAGGGGCCTGAAAGATGACTCAGCTGCTAAAGGTGCTTTCCAAACAAGCCTGGCATCCTGAGTTCAATCCCTGGAATCCACAGAAAGATATAAGGAGAAAACCAACTCCTGAAAGTTGTCTTTTGACCACTAGAAGTGCTTTGACCACATGCTCCATGGCATGCACACCCACACACAAGTCCAGTTTCCATGGGCCAGAGAAATGGCTCAGCCGTTAGGAGTACTTGTTGTTCTTACAGAGGACCTGAGTTCAGTTTCCAGCACCTACATGGACAGCTAATGACATCCACAACTCCAGTTTTAAGTAGTTTCCAAAGAATTAAAACAGCAATGGGTAAGGCAAGAGAAAGAGATAAGCCCCTAATCTGGAGATAAAATGAGATCTCTGTGCTAATGACCACAAATAGAGTAAGAAGGGGAGATGGACAGACGGACGGATAGAGAGATGGAGAGATCGCTAATTGACTACTTGGTAATGACTTTCCTATATGGGCAACTAAAAAAGCAAATGGTAAAAACAGTGCATCAGCCCCCTGCTGGGAACTAGTCTTCGAGATAAATCTGTAGATAAGGACCAGATCAGACAATTTCCAAGGGAGGAGTAGGCAACTTCATCCCAGCTTCTTCCATGACAAAATAGCACCGGGGAATTGTGTGTATTCCGATGCACCCTTTCCTTCACCTTTAATAGCAGCACCCATATTAATAAGTTCAAGCCCAGCCTGGGCTACAGTATGAGACTGCTGTCAAAACAAGAAAAAAGTGCCATGTTGATACCTTAGATGGACCCAACCCTTTTAAAGGTCCCTGTCCTCAAGTTATCCCAAGTGTTTACAGAGAGGGTCATTTGACTTCCCACCCAAAGCAGACTGGTAGCTGTAATATAGAAAAAGGTGTGAAAGACATGTGGAGTGGCCACTTCCTTTAGCCTGACAGAAAACCAAGACAGAAACATTAACAGAACTCCAGAAGTTACTATTCCAAGGGCAATTAGCCTAGAAGCAACCACACCCCAAGCCTTCTGAAGATATCACATAAAGGGCAAGAACAGAACTGAAACAGGCAAGAGAGAGGCAGAGACTAGAGCAGAAGGAACCACAGTTAACCTGTTCTGTGGGCAGCTACTGAGTTCACAGCTCCAGCAGATTCCTGGCGTACAAGACATACCCCTGTTGTCACATCTTCTGGTTGTTTCTTCAAGAGAAGCCAGAAGTCTATATTTTTTTGTGAAATTAGTTTTTTAACGTTGGTGTCAGATTTACTTTGTGAGTGTGAGACATTGTCTATGCAGCCCACACTGACCTGTGTCTGAGAATGATCTTGGACTCCAGATCTTCCAGCTGCTACCTTCTAGAGTACTGGGATTATAGTTGTGCATACCCAGCTCCAAATTCACTTTAAAACAGAAATCCACTTTTAAAACAAAAAGGACCAGATGTGGTGATGCATACCTTTAATCCCAGCAGGATCTCTCTAGGCCACCTTGGTCTACATAGTGAGTTCCAGGCCAGCCAGGGCTACATAGTAAGGCCCTGCCTTTAAAAAAAAAAAAAAAAGGGAAAAAAAAACAACAACACCCTGTTGGGGGTGGGGGGGACAAAAAACCTGCCTGCAGCCCAGGAGTTGCTGCCACAAGGTAGCAAGGCTGGTGTAGGGCAGGAAATGGATACCACTTGGCAGTAGTGCTATGTCATGAGGGGCTCACCTGGTCCATTTTAACCAGTTCTTAAAGTAGCAGAGTATGTGTTTGAAGAGCCCTTTGTCCCAGCAGATAAACTGCTGCTTAATCTTGTCTGAGTGGTGATCCCTCCTGAGAGCCTAATAGAAACAACAGACTGTCAGCCACGAAGATGTTCATGCTGTGCACACAGGCAGAACATGGAATTCAGGCCTGGCAAGCCTCTCCAGGCTCCAGTTGAAGACCTACCCCATTTTTCATTTGGAAACCCTATTTTAAAGTCCTTGTTTCAGTCTACCATTTAGTAGACCCTCCCAAACTCAGGTGTCCTTCCCATTAGTTTTGAACTACGTAATTAACACTTGTTGTTTCATAAATAGAAGTGTGTCCATGTGAACAGGAGGACATTGTAGATGGGAGTCCCCTGGCTTGCTCAGACGTGTCCCCAAGTCTTTTTCAAGATCTTCCAAGCGAAAGGAAGACAGACGAAGGGGACAGCAGACTAGCTGCTTTCCACGCTGCCTCTCCTAAGAGGCTTCCTGGTGAAGTAGCTCCCAGCTAGCTGTTCCCTGGCTCAGCCTACTGACCAGCTGGCCACATCTACAGAGAATAGCTGTAAACATCCTCAGGAGCATGTGCTTCTCCTCAAAGAGACCTTTGTGCATTTCCAGGATAGCAGGGTGTGTTCACCAAAGTCATAGCACCACGACTTGTAACTTGAGTCTTGCAGCTAGATTTTATTGCTTTCTTCCTCTAAAACATTGCTTTCTTTACCCACAGAAATAACCCCAGTACAGATAGACAGAAGGGCAGAAAACCTGAATTGGGGAAAGTATTGTGCCCTTCCTGGGAATTTTTAGGGTTTGTGGCAAGGTCTTGCTCTGTAGCCCAGGCTGGCCTTGAATTTATGATCTTCCTGCCTCTCCTGGGATTATAGGTATGTACCATTGTACCTGGCTACCTTTCAGGTTTTATATTTAAATTAAAATGAAACTAACAGAACTCTTTCAAAACAGCCAAGCATTTGAGGCCAGCCTGGTCTACATAGTGAGTTCCAGGATAGCTGGGGCTACAGGGAAACCCTATCTCAAAAAAGGCATGAAGCTAATCCTAGCATTGGGGCAGCAGGATTTCTGTCAGTTTGAGGAAAGCCTGGGCTATATAGCAAGCCCTCATCTTAAAATTTTTAATGTATTTTTTTATGTGTTTGAGTGTTATGCCTGTATGTGTATGAGTGCACCATGTTGTGCAGTGCCTGAGGGGATCTGATCCCCTAGAACTGGAGTTAACAGTTGTGGGTGCTGGGATTCGAACCTTGGTGTTCTCCAAGAACAACCCATGCTCTTAACAGCTGAGCCATCTCTCTAGCCCCTTAAAATTTTTTTTTAATTAAAAACAAGACCCACTTCATTCAAAGTAATCAGTCCATGCAGTTTCTAATTTGTTAAGGGGAATTTTGCAAGACAAGCTCAACTTTGCATATGACATATAAAATACATCTTAAAATATCTTCTGATTTTCCTTTCACAAGAAAAACTTCTAGTAGATAAGCTTATTTTTTATTTAATTTTTATTACATTTATTATGTGGGGGAGAAAGGCCACTTGTATCAAAAGTCCTGAGTAGAGATCAGACAACTTGGAGGAGTTCGGTTTTAGATTTGTTATAGACAGTTGTTAACCACCATGGGGGTGCTGGGAACTGAACCCCAGTCTTCTACAAAAGCAGTCAAGTGCTCTTAACCACCAAACCATCTTTCCAGCCCCCCAAGCTAGGTTTTAAAAAATTAATTTTGCTGGGTGTGGTGGCGCATACCTTTTATCCCAGCACTTGGGAGGCAGAGGCAGAGGCCAGCCTGGTCTACATAGTGAGTTCCAGGACAGCTGGGGCTACAAGGAGACCCTGTCTCAAAAAGACCAAAAAAAAAAAAAAAAAGTTAATTTTGAGACAGGCCTGGAACTCACTATGTAGACCAGGCTGGCCTTGAACTCACAGAGATCTGCCTGCCTCTGCCTCTTGAGTACTAGGATTAAAGGCCTGTACAACCATGCTCCACCTTAACCTCTGCACCTCTTGAGTGCTGTGATTAAAGGTATGCACCACAACACCGAGCCTAGAAATTAATGTAATGTACATTATTTTCAATTTCTGTGCACATGACTCTGAATCTATGCCCTTTCTCAGTTACAGTTTTGTATCTCCAGCTGCTTACTAGATGCTTTTCTTAGGATCTTATTACGACAAACTTAGCTTTTCTAAATTTCAAGTTTAAATTTCCAAGACCCAAATTCTGTCAGGACACATTTTTTTTTCCCTTGTTATGAAAACTAGCCAGCATCTTTAATCATTCTTTTTCTTTAGTTACTAAATCTCATAGATTATTTTCTCTCTTTTATTTTTTTGTAGACAAAGTCTCCCTCTGTAGCCCAGGCTAGCCCTGATCTAATTATCCTCCTGCCTCTGCCTTCTAAGTGCTGTGATTACAGGCATAGGGCACCATTGTCTCATCCAAAAATTTTAAAAATTAAAAATCGTTTTGTTGGTGTGTGTGTTTGTGTGTGCACAAGTAAGCACAGGTACAGATGCAGGAGTTTGTGTGTACATATGGAGGCCAGAGGTCAGTGTGGTTATCTTTCTCAATTGCGCTCCACTTTTTGAGGCAGGGTCTTCCCTGAACCTGGAGCTCACCACTTCAGCAAGACTGATTGACTGCTGAGCCACCAGAGGTTTGCCTGTCTTAGCCTCCCCAGTACTGAGGTTAGAGGCTTGTGCCACTGTGCCCAGATTTTCCATCAGTGCTGAGGGTCCAAATGCAGGTCCTCATGTTTGTGTGGCAATCACTTTATCAACTGAGCCATTTCCCCACTCCCATTACTTCGTTTGTTTGCTTTGTTACTTCTTTTTTAAAATCTTGGTTTGGGTTGGGTTGGTTTTTGAGATTGAATCTCTTTAATCTCAGCTGGCCTGGAACTTGGTATGTAGACCAGGCTGACATCCATATCACAGAGCTCTACTTGTCTCTATACCCAGCCCAACCCCATTAATTTTTTAATGTATGTTCTTGGGGCTGTGTTGTTACTGTTGTTTTAAATATTTTATTATTTTAGATGTGTGAGTGTTTTGCTAGCACATACGTAAGTGCACCATGTCATACAATGCCCATGGAGGCCAGAAGAGGGCATCAGATCCCCTGGAACTGGAGTTACAGGTGGTTGAACACCATCATGTAGGTGCTGGGAACTGAACCCAGGTCCTCTGCAATAGCAGTCAGTGCTCTTAACCACTGAGCCATCTCTCCAGCCCTAAAATGTTTTTAACATTCTACATATTCTTTCTCTACTGTCCCACAGAGCTAATCCCTAATCCCTGAATTTTGTTCTCTGTCTCCTTAATCCCAGGCATTGATACCTCCTTTCTGCCTTGTCCATAACCATTATCTCTACATCCAGTCCATCCTTCCCTCCTTCACACTGAGATTTGTCATCCTGGAGCACTGCTTTGTTGACCTGCATTTGAAATCTTTATGCTCTCTTATCTGCCATCTGCCAATTCCATTAACCTGGCATAGGAGACACAATATCAGTTCTGGATCTCAGCTCTGTCACCTTCTGCTTTCAGGGTTTTTGTTTTGTTTCATTTTTCTTTTTTTAATAATTTATTATTATCAATTATTATTTTGGTCTTTTTGACACAGGGTCTCCCTGTAGCCCCAGCTGGCCTGGAACTCGCTATGTAGACCAAGCTAGCCTGGAACTCGGAGATCAACTTGCCTCTGTCTCCCAAGTGCTGGGATTAGAGCCACCAGGCCAGGCTATAATTTATTATTTTTATTTTATGTGTATGAGTGTATTACCTGCACGTGTATAAGTACACTCCTGTTACCCACAGAGGTCAGAAGAGGGCGTCAGATCCCCTGCAACTGGAGTTAGGGATGGTTGTTAGCCACCATGAAGGTTCTGGAAATCGAACCCAGGTCCTCTGCGAGAGCAGTCAATGCTCTTAACTGTTAAGCCATCTCTCCAGCCCCATGCTTTGTTTTTCTTTTCGAGATAGGATCTCCCTGTAGCCTTAGCTGGCCTGGAACTCACTATATAGACCAGGCTGGCCTCCATTTTACAGAGATCTGCTTGCCTCTACCTCCTGAGTGTTGGGAATAAAGGCATGTACCACCATGCCCAGCAACTTTCTGCTTTCAGTGAAAGCACAAAGCAGTGCCTGAGAAAGCCTCAGCCCTCACTTAGAAGGCTGTATCATTCCCCTGATACTGAATCCATATGTGGTGGTGATGTATCTAAAGAACCTAGCTCAGTACCCAGCTCATAAGAGATGCTCAATAAATAATGCTGTGAGGATAATAGCTCATTGGTAGAGCACCTGCCTAGTATGAGCATGGTCCTCACCAGTGCAAAACCAAAAATGTTTGATATATTAACATATGTCAGACTTTGTACTAAGCACTGTATTGCATTCACTTACTCAAGTCTGCAAACCTCCCAATGGAATAAGTACTATTACCATGTCCATTACACCTGAGGAGGCTGAGACAGCAGGCAAATGGCAGAGGTGAGGCAGAGCTGAGCACTGGGACCTGTGTTCATTTGTTTGTTGGTTTTTTGGAGACAGGGTCTTGCTATGCTGCCACAACTGGCCTGATACTTGTTATGTGACCCAGACTGGTCTCAAACTGGAGGCAATCCCCCTGCCTCATCCTAGAGGCAATCCCCCTGCTAGTATTACAGGTATGGGATACTATACCCAGCTTTTGCTTGTTTTGATGTTTTCATATATTCCCAGACTGGTCTCAAACTCCTGGACCCAGCTGACTCACCTCAGCTCCTGAACAGGTATGTACTACCACACCCAAGTGAGGACCTGTGATCTTAACTATGCTGTTTCCAAACAGAAATGTCTTTATGGCCAGTGTAGGTAATAGGAAACCATGCCCTTTTTGGCCTTGACTGTATCAAGATTGAGACACTCTTAGCCTAACACCAGAAGTAGTAGTATGTGTCATCATCGTCATCCTCCTTCTTCTGTCCTCCTCCTCTTCATATCTGTTGTCTTTCTCTTCTTCTCATTTTTATGTTTTGTTTTGTTTTGTTTTTTTGAGACAGGGTCTTACTCTGTAGCCTAGACTGACCTGGAACTCACTGTGTAGCTGACTGTCCTTGAACTCAGAATCTTTCTGCCTCCTGAGATTACAGGCCTGAACCCCCACAATCAGCTTTGAATAATTATTTCTTCAGTCTGGATTTCCACCATACACCCTCCCAACCTTTCCCTTTGCTGACTCTGATACTTCCAAGAAGCCCTGAAGGTCTCTGTACTGTTTCCACCATTTCACAATTGAAGAAACAACTTGAAGAGTTCCAGTAATTTATTCCAGACTGAGCTGAGGAGCTGGGGACTTGAGATTGTAACCCCAAGTGTGAAGGCCCGAGTTCTGACCTGAAATAAACTCAGACCTAGACCGGGAAACTTCAGTTCCCTGAGAACTTGGATGTTCTTCTGTAGTGATTTTTATCATGACACTGACAGTTCCTTGAACCCTATTAAACGTACATAAGTAAGCTTGTATAATAAGGCTGTGTAACTAATAAAGTTATAAGTAAAGAACAGAATGTTTAATAGGCATGGAAGGATAGGTACGATTCCAAAAAGGGCTGAGCCCGGGGAACACAAAGGTACTGCAAATATCATAAAAGTATTGTAAATATCATGATGAGGTAATTTGGCTTGAAAAGAACATTTTCTTTTCCTCTTGTTGTACTATAAATAAGGATGATTCTTAGAATAAAGCATGCATTGGTTCACATGCCTCTGCATCCCCTGCGTCCTGATTTCTTCTGCACCTATACCTCTGGGCCCCCAAGCCCTTCAGGCTTGAATTGTGGTCATTGACAGGTGACACCCAAGGTTTTGCCTTTGTCAATTAAAAAAAATATCCTGAGGCTGGGCTATGACCCAGTTGGTGAGGTGTGCTTGACTAGCATGCATGAAGCCCTGGGTTTGCTCCTTAGCACAGAGCAAATCTGGCATGATGGTACACACCTGTAATCTCAGCAGGAGGTAGGACGATCAGGACTTCAAGATCATTCTAGTGAGTTCAGCTTGGGCTATATGAGACCCAAGGCCCAGATCAGAATGAGAATAGTTTTTGCTAGCTGCCTGTTAGTGACATAAGCCTGTACCAGATTGACCCAGTCCAGAAGGCACAGACTGAATGTTGGGGTTGATTTGAGGAAAGTGTATATAGAGCTGTGGGAGCATTGGCCTGGCACAGGTCACAGTAAGAATAACTCATTTCTTGGATTGTTCCATTAAAGCTCTTAAAATCAAATGCCATGCTGGGCATGGTGGCAAATGCCTTTAGTCCCAGCACTTGGAAAGCAGAGGCAGGTGAATTTCTATGAGTTCAAGACCAGCCTGGTCTGCATAGCAGGTTCCAAGCCACCTGGGTCTCTAGGGAGACCCTGTCTCAAAAAAAAAAAAATTATATATATATATATATATATATATATATATATATATATAAAACTTTGGGACCCAGAGAAGGCTCAGCAGAATCTGATACCCTGTTCTGTCCTCTATGGGCATTACACAACACTGGTACACTTACATGCACTCAACACACTCATGAACATAAAAATTTTTTTTTTCCTTTTTTTAAAGACAGAGTCTCCCTGTTGCCCCATCTGGCCTAGAGCTCACTGTGTAGACCAGGCTGGCTTTGAACTCACAGAGATCCGCCTGCCTCTGCTTCCCAGGTGCTGGGATTAAAGGCGTGTACTACCACGCCTGGCCATAAAAATTTTTTTAATAAAAACAAAATTAGAATTTGGGGGCTGGGGGATATAGCCCATTGGTAGAACACTTGCCTAGAATGCATGAGGCCCTGGGTTCCAACCATGTACCACACAGAATAGATTAGCTAAAACTTGGAACTTTAGGAGCCACAAATGTAGCTCAGTTGGTAGAGAGCTTGCTTAGCTTGCATAAAGCCCTGGATTCAGTCCCTAGCACCACATTAATCAAGTGTGGTGGCACACGTTTATAATCCCAGTACTCAGGAGGTTAATGCAGAAGGATCCATTAGGAACCAGCCTGGGCTATATGAGATCCTGTCTCAAAAAAATAAAAATTAGAAATTTAATAGAATTGTGGTCATTTCCCACAACTACTATTCATCCTGTATTTTGCTTTCCTCATAGACTTTGATGCTTTGCAGCATTTTCCTGGGTCTGAAAGTTTTTATGTCCCTGGATACCAGAATTTGCTGAGATGGAGGAGCCTCAGAAAAATGATCTGAACACAACAGGCCAGGAGGAAGGTGACCATCTCAAAGGCACCGGCCCTCAGATTTCTGTTAGCGAGTTTTCTTGCCACTGCTGTTACGACATCCTGGTTAACCCCACAACCCTGAACTGCGGCCACAGCTTCTGCCGACACTGCCTAGCACTATGGTGGGTGTCTTCAAAGAAAACAGAGTGTCCGGAATGCAGAGAGAAATGGGAAGGTTTCCCCAAAGTCAATATTCTCCTCAGGTATGGTCCTGTTGGCAACAATGACTCTATAGTGTGGTGTCTCTTTGTGGGTACTGCTGTGTGAAAGGACCAGGCTCAGGCAGACACATGGGGTCACTTACTGGAAGTCAGCACCTAAAATTCCAGACTCTTTTCCTCACAGGTGACTGCAATCTGTCATTTTGTTTTATTGCTTTGTTAAAGCGTATATTCATTGAACAAAATGAAGGATTTCATTGTGACTTTGTATACATGTATATCATGTACTGTGCCCATATTTACCCTCCCCATTACTCTCGTCTTACCCCTGCACCCACCATTTTTTTTTATTATTGGAAACAGGTCTCATTCTGTACTCCAGACTGGCTTTGGACTAATAATGATGCTCTTGCCTCAGCATCCCGAGTGCTAGGATTATAGGCACGTACTACCATGCCTAGCTGATTGACATTGATTCTAAAAAAGGGAATAAAATTATTTTCTGGTTATCAGACCATTGCTTATTTTATTTTATATTTTATTTATTTTATTATTTTTTTATTGGTCTTTTTGAGACAGGGTCTCAAAAAGACCAAAAAGAAAACCCAAAACCAAACAAATCAAAAAAAAAAAAACCCTTTGTTTATTTTTATTTTGTGTGAATGAGTGTTTTGTCTGCATGCATCTAAGTGTACCCTGCCATGCAATGCCCCTCGAGTCTAGAAGGGGGTGTCAGATTCCCTGGAACTGGCATTAAGAATGGCTGCCAGCTGCCATGTGGGTGCTGGGATCTGGGATCAAACCCAGGTCCTTTGCAAGAGTAGTCAATGTTCTTAATCACTAAGCCGTCTCTTCAGCCCCAAACCATTGCTTTTAATCCCTTCTTATTGGTTTATGAAGGAGCTGTACAATTAGGAATGACTGGTGCTGATTTTCATAACCTAAAACAAACCCTGTTTCTATTGTCACATTAGTAGAGCCTTTCACACAGCCAACAGTAAGACCTCTCAGATAGCAGGGTCTCTGCTTACTTGCAGTCACAGTGCTCGCAGAGGGCCTCTAGAGCTTCCATCTTTGTCTTCTCTTCTGTTGCCTGAGCAATGTGTCCAGCCTTCTTGATATCAGCAGAGTACCCAAAAGTTCATGAAGCCATTAACCCAACATTCTCTCTTGTACAGTGTGTAATTACACTTTGGTCATAACTGTCAGCTTTACATCACCTAAAGATTAATCTTACATAGCTGGGCATGGTGGCGCATGCCTTTAATACCAGCACTCAGGAGGAAGAGTCAGCCTGGTCTACATAGTGAGTTCCAGGCCAGCCAGGGCTACAGGGAGACCCTGTCTCAAAAAATAAATAAATAAATAAAAGATTAATCTTACATTAAAAGAGGACATACAGGTTTTATAAAATTGAAAATGAAAAGAACACCACAGGGGGGCCAGCAAGATGGCTTAGTGTATAAACACACTTGCCATCAAAACTAATAACCTCAGCTAGATCCCCCAGACCCATGTGGTGGAAGGAGAGAACCAGCTCCTGAAAACTGTCCTCTGACCTCCATGCATGTACCATAGCACACACAGACACATGCACACACACAAAATAAACAAATGTAATAAAAAATTTTAAAGAGCCCTATAGAATAGCCTGGGTTACTATTTCCTTTCCTGTTGAATTTCACTTTTTTCCTTTCCTGTAAACTAACTTTTATGATACTAGCATCAACAATACACATATACACACATACACATTTATGTGCATCTTAAATGAGCTTTTTTAAAAAAAATAGGATCTCGCTCCCTATAGCCGCAGCTGGCCTAGACCTCATTGTGTAGATCAGGCTGGCCTCGTTCTCAGAGAGATCCACCAGCCTCTTCTTCCCAAGTGCCATGTTTAAAAGCTTGAGCCATCGTGCCCAGCCTTTCTTTTGTTTTGGGGGGTGTTTTTTTGAAACAGTTTTACTGCGTAGACCAGGCTGGTAATCACTATGAAACCACAGTAATCACTATGAAAACCGTAGTAATCACTCTGCTCAACCTCCAAATGCTGGAATTATAAGCATTAAAAACCATGTCAAGCTCATTGTTATTTGAAGATAGTAATCAGGATCCCTCCTCTTCCATCTTAGAATCCTTTCCCTTTTCTCTAGAGTAATTTCAGTTATGTTTTAGTTGTGATTTCTTTCATATTTAAAAAAAATACTTGTGAAGGAGGCTGGAGAGATAGTTCAGCAGTTAAGAGCACTTGCTGCAGAGAGCCTAGATTCAGTTCCCAGTAGCATGGCATCTCACAACCACCTGTAATTCCATTTCCAGGGGTCTAGTGTCTACATAGTGAGTTCCAGGCCAGGTGGGGCTACAGGGAGAGCCTGTCTTAAAAAAAAAAAAGACCAAGAAAAAAAAATGTTAAAATGTAGTATTCTACTGTAAAAATTCAGTACCATATTTCAAGCTGATGAGATGGCTCAGCAGGCAAAAGCATTGGCCATGAAAGCCTGATGACCTGAGTTCATTTCCCAGAACTCATGGTGGAAGGAGAGAACCAACTTGTGAAAGTTGTATTTTGGTCTCCTCACGCTTAAACATGTATCATTCACATCTAGGGCCCATAATCATTGTAAATAAAATTAAATTTAAAAAACCTACCAAATTTCAGGGGCTGGGCTGTAGCTCATTTGTTGAGCACTTGCCTACCATGTATGAAGCCTCAGTCCCCAGTACTTCCAGTGTAAAAGAATATCCCCTATTTCATTTAGTTGTTTCCTTAATGTGGACATATAGACTATTTCTAATTTTTCCCTTTTACCATAAAATAGAGCTATAGCAAGAGTTCTTTTCCATTCTTGTAGGCACCTATGTTTATTGGAAAGTGTTGATATTAGTGGTTTTAGTCTCTGGATTTTGTAGTCAGACGCCTGTCATGTGATTTTTCTCTCTATTCCACAGGGATGCTATTGAAAAGTTGTTTCCTGATGCCATTAGGATGAGAGTTGAAGATATTCAGCAGAATAATGACATAGTCCAAAGTCTGGCATCCTTTCAAAAATACGGAATTGATCAGAGTCCCTTAGCTCCCAACACAGGCCGAGTGAATCAGCAGAGAGGAGGGGGATTCTTCTCTGGTGTGCTCACAGCTTTAACTGGTGTAGCAGTAAGTCTGGCTGTTCTCTGCCCCCTGGTTCCCATTGAAACAATTTCTTCTGATGTCACATAAAACAGTTGATGTCCTGACTGTATAACTCAACCGTAGAGATGAAAATTCTGTTGTATAGGCCGGGTATGGTGGTGCATTGCCCCCTGGTTCCCATTGAAACAATTTCTTCTGATGTCACATAAAACAGTTGATGTCCTGACTGTATAACTCAACTGTAGAGATGAAAATTCTGTTGTATAGGCCGGGTATGGTGGTGCATGCCTTTGATCCTAGCACTAGGGAGGCAGAGGCAGGAGCAGGTGGATCTCTGTGAGTTCAAGGCCAGCTGGGGCTACAGGGAGACCCTATCTCGAAAAAGATCAAAAAAGAAAGAAACCATATCTGCATTGATGATAGAATCTTTTTTTTTTAATTTTTAATTTTTGTTGGGCATGGTGGTATACACCTTTGATCCCAGCACCCTGGAGGCAGAGGCAGGCAGATCTCTGAGTTCAAGGCCAGCCTCGTCTACATAGTGAGACCAGCTGGAGCTACGGGGAGACCCTGTCTCAAAAAGACAAAAAAAAAGAAAAAAATTTATTTTTATTTTATGTGTATAAGTGTATTGCCTGCCTGCATGTAAGTGCACCTGTGTTGTGCATTCCCACAGAGGTCAGAAGAGGGCATTGGATTCCCTGAAACTGGAGTAATGGATTATTGTTAGCCACTATATGGATGCTAGGAACTGAACCCCAGTCCTCTGTAAGAGCAATCAGTGCTTTTAATCACTGAGCCATCTCTGCAACCCCTGATGATAGAATCTTAAGTGCACACATTTCACTGACTGCAAGGTACAGAGAACTTAAAGTCCAGAGATATGAAAATCTTAATGTTTTCCCCAAAGAAAAGGTATATGAGTTGGTGGGGTCAAAGGTGCAACTATAGCTGGGTGTGGTGGTGCACGCCTTTAGTCCCAACGCTTGGGAGGCAGAGGCAGGCAGATCTCTGAGTTCAAGGCCAGCCTGGTCTACATAGTGAATTCCAGGCCAGCTGGGGCTACAGGGAGACCCTGTCTCAAAAAGACCAAAAAACCCAAAACAAAACAAAACAAAAAAAAAGGTGCAACTGTTCTTGGAGTCTCTGTCATCTGCCCTTTCTAGATCTTTGCCTTTCACTGCCTAGCCATCAGCAGAGATGAGTGAAAATTGTGTCCCTAGTTCTTTGTGGAAGTAGCATTACCAGCTTCCTTGTATAGATTTGGCATCAGTCTTCAGGCCTAGCCCCTGCCTTTCCCTCACCACCTTCACATTCCCAGAAATGCTGACCTCTCTTAACAACTTGTTTCCTTTCCAGGTGGTTCTGCTTGTGTATCACTGGAGCAGCAGGGAATCTGAGCATGATCTTCTGGTCCACAAGGCTGTGGCCAAATGGACAGCAGAAGAAGTTGTCCTCTGGCTCGAGCAGCTGGGCCCTTGGGCCTCTCTCTACAGAGACAGGTTTTTGTCTGAAAGAGTAAATGGAAGGTGAGGAGAAAATCTTCTGGCACACATAGACATTTTGGTAGATGGTTTTATTGAGATACATTACACCTGCCACAAATCCCTCCTTTAGGAGTTTATACACATTGATTCATATCATAATATGTTCACAGAGATGTACAACCATCTCTAGTCTGTCTGCCTTTAGAACAGTTTCATGACCCCAAAAAGAACCTTTCACTTGTCAGTCCTCATTTCCTTCTCCCTAGGCAGATACCATTTATCTGTCTCCAAAAATGAATCTGCCTGTGTGGCCCTTACATATTAATAGAATCATACAATAGGTGACCTTTGTGTCTAGCTTTTTCACTCAGCATAGTTTCCAGGTGTACATATGATGTATCATATAGCAGTGCTTCGTTCTTCTCCATGTCTGAAAAAACTCAGTTGTATGGTGTTCTAGTTTCTTTTTGATTGCTGTGACAAAACACTCTGACAACTTGGGGAGGAAAGGGTTTATTTTATCTTACATCTCCCTGGCCATCATTTATTACTGAGGGAGCCCAAGGTAGGAACTCAGGGCAGGAACCTGGAGGCAGGAACTGAAGCACAGACCATGGAGGAATGCTGCTTACTGGCTTGGTCCCCTGGCCCATGTTCAACCTGCTTTCTTATACAATACCAAGCCCACCTGCCCAGGGATGGCACCACCCACTGTGGGCTGGGCCCTCCCACATCATTCAACAATCAAGAAAATGCCCCACAGTCATGGCCACAGGCCAGTCCAATGGAGGAAGTTCCCCAGTTGAGGCTCCCTCTACCCAGGTGTGTCAAGTTGACACTAAAGCTATCCAGCACATTTGGATAGACCAAATTGCTCTTATCATTTCTTCATTTGATAGTCATTTAGGTTGATTCTGTTTGAGGGCTGTTAATGAAAAGTGATGCTGTGATCATCATATATAGTTTTTGGGAATGGGGTTGTGGAATTTTGTTGTTTTTGTTTTGAGACAGGGTCTCACTAATATACTACTGACTGGCCAGGTCAAAGGATAATTCTGCTTGCTCTCTAAAGAAACTGTTGAAACCAGGTGTGGTGGCGCACACCTTTAATCCCAGCACTTGGGAGGCAGAGGCAGGCAGAGACTCTGTCTCAAAAAGACCAAAAACCCAAAGAAACTGTTGAAGTGTTTTCCACAGGGGCTGTACCATTTTATGTCAGTGACATTTGTTACTTCTTATTTTGAAAGTAATATTTTTTTTTAAATAATGTAAGGGGCAGGACAGATACCTCAGTGGTTATGAGTACTGGGTGTACTTGCAGAGGACCTGGGTTCAGTTCCCAGCACCCACCCATCCCATCAATAACTCCAGTTCCAGGGGATCCAATGCCCTTCTGACCGCCGCAAGCACTGCACCAACCTACATGCAGGCAATACACTCTTGATATACACAAACAAAACAAACAGCCCCTCCCACATTTATGTAATTGTCTAAATAGAAACAAAAACCTAGTGGGGGTATTGTAGAGCACAGATTAGTGGTAGAGAGTACAGATAGCATGCTGAAATCCCTGTTTGATTCCCAACAACAGTCCCTCCCAAGAAAAGGCCCCAAATTCGGAAAGATGTTGGTTGTGTTAGATAACTTTAGTTGTCAACCTGACATACCTGGGGAGAGGGAACTCCAATTGAGGAGTTTCCTCCACCAGATAGACCTGTGGGCATGTCTGTGACACATTTTCTTTCTTTCTTTTTTTCTTTTTCTTTCCTTCTTTCTTTCTTTCTTTCTTTCTTTTTTCAGTGTTTTAATTATGTGAATCAGTGTCATGCCAGCATATATGTGCCATGCAGTGTCAACATAGGCCAGAAGAGGGCATTGGATTGCCTTGGAACTGAAGTTATAGATGGTTGTTAGTTGCCATGTGGGTGCTGGGAACTGTACCCAGGTCCTCTGCAAGAACAGCCAGTGGTCTTAATCACCACTGAACCATCTCCCTAGCCCCAAGATTTATTTTTGTCTTTATATATTTGTGTATATATTTATTTGCTATGTGTTTTCCAGTGCCTACAGAGGTTCATTTTGGCCAGAAGGTGGTTTCAAATCCCCTGGACCTGGAGTTTCAGTCATTTGTGAGCCATTGGACCATGGGTGCTAGGAACTGAACTTAAGTCCTCTGGAAGAGCACCAAGTGTTCTTAACCACTGACCCATATATCCAACCCCCATCCCAAGCTGAGCTTCAGCTTTCAGTCCTCCTGCCCTAGTTTTCCATGTGTTGTAATTACAGGAATGTACCCAGCTTTTAATTTATTTTTGTGGTGGTAGGGATTGGATCTAGGACAAATTCTTTACTGCTCAACTATACGCTCAGCCCTGCAGGGATGCTTTTAGCCCCTCACACGTACTTTTAAAAATAGAGTAATATGAGAGAGTGCTGGTTCCAGCCTCTGGAATAGGGCCTGAGAATGCAGGGGACTGCCTGAGAGCACCCGGATCCTGCCTCCACATGGTGATAAGAATTTTGGGAGTCTTTTAGATAGACCCACTGGAGGAGTACCCCAGTTGCCTCACCCTGTGTCCCTGTTCAGCATGGAAGAAGCCAGAGTGGTCTGCGTCCAATTCCCTATCCGCAAGTTGAGTAACCTCTTCAGAGGATGGAGTGATAAGAATATAGGAGGTAGGAATTCACTAAGCAGTTAGTGTAAAACCCCAAAGAAAAGTAGCCAGTTTCTTAGCTAAAAGTTAAAATGTCCTTGGTCCTTGGGCCTCTTAGCAATATACTCCATTCCTAAGGCCAAAAATATTGAAAGTATTTGGGAGCTCTTATCTAATCCTTAAAAGACTTTAGGGTTACCTCTTCAGAGGGGGGAGTGTTAGAGTAGCAAAAAAGCCCCATTAAAATAATAAATAGAGCACAGCCCTCCGCGCCTTGACTCCCCAAACCACATTCACCCTTCCATCTCCCCCGCTGTTCGCTACTCCCAGTTTGGGACCTGCGCCATTCCTAGTCTTGGGGACCCAGACACCTGGGGAACCAATACTGCTTCCTGATCCTGGTATTGTATATTGTATGACTGTATTAATTCAACTGTGAACCTAAAAATTTATAGTCACTTTTGAAAGAGATGTATCCTTGCTCTGGAAATTCTTACTGAATATGTTAAAGCTGTAATGAAATGCTGCTTCTAGTCATGTGGTTATTTAAAAAAAGAACAAGTACATGAAGTTATCAGAAAAAAAGTGATGAGATATGGGAGGAGTTGGAGGGAAGGGAGTGGATTTGATCAAAATACCTTATATGCTTATATGCCTGTATGGAATTCTCAATAAATTATTTTTTTTAATAGAGTAATATGCTAGGCCTGGTAGTGCATGCCTTAATGCCAGCACTTGGGAGGCGGAAGTAGATGGATCTCTGAGATTAAGGCCAATCTGGTCTAGATAGTCAGTTCCAGGCCAGCTGTGGCTACAGAAAGGCCCTGTCTCAAAAAGTGAAAATATGTGAGAATCAGAGTCTGTAACTTACAGGTCAAAGACTTAGGAATAAAGCACTCTGGTGTGCCATGGGGCAAGTCCTTTTATTTCTGAAAACAGTTCTCTGATCCACAAAATTGGCATATTACCATTCTGCAGAGTTAAGTAGATCAACAGTGATTTATGAAAACATTTTCAACTAGTAACTGACAAGTAATAAACATTCCATGTTTAATGTGTCACCCTACTGCAAGCCTAAAGTATTTGCATTGATAAGGTTTAACTCAATGTGCAAGACATGCTTCCTGTATATAATCTCAAAAGTCATTTCCACCCTCACCCCTTCATAGGTTGCTTTTAACTTTGACAGAGGAAGAATTTTCCAGGGCACCATATACCATAGAGAATAACAGCCACAGAAGAGTCATCCTCATGGAGTTGGAGCGTGTCAAAGCCCTGGGCGTGAAGCCCCCTCAGAATCTTTGGGAGTATA
>NW_008335297.1:1046330-1048487 GCF_000622305.1 Nannospalax galili | reverse complement strand
TGGGAGTATAAGGTGAATTAATTAATTAATTAATTATTTATTTATTTATTTGGAAAAAAAAGGAAACAATGTAGCAATCACCTTTGTGATCACTGTATAACTTAAGAAAGCACCAGAGACAGGATTGAAGCCATGAGAACTGCTCCCTCTCCAGAGGTGCTATGCTCTTGCCTGGGTGCTGTGCATCCCTAGGGTCTCTGTCCCTAGGCTTCTATGGGTGGTGTCCACAGGACTGGGAGCATTATTTCACAGGTTTTTACCTTCACCCCAGAGGCATGGTATGGGCATATCCTTCTAGAAGTAGCTCTTTTCCCTGGGACTCCAGTTCACTTGTTTTCTCCTTAATATAATGTCTCATTTTGTATGTATGTGAAAATTTATGGTTTCACTGTTGATGGCCACTTACAGGGCTTTTGATTTTGCTATTACAAACAGTGCTAATCTGGACATTCTTGGGGACTTCTTAGCCTCATATATACAGGTACATCTTTACAGTATATACTGAGGAGTGGAATTTCTAAATCACAAATAATGTACCACTTCATCTTCACTAGATTTGATGCATTGATCTTCAGTGTAAATGTACCAGCTGGTTCTCCTTAATGGACAGTTTGTAATAGATACTGTACTATAGAGCAAATACCTGGCATGTACCAACTTGCATACTAAAAAAGGCATTTTGGAGAAAAATCAAGTAGTTCATAGTTCAAACTAAAACAGGTGACTTTCATCTATTTTTGATACAACATGAAGAGGCCCCTCCTGTTTTGTAGGTTATGAATTGGTACAGTCTTTCTGGGTGACAGTTTGTTAATAGCAACCCAATATAAAACTACATTGACTTTTGGAGGTTTTGTTGTTTAGTTTTGAGACAGGCTCTGTCTTCATAGCCCAAGCTGGCCTGAAACTCACTGTCCTCTTGCCTCAGCCTCCTGTATATTGGGATTACAGGCATGTACCACCACATCTGGCTGAAAATGGAGTGAGCCACAAAAGGAAGTTATTGACCATCATAGGTAATAAGAGCACATAAAAAACTAGGGTCTGGGGAGATGGTTCAATGGGTAAAGTACTTCCTATACAAGCATGAGGACCTGAGTTTGGATCCCCAGCACCCATGTAAAAGCCAGGCAAGGTGGCCTGTACCTGGTCACTCATAGACAAGTGGAGCCCAAGTGCTTGCTGCCCAGCCATCCTAATTGAAACAGTAAGCTCCAGGTTCAGTGAGAGACCCTGTCTCAAACAGTAGGGTAGAAGGTGATAAGAGGAAGGCATCCGATGTTCACCTCTGACCGCTACAGATGCACCCAGGTGAGCACACCTACACAAATGGAATTGGGCGCATACACCACACACACACACAAAGAAAAAAAACCTAAATGCCTATCATTGGCAACAGGTTAAGTAAATGAGACACAGGCATATAAGCGTCCACTGAATAAAAGGTGACTGTGCTAATAAAGGGTAGCTCAGTGGTAGAGCTTAAGATGCACAAAGGGCCTGTTCTAGTTTGCCTTCAATTGTGGTGACAGAATACTCCAACCAGTACCAACTTGGGGCAGAAAGGGTTTATTTGGCTTTCAAGCATAGTCCATCATCAAGGGAAGCCAAGGTAGGAGTTCAGGGCAGGAACCTAGCACACAGACCATAGAGGATAGCTGCCCACTGACTTGCTCTCCTGTCCCATGCTCAGCCAGCTTTCTTATACAATACAGTACAAGACAACCTGCCCAGGGATGGTACTGCCCACAGTGGGCTGGGCCCTTCCACATTATTCAACAATCAAGAAAGTGCCTCACAGACATGGACACAGGCCAGTTCAATGGAGGAAATTCCCCAATTGAGGTGCCCTCAACCCAGGTGTGCCAAGTTGACACTAAAGCACAAGGCCTTTATTCAATCCCCAACATGATGGTTAGATGAAATATAGATTTCTTATGTCTTTTTGAGGAAGATCTTACGGTTGTATAGATGTGCCTGGAAGTCACCATCCTCCTGTCTCGGGCTCCCAAGTCCTGCATCACCATGTTTGACTCTTAAAATTTACCATTTTCTGCTAGGCGTGGTGGCACATGCCTTTAATCCCAGCACTCCAGAGGCAGAGACAGGCGGATCTCTGTGAGTTCAAGGCCAGCCTGGTCTACATAGTGAGTTCCA
>NW_008335297.1:1040631-1046224 GCF_000622305.1 Nannospalax galili | reverse complement strand
ACAGCTGGGGCTACAGAGAGACCCTGTCTCAAAAAGACCAAAAAAAAAGCAGATAGCCAGGCGTAGTGGCAAAGGCCTGTAGTCCCAGCACTTGGGAGGCAGAGGCAGGCGGATCTCTATGAGTTCAAGGCCAGCCTGGTCTACATAGTGAGTTCCAGGACAGCTGGGGCTACAGAGAGCCCCTGTCTCAAAAAGACCAAAAAAAAAAAAAACTCACATCATCCTTGAAAACTAAATAAAGGTTTTGGCTTCATTAAAAAAAAAAAAAAAAAAAAAAAAAAAAAAAAGCAGACCTTAGTAAATAGCTCACTGATACAGTGCTTTCTTAGCTAAGGCCATTAAGTTTGATTCCTAGCTCTACAAAAAACAGAGAACAAGAGAAAGACACATTCATGGGGCTAGGGATCTGGCTTAGTGGAAAAAATGCTTGTATAAGCATGAAGACCTAAATTTGGATCCCCAGCACCCATATGAAATCCAGGAGTAGTAGTATATACCTGTAACCCTAGTGTAGGAGTGGGGAAGACAGGCAAATCTCAGGGGCTCATTGAATAGCCAGCCTAGCAAATTGGTTCATTGAGAGTCCTTGCCTCCAAAAATAAGCTGAAGTGCTGGTGAGATGGCTCAACATGTAAAGGTGCTTGCCACCAAGCCTGACAACCTGAGTTGATACCTGGGACCCACATGGTGGAAGGAGAGAACTGACCCCAAAAGTTGTTCTCTGACCTGGGTACACGTGCATGTACGTACTCGTGCATACACACACACACACACACTAAATTAAATAAATAAATAAATGGGAAATTTTAAATTATAAGGTAGAAAGCAATAGAGAAAGATACTTGATATCAACCTCTGGCTTCCTCGCAAGTACCCGGGGATAAGTATGCCCATGCACACACACACACGCACGCACACACACACACAATAAGTGAGGGGGGAATTTTTAATTATAAGGTAGAAAGCAATATCTAGATACTTAATGTCAACCTCTGGCTTCCATGCAAGTACATGGGGGTGAGCATGTCCATGTACACAAACATAAACCACATGCATGCAAGTAATATTACTTAGAACAGATAAGAAGTTGATTGTGATCCTGATGTTAATCAAGAGGCCATCCTTCTTAGGCAGCTCCATTTGCTCTTCCATGCTGCCCAGCCCTCCCTGAGGTGGGTGTTTGACAGTTAGCTGAAGCATTCTTCCACCTCTCCTGTCCTGGTGCCACTCCCCCTGCTTGCCTTAGAGGATGCTGTCTCTGTTGTTGTCATTACCCCTTGCTTCCTGCTCACTTCTCTCTCTTGTCTGTATAGAATTGGATCCAGCACTCACTGGTACCCGAACTTTGGGTGTAGTTATGGCGTCTCCCTTTCTACGTGATATGATCTGCCGCCATCAGGCTTTGTTCTGGGCACTGAATGTCTTTGTGATTCTAATGATCTGTGGCTTTCCAAAAGGCCCACTGTATAAACAGATATAGAGTATATTTGTGGTATTAACATTTTCATGGGGAAATTATGGGGAAAAAAGTCTTCTGGTGTTGGTGATGTAATTCAGTGGTCCATCTCCAGCACCCCCATCAAAAATATACTTGCTAGAAGATCTTTAGTTTGTTTTTTGAGAGTTTCTCACACTGTAGCCCAGGCTAGCCTTGAACCTCTCAGCAATCTTCCTATCTCACCTTCTAGAATACTTTTACTATAGGTAGCATTGCAGATGTGAGTCACCATTCCTGGCAGTCTTTGATATGACCTCATGAAGCCTACATGGTTTCCTTGCTCATGTGAGAAGGTATTCAAGTAACTACTTTTTAAAATTATGAGTCAAGGTCATGCTATGTGAGCCAGCACACTTGGTTTTAAGTTATCTCACACTTTTCCTGCTTCAGAACTAGAATCACCATTTCACAATTTTTTTTTAAGTTTTGAGACAGAATCTCATGAATCCCAGGCTAACTTCAAACTTGCTATCTAGCTAGGGTTGACTTTTAGTCCTCCTGCCTTTACCTCCTGAGTGCTGGGATAATAGACATACCCAGTTTATGCAGTGCTAAAGATTGAACCTAGGGCAAATACTCCACCAGTTGAGCCACAGACCCACCTCTTGAGTTCTGGGGTTGTTTTGTTTTGTTTTGTTGTTTTTTCAGACAGGGTCTCCCTGTACCCCCAGCTAGCCTGGAATTCATTACGTAGACCATTCTGGCCTCAGTCTCACAGAGATCTGCCTGCCTCTGCCTCCAGAGTGCTGGGATTAAAAGCGTGCGCCACTACACTGAGCCACCTCTTAGTTTTTGAGATGCTGTCTTATTTTGAAATTCAGTCTTGAATTTGCAGTGTCATTCAGACTGGCCTCAGACTCCCAGGTGTTGAGATTACAGACATGTGCCACCCTGACCATCAAGATTGGATTGTTTTATTTAATCCCAGGTGGAGGCAGGGGGATTTCTGTGAGTTCAAGGCCAGCCTGGTCTACATAGAGTTCCAGGCCAGTTGGGGCTACAGGGAGACCTGTTTCAAAAAGACCAAAAAAAAAAAAAAAATAGAAATAATTATAACTTAGCCCAACAAACTGGGCGTGGTGGCATACGCCTTTAATCCTAGCACTCAGGAGGCAGAGGCAGGTGGATCTCTGAGTTCAAGACTAGCCTGGTCTGCATAGCGAGTTCCAGGTCACCTGGCTCTGTAGGGAGAACCTGTCTCAAAAAGACCAAAAAATAATAATAATAATAATAATGGATGACTCCATTCTACATATACACAAAAGACTGATAGCAAAGAGCATGGAGCACTGAAGGAGCACAAGTAGAGAGCTGGCCACTGTATGTGTAACATTGCCCTGTGTCTGTCTTTGTCCTTTGCAGGCTGTGAACCCAGGCAGGTCCTTGTTCCTGCTGTATGCCCTCAAGAGCTCCCCAAGACTTGGCCTGCTCTACCTGTACCTATTTGATTACACAGACTCCTTCCTGCCCTTCATTCATACCATCTGCCCTCTGCAGGAAGATGGCTCTGGGGAGGACATCCTCACCAAGCTTCTGGTAGGTCTGCAGAATACCTGGAGTAGAATAATTCTACCGTCTATCCCTTGGTGTTGTATACAACTGGAGAGAGCCAGCAGCAGCCAGTCTTCCTGTGAGTTTTTCAGGAAGAGTCGTCTGCAGAAGGAAAGAAACTGAGACCTTCCCATTCCTAGGAACCCATTTCATTTTATACACTATATAGCCAAAGTGATGACCCTTTAGTCAGGAAATATTTTTTGTAAAAAGCTTTGCAGCTGGGTGTGGTGGCACATGCCTTTAATCCCAGCACTCGGGAGGCAGAGGCAGTCGGATCTCTGTGAGTTCAAGGACAGCCTGGTCTACATAGTGAGTTTTAAGCCAGCTGGGGCTACAGGGAGACCCTGTCTCAAAAAGACCAAAAAAAAAAAAAAAAAGTGTTGCTTTTGTTATAAAAGAAGTCTAAGTCCAGGCCATCCTAGGGATATAGGAAGTGATTATAGGTCCAGAATACCCTAAAGGATTAAATATGTAGACCTTCTCATTTGGACAGTATCTGGTATACCATAAGACAGGATTTGGATCTGCCCTGAGGCCTCACAACAGTAAGCCATGGCCCATCTCATTGGTGGAGTTGTCATATCAGCTGACCATAGGACGCCACATAGGGATGGCTACCAGCAATGGATGTTATGTGTTGTCCTCCATTCCTGTGGGACACCTTTCACTGGGTGACTTCTCCAATTCTAATTGGTTATTTGAGAGAATATCCTTTGCTTTGCTACTCTTAGGCTGATACTTCTGATCTCTTTATATCATCAAAAGGTGACATAGGAATTATGATATATAACCCATACCCATGAATGTTAGAATTTCCACATCTCCACAAGACTTTTTAAATACTGCAGTCAAGTGTCTTCTGCCTAACTTGAATGGAGTTTAACACCTGCCTTACACATTGTTCCTGTAGTTACCCAATTTCCAGCTGTTAACTTACCTGCTAGTCTAAGTGCAGAAGTTCTAAAATGTTTCTGTCTCCACCAGCCTCAATAACCCTTGTCTGTTCATCAAACTGATTTTTTAAAATATTTTATTTTATGTGTATGCGTGTATTGCCTGCATGTAGGTAAGTGCACCCATATCGTGCAATGCCTGTGGAGGACAGAAGAGGCTATTGGATACCCTGGAACTGGAATTATGGACTGTTGTTAGCTGCCATGTGGGTGCTAAGATTTGAACCTGGGTCTTCTGCAAGAACAGCCAGTGTTCTTAACTGCTGAGCCATCTCCCCAGCCCCAATCACACTGATTTTTTTAAGTTGCTAACAGATATAATTAAAAGCTTAAGCACACACTATCAGTACAGTGTTTTTTCAAGGTACATGTTTAGGTCTGTTTTTCATTTCCCCCATCATTCTTCCACAGCTAAGATGTTGAACTAGGACATGGTTTGTCAGCCCCATGCAAGAATGGAGGAATAGAGCACTGATCTTAAATTCATTTCAACCCTGTTATTCATAACTCAGATTTACTTTGATTTTTGCCTCTGAGCTTCCACAGTTATACAATAAGAATCTCAGCTAAACCTTTTAGTAACATTTATCTTTTTGTTTGTCTTTTTAGGGAGACCTGGTCTCCCTGTAGCCCCAACCTGGCCTGGAACTAACTATGTAGACCAGGCTGGCCTCGAACTCACAGAGATCCCCCTGCCTCTGCCTCCCAAGTGCTGGGATTAAAGGTGTGCACCACCACACCCAGCACAAAATATTTTTTTTTAAAAGATAAATGTCACCGGTTGTGGTGGCACATGCCTTTAATCCCAGTACTTGGGAGGCAGAAGCAGGCAGATCTCTATGAGTTTCAAGGCCAGCCTGGTCTACAGAGTGAGTTCCAGGCCAGCTGGGGCTACATGGAGACCCTGTCTCAAAAAGACCAAAAAATATATATACATATATATATATATTGTATATATGTATAGTATACATATATGTATATATGTATGAATGTGAGGTGTGTGTGGTGCATACACACTCATGTGTGCAGGTGTGTGCACCTATGCAGAGGCCAGAGGAGGGTGGTAGGTGTCTTCCTGTGTCACTTGCTGCCTTGTTCCTTTGAGGCAGAATCTCTATTGAACCTGGACCTCGAGTGTTTCAGCTAGGCCCCAAAGATCCTCATGTTTCCACCTTCCTCAGTGCTGGGTTTACAAGTGTACAAAGGACTACACTTGGCTTTTATGTAGGTACTGGGGATCTAAACTCCTTAACCATTAAGCCATCTTTCCAACCCCATATTTATCTATTTAATTTATTTTTATTTTATGTGTACAAGTGTCTTGCTTGCATGTATGTAAATGCACCACATGTACACAGTCCCTGAAAGGCCAGAAGAGAACATTGGAGCCCCTGGAACTGGAGGTAAGCACAGGTATTAGTGGTCATATGGGTGCTGGAAAGCAAACCAGTGTCCTCTGGAAGAGCAGCCAGTGTTCTAAGCTTAGCCATCTCTCCAGACCCATTTATTTATTTTTTTGTCTTTTTTGAGACAGGGTCTCCCTGTAGCCCCAGCTGTCCTGGAATTCACTATGTAGACCAGGCTGGCC
>NW_008335297.1:1028394-1040311 GCF_000622305.1 Nannospalax galili | reverse complement strand
ACATAGCCTGAGAAAGGGCCTGGGCTGTGCTGGGAGGGAGGGAGGCTCAACATCTATACAATACTAAGCCAGTCCAGGCAGAGTTCTTTTATTTTTATTTATTTATTTATTTTTTTGTCTTTTTTGAGACAGGGTCTCCCTGTAGCCCCAGCTGTCCTGGAATTCACTATGTAGACCAGGCTGGCCTCAAACTTACAAAGATCTACCTGCCTCTGCCTCCCAAGTGCTGGGATTAAAGGCATGCACCACCACTCCTGGCCCATTTATCTATTTTAAAATAAATTATTACAAGGAAGATCGCTGGGTTAAATTTTTGTTTTATTTATTTATTTATTTTAATATAAGTGTTATGCCTGCATGTATGTAAGTGCATTCATGTCATGCAGTGCCTGAGGAGGACAGAGGGCGGCGTTGGACCCCCTGGAACTGATTGAACCTGGATCCTTTGCAAGAACAGCCAGTGCTCTTAACCACTTAAGTCATGCATTGTAATACATTCCTTTGATCCCAGCACTCAGAGTCCTGAGGCAGGAGGAACAAGAGTTTGAGGCCAGCCAGAGATGCTTAATAAGAGCCCGTCTCAAAAAAAAAAATTTAGGGGTTTGGGTGTGTGTGTGTCTGTGTGTGTCTGTGTGTGTACAGATGTAAAGCTTTCCTGTCATGGTTGCTTGTGCAAAGTCAGTCCTGTGATTTGGGGATTTCTGTGTTCCCCAAGGACCTGAGAGAGCCCACGTGGAGGCAGTGGAGAGAATTCCTTGTCAAGTACTCCTTCCTCCCGTACCAGCTGATTGCTGAATTTGCCTGGGACTGGCTGGAGGTCCATTACTGGACATCACGCTTCCTCATTGTCAATGCCATGCTGCTCTCAGTTCTGGAATTATTCTCTTTTTGGAGGATCTGGTCAAGAAGTGAGCTGAGGTAAGTGCTTTTATCTGGGAGATGGTAGAGCAACAAAGAGTGGGAAAGAAATGCCATGTGGGGGAAGCTCCCCTTTGAAGGATTCTCAAGCTTAAAGGGAAAAAAAGCCTAGACTTCTCAGACTCTAATTTGAGAAATAACTCCTTAAGCAAAAAATAGGCAGATGACTTCGTGTTGAGGAGGCAGGCTTCTTTGTGTACGGTGTTTTTGTTTGGTTCCTCATCTTCTTTTAGGTTTTTGTTTTGGGGGGTTTTTGGGGGGTCGTTTTGTTTTGTTTGAGATGGCTGTCTTACTAAGCGGCCTCAAATTGCCTCAGACTGATGATCATCCTTCCTCAGGCTTCTGAGTAGCTGAGGCTATAAGCATGCACGATTGCATCTGGCTCTTCACTCATCATTACAGTGTTACCACCATGCACATGTATTTATGTGTATATTTAGATACACATATACTGTGTGTATATGTGCGTGTATACACACAGCCTACAGCAGTCTCAAACTTAACAATCCTATTACCTTTATGCCCAGCCTCCTTATCTTATCCCTGTTTAATAAAGAGATCATTTCTAAGGGGGGGTGTATTTGAAAGTTTTTAATAATTGAGGAGTAAATGAAGAAGTAGGTAATTCATGGAAAGGAACAGCACAGGGAAGTACAGAGAGATATCTTGGGGAATTCTATAGACACACATTCTAATCCTGCTCTGCCACTGCTTGGAACAATAGCTTCTCTGGATTAATGTAGGAAATGAGAACATTGAGCGAGCCAGTCTTTGAGTAGATCTCTTGGTTTTAAGTGACAAGAGTCAACCTAAATTGAGTTTACCACAAAGGAAACACTGCTGTCCTTGAAGCTTCCTGCCTCTCACAGCCTGCCTCCATCTTTTGGCCTGCTTCCCTCTCCACTTTTCTCATGCTGTTTTTGGCTGCTTCAGGGTTCTACTTAGTAGTGCCAGTGGAATGCAAGCACTTCTTTCCCCATCACACTTGGAACAAATCTGAGGATCACAGCCTTTGATAGGTCCAGCTTGAGTCCCATGCCCACTCAACCCATCATTCTGCAGGGGTATGCAGGGCTCGCCTGGCCAAGCTCAAGGTATGAAGCATATATCCAACCCAGACCACATGGGAACAATATGGGAGGGAGGGGCTGGACTCAATCCCTAGTACACCCCCGCCCCCAAATAAACAAGAGAGGCATCCCCAAAGCAACTCAAGCTATTTCCAGCAGGTGATTCCAGGAAGGCAGCACATGCACTATATCTTTTCTTGACTTCCCATCACCTTTATAAGATTCTTGGCCATGTGACCAGAAGTAGCCTTGGGAGAATTTGTGAGAATCTGGCAAGGATCTCCCTCATGGATTTCCATTTGGCAAACTCACTAACTGAGGTAGAGAATATGTATGTCCATCCTTCTGCCATGACCCTGCCTTTCTATGGGGCACTACAGTTCTTACAGTGAAGAAGACAGACTATTCAGAGGACCTACAACCCTGCAGAGAAAATATGTTTAAAAATGTGTTGGGGGCTGGGGATATAGCTCAGTTGGTACACTACTTGCTTAGCATGCACAAAGCCCTGAGTTCTATCCATAGTAGAATACAAACATAGATACAAAGGTCTATACCTAAAATAGACCTTAGGAGGTAAAGGCAAGAGGAGCAGAAGTTCAAAGTCATCCTCACCTACAAAGCAAGTTTGGGGCCAGCCTGGGCTACATGAGACCTTCTATCAAAAAACAAACAAAAAAACAGCCAGACGTCAGTGGCACATGCCTATAATCCCAGCAGTTGGGGGGCAGAAGCAGGCAAACAGAGATTGAGGACTGCCTGGTCTTTATAGTGGGTTTCAGGCCAGCTGTGGATACAGGGAGGACCCCCCCCATTGCAAAAAAAACAGAATTGTAGTTGGGCCTGGTGGTGCACTCAGGAGGAAGAGGCAGGCAGATCGATGTGAGTTCAAGGCAGCCTGGTCTACATAGTGAGTTTTAAGCCAGCTGGGACTACAGGGAGACCCTGTCTCAAAACAACAAAAAAACATTCTCCCCCCCACCTCCCACAAAGCAGATAGAGTGGAGCCTATGCAGGTGTGGGACCAGGAAATAGCCCTAAGACTGTCCCTATAGGGTATATGCTTGGAGCTGAAGATAGGTTAGTCAGGCACAGGTGTTTCCCCAGGCACTGGGAACAGAGGACAGGATCTTCACAGCACAGGCAGCAGATCATCAAAGCCTAGAGGAACAGCCATAGTCTGAGCTCCAGCACATCTGAGCCTGCCCTCAATTACTCTCTTCTCTTTTCAGGACAGTGCCCCAGAGAATGTGGAGCCATTTTTGGAAAGTATCAACTCAGGGGCTTTTTGTGGCCATGTTCTGGCCCCTCATTCCTCAGTTTGTTTGCAACTGTTTATTTTACTGGGCCCTGTACTTCAATCCAATTATTAACATTGATCTTGTGGTCAAGGAAGTCCGACGGCTGGAAACCCAAGTGTTATGACTGGCAGCACCTCGACCCTGAGAGACTCCGCAGGTCTCCCGACATCTGAGCTGTGATGCTTCAAAGGGGTAAAGGAGGGAGTGGACTTCCTGTTTCTACCCCTTGTAAAGCAAGGTGCTGCTCTGTGTCAAGGTTTCAACCAGGTCCTCTTCCCTCTGTCTGTGGCACCATTGACAGCCAAGGCTGTCACCAGCACATACAGGATTCTGTGGCCAACACCAAGCCACCCCTTCTTACAGGGACTTGGGAGGGTCAAGCTACTAGGACTCAGGGTCCTCAGACACAGTGTGGGGTAACATGTCAGAAGGCCACCATGCTCAGCAGTCCCAACCTCAGTGACTGACAGACTCCACAAACCAGGTTCACTGGGGCCAGGCCTATCCTATGAGTCAAGTTTAAGAAGACAGGGATAAAGTGTCATAGGTGTAGATAGTTACGCATAAGAAATGCAAAGGAAAACCCAGAATTCAATCACAGTTGTCTTGTTGTATAGTTGGTAGGTTTCAGAGTAAACTTGGAGAAAGCTTCAGGCTTCAAGTAAAGGATACTTAGCTGTCTTTGCCGTTTCCTGTTTGTGATCATTGCTATTCCCCTTCTGTGAGCAGGGGGCTAAGCCTAGTTAGGCAACTGAAGAGCATTGTTTGGGGGTTTTATTTTGAAAAGTTTAATCTGTAATATAAATCCAGCATAGTCTTTGTTCAAGGAAACATAATCTGACCTCATACTATATAATGTATAATCGTTATTGTCCTGCTTTGAAGTGTAAACAACAGGTATAATTATGCCAAGTGCTATCATCATAAATACAGAATGAACTGAAGGGTGACCTTTATCTCTTGCCAGTGTGGATACAGCATGTATAAAGTGTGAGCTCATCATCCTTGGCCTAGTGGAAACAAGCTTGCATCCAAAGTGTGTGTGACTTGATGAACAGTTCATTATCCCTTTGTATCTCTTGAGTGAAGATTCCACTCAAACTTTGCATCTTAAGGTTAAAGAAATTACTTGAAATCAAAAATAAAGATTTTTATACAAATAAAACTTCCGTAGAATGAAAAACTGATTAAGAAATACCAAAAACAATATGCGTTGCTTGACATGATTTTATCTAGTCATACTTGAGTTTCCAGATCCATGGGATGTTGAGACAAGAGGCTGCCCAGAGGTGTTTTCAGTGAAAGGGAGAATGTTCTTCTTCCTTCTGGTTTTGCTCATCAAGCCCCAGGGCCACCTGATTTTACTGGTTCAACTCATGACGTGCATGAGATGGTCTCTGAGTCTGGGGAGGCTGTAGTGTCTGCATTCCTAGTCATAGCCCTGGGGATTCCTGGTTTTCTTCCCCATGATAAGGTAGGGGCTGGTTGACAGAGGTCCCTGTGCTGACACTGACTGGCATGGGTACAGGAGTGCCCAAGTCAGACCACACGTTGTCAGCCTCAAAGACCAGAACTCTACCTCCACCGTGGCACCCCCCCAACACTGACCCCCCACCTGCACCCATACCCTGCCTCAAAGATGAGTAATACCCACATCTGTTCTTGGGAAAGAGGCAAAGGAGATTTGACCTAAAGAAAACACATGGGCTGGATATTTGTTCCTTATTTCCCGGTAGATTGGGTATGCTCAGATCAAGGCAGACTCTGAAAACACTATCCAAATTTGGACAAGGGGAATTAAAAACAGTATTTCACGTAGCCCAGACTGACCTCAAACTGGTTGGATAGCTGAAGATTGATTACCTTAAACTTCTGATCTTCCAGCTTAGAGTGCTGGGATTACAGGTATATGTCACCACACCCAGTTTAGTGATGCTAGAGATTAAACTGGGGGCTTTGCACTTTACTAACTCAGCTGTATCTCCAGTCTAGAGGGGATTTCTTTACAAGCATTATAATGGAAACAGTCAAGGGAAACAGAAAATACCTTCAATACTCAAATGTTGACTATAAAACTTCTATTTTCTGACAGTGCCAGAGCTGAAACCCAGGGCCTCATACATGGTAGGCAAGGGCTCTGCCACTGAGCCACATCCTCAGCCTGATAAAACTCTTTAAGAAGTTTCCAAATAATTAAGTAAGAGAAGCTTATGAAAACAATAGGGCATAGTCTCAACTGCCTGGATGTTCAGGAGGTTTTGGGGGTGATATTTTTATTTTTATGTGTATGAGTGTTTTGCCTCCCATGTATGTCAGTGCACCCATGTTGTGCAGTGCTTGTGGAGAGCAGAAGTGGGTATTAGATCCTGCTTCTGGAATTACAGAGGGTTGTTTAGTGTTAGTACTAGGAATCAAACCCAGTTCCTCTGCAAGAGCAGCCAGCACTCTTAACCGCTAAGCCATCTCTCCAGCCCCTTTTTTGTTTTGTTTTGCTTTGGTATTTTGAGACAAGGTCTCCCCCTATCCTTATCTGGCCTGGAACTCTACGTAGACCAAGCTGGCCTCAATCTCCTCCTGAGGGCTGGGGTTAACAGCATGCACTGCCACACCCAGCTTCTTTTTTATTTACTATTTTATTTTTCTTGAGATATTGGGATCAAACCCAGAGCAAATGGGCAAATGCTTTAATACAGCTGTACTGCCTGCCCAGAAAATATCATTGTTTTCTTTTAAAAACCAGGTCTTAGCCATGTGTGGTGGTGCACATCTTTAATTCCAGCACTCAGGAGGCAGAGGCAGACGGATCTCTGTGAGTTGGAGTCCAGCCTGGTCTACAGAGTGAGTTCCAGGATCTTGCACTGTTGCCCAGGCTGGCCTCAAAGTCCTGGGTTCAAGTGATCTTCCAGCCTCAGCTTCCCCAGTAGAATGCTACAGGTGCATGCTACCACACCTGGCTTCCAGGAAATGAATTGTAACCGCTAAAGATGGAGTACGATAAGCCTACCCTTTATTATAGTAACAATTCTTAGACTTTAACAAGGGTGGTGCATCATGTGGCACTCTTATTACCATGACTGCTTACAGGTGCATAGCAGGTGTTCATCCACATCTGATCAGCAGTTAGCAAGTTAGAAGAGAAAGAGCACCTTTTCAGAGATGATACCAAGCCCAGGCCTAGGACTTTTGACCTTCATCAAACTAGAAACTAAACAGTCCTGAATTCCTGTTTGGAAGGAGAAAGTAAACATGAGGCTTACAGCTTTATCACTTCACCTCCGCTTCCTTCTGCAGAAAACTCAATGCTGTTGTTCATTAGTGAAAGAGAGCTTTATTTCCTTGTGCAGGTGAACATTTCAAGTTCAGCCAGTCAGTTACACTTGGGCGAATCCTCCTGACATAAAACCGAGGGGTAGAAGAGGTACTTTAAATGGTACTCCGCCCCAGAGAGGCAATAGGCAAGCTCCTCGTCACACCTGCACAGGAGTTCTTGGCATTTATTCTCTGCTGGTCCTGGAAGAAGTGGGGAAAGTGAGGTTAGAGACTTGAAGATAAATTCCAGAGAAACCAGTAAAGCTAGAGACAGGACAGGTCCTAGGCTGCACTTAAGTGACACTTGACAGTTCCTCATGAGCTCTCCAAGGACATGGCCACTCCAGGAGGCACACAGCCCCCTTTTACAGGAACAGACTTGGTGTGTCAAATGGAAAGTCCGAAGTCCATACAAGCTTTGGCCTCCTCTCTGTGTCACTATTACACTGTTGCATTGGGGAATCTGTTCAGAAAAGACAGTGGGTACCTGGTAACCATCAGACCTAGGTTTTTGATGCTTGCTCTGCTACTCTGAGCTCTGACTTTGCCTAATCTTCATTTCAGACAGAAGCACTGCTGCTGGGAGCTCAGTGGTAGCTCACTTGCCAGTGTGCATGAAGTCCTGGTTCCATCCCTACCACCAAAGAAAAAAGCAAAAACTGAAAAAAGAAGAGAATAAGATAATTCTCCACCTTGTATGGTTATTGGACAACTTGGATGAAAAAGGCTGTCAGAAAGTGCCCAGCATGGGGCTGTGATTGTAGCTTAGAGCTTAGTTGGTAGAGTGCATCCCTAGCATGCACAAAATCCTAGGTCGATCCCCAGCACCTCATAAACTGGCATAGACTATTCCTGGGGTCCCAGCACTGGGGAGGTAGAGGCAGGAAGATCAGGAATTCAAGGTCATCCTTGGCCACCTGATGAGGCCAACCTGAGCTACATGAGAAACTGCCTCAAAAACAGCAACAACAAAAGCTTGGGGCTGGAGAGATGGCTCAGCAGTTAAGAACGTGTACTAGTCTTGCAGAGGACCTCAGTTCCTTTCTCAGCACCCAGGCAGCTCAGGGAATCCAAGGCATCTGGCCTCCATGGGCACCTACACTCTCATTCACATGCGCATACCCTCTTATCCTCTTGCCTCCACTTTCCCAGTTGCTGGGATTACAGGCATATACCCCCATGCTAGGGATGGTACTCAGGACTTTATACATGCTAGACAGGCACTCTACCAACTGAGCTACAGGTACAACCCGGTTATCACCAAGAGATTAGAAATTTAAAATCATCCTTGGCTGCATAGTGAGTTCTAGGCCAGGCTAGACTAATGAGACAACAATCAGTTGGTGATATCCAATCAGTACAGGAGTGAGTTCTGCTTGTAAATTCTCTCTGGGCTGCTGGCACATTTCCACTAGGACAGAGTTCTTAGCCAACATCTCTTCCCCTCACCTGAGTTCCACCTGAGTTCTCTCTTGTACTTCCAAGTGAAATCTCTCCCACAGGCCAGCTCCTGAATATCCTTTGCCCAATACCTCCTCCATAAGAGCCTGTCTAAACCACCTGCCACAGGGAGCTTCAACAACAACTTCAGGAGCACCCCAGCTTCCACACTAGCTCCCTTACTGTGATCACAGCAGCAGGAGTGGTTCTGTGCAAATGAAAATCAGATCAAATCCCTTCTCTGCTCTAAACTTTCCCTGGCTTTATCCCAAGCAGAGGAAACCCTCCATGTCTCCATCACTCTCCAAGTGCTCTGGTCAGGGACTGCGCCAGCCACAGTCTAATATAGTTTGAATGTGAAGCGTCCCCCAGAAGGCTTGTGCTGAAAACCTGAGTTGATCCCTAGAACCCAAATGGTGGAAGGAGAGAACTGACTCCCTGACTCCCATAAGTTGTCCTCTAACCGCCACATCAGATGTACAACGTGTGTGTGTGTGTGTGTGTGTGTGTGTGTGTGTGTGTGTGTGTAACTAAGTAAAAGTAAAAGAGGAGCCCCACCTTGTATCCCTGTTCTTTTTTTAAAACAAAACCCTTACAATATAGAGCTGATAATTTTAACAATTTTTTTTGTCTTTTTGAGACAGGGTCTCCTAGCTGGCATGGAACTCAAAGATATCCTCCTGCCTCTGCCTCCTGAGTGCTGGAATTAAAGGTGAACTCCTGTCTTCATTTTAATAATTTTAAAGTATGCCATGGGGCTGAGTTCAGTAGTAGGGCACTTGCATAGTATGTACAAGGCCTTGAGTTCAATCCCAGAGCCAAGGGAAAAAATAAAAGCCTCCCACAAAGCCTAGTGGTGAACACATGTAAACCAAGCATTTGGGAGGCAGAGGCGGTAGAATTGCTGTATGAGTTGAGGGCATCCTGGTTTCAATAGCAAGTTCCAGGGCCGCCACTGGCCACATAGCTTGTTTCAAAACAAAAATGTGTGTGATGTGTGTGACTGTGTGTGTGTGTGTGTGTGTGTGTGTGTGTGTATGAGAGAGAGACAGAGAGAGAAGGAAAAAACTCTGTTAATTTGGGGGCTATGGATGCAGCTCAGTAGTTGAGTGCTCATCTAGCATGCATGAGGCACTAGGCTCAAACCCCAACACTGCATAAATAATTAGGGGGCTGAAGAGATAGCTAAGTGATTAGGAGCACTGAATGCTTTTGCAGAGGACCTGGGTTCAATTCCCAGCACCTACATGGCAGCAGCTGTTCACAACTCCAGTTCCAGGGGAATTCAATGATCTCTTCTGACATCCATGGGCTTTGCACACACAGGTGCACTTACATATATGCAGACAGTATACTCACACAAAAAAACAAATAATAGCTAGCTTATTAATTAAATGTATACAAATTCAATACATTAAATATGCTATGTATTGATTTTATTCCACATTTCTATCCTATCACCTCAAAGAAACTTCATACACCTTAAACAATCACCCTCAAACCTCCTCCCTGAGCCCCCAGGTGATTACTTGTCTGTTTTACTATTTTGGGGGCATTTTATACAAATAGATTCATGGGACCTTTTACAGCTGACTACTGTTAGTCAGAATCATGTTCCGAAGTTCACCAGATCCATGCTGTGCTTCTAGAAGCAGTTGGGGGCCAGCAAGATGACTCAGTAAACAAACGTACTTGCTGCCAAACCTGGGAACGTGAATTCAGTCCCCAGGACCCTTAGGGTGAAAGAGAACAGACTCCAACAGGGCCTTCATGCTTGTGCCCACACAGACACATAGACACAGAGAGAGAGAGAGAGAGAGAGAGAGAGAGAGAGAGAGAGAGAGACCATATAAACCAAACTACTGTGGCTTTTAATTTTTAAAATGTTTTTAATTTTTTTTTCTGGGAAATTTATCCCAAGTTATCACATTATATTTTTAGATTTTTCAACAAAAATTACAGGACATAAAAAGAAAAAAATATGGAACGCTTCACGAATTTGCGTGTCATCCTTGCGCAGGGGCCATGCTAATCACATCGTTCCAATTTTAGTATATGTGCTGCCGAAGCAAGCATGGTTTTTAATTTTTTAAAGTTTTTTATTTTTTATTGGGGGGGCACATACATACCACAATGGAAAACAGAGGATAAATCGTAGGGGTCAGTTCTTTCGTTTCACCTTGTGGGTCCTGGAAATTAAACTTAGGTCAGCAAGCACTTTCACCCAGTAAGCCATCTTGCTGGCCCACAACTGTGTTTTATTCCTGTTTTACTGATAAGAAAAGTGAGGCCCAGAGGGATTCAGTAGCTCAGCCAAGGTCAAACCTGAAAAGGAGTGGACCAGTATTCTAACCTAGGATCAATTTTCTCCCTGGGCAAGAAAAATTCTTCTAAAAGCAAGATAAGCTCAGTGCTTTGTGGTGAACAGAATCCAAAGAAATCTTACTGTTCAAGAAGAATAAGAATGTGGAAGGAGCCGGATGTGGTAGTGCATGCCTTTAATCCCAGCACTCCAGAGGCAGATCTCTGTAAGATCAAAGCCAATCTGGTCTGGTCTACATAGCAAGTAGCCCTAGCTGGGGCTACAGGGAAGACCTGTCTCAAAAAAAAAAAAATTAATAAAACAGTGGAAAGAGTTGGTGGTGCACATCTGTAATCCCAGCAGTCAAGAGGCTAAGACAAATTCAAGGCTGCTGAGGCTAACATAGTGAGTTCTAGGTCACCCTAGGTTATAGTGTGAGACCCTTATCTCAAAACTAAATAAGGAAAATATATAAAAAGGAAAAGGAAAAATAGCTCCCATGGGTTATACTTAAAATTAGAGCCTGCTAGTAAATATTATTATAGATGAAGTTTTTAAAAATATTTGTCAGCCCCATAAATGGAAAATGGGCCAAACCTGTAATTAAATAAACAACTATGTTCAGAGTATTTCCAACAGAATAAGAAAATATTTTTAGTTGGAAATACATAATAGAGACCTTGGTTCTTTTTGTGTGGCTCAGGGAGAGAGCAGTGAAAATAGGCACAGACTCTACCAGCATACACTCCAGTAAACATTTCATAAACACCATTTCCACATGGGTGGGGTGAGCTTAACATGAAAACTGAAGGGAAAAGTAGAAAAGCTTTAAGAGATTTCCCCTCAAAGCCTCATTTCACCTCTTTGCCCATACTGGAAAGGAGCACTTCATGAACAAATCACTTCCTCCCCCTGGGCCTCAGTTTCCTCAATTCAAAAGAAAGATGTGTAACTCAGATAGAGTGTTTGCCTTGCATGCATGAAGCCCTGAGTTTATCCCCAGCACCTCATAAACCAGGCATCATGGTACATGCTTGTGTAATCTGGAGGTAGAGATCAGAAGTTCAGGGTCAGCCTTGCTACATAGTGAGTTCAAAGTCAGCTTTGGGACACTTGAAGCCCGAGAAGGAGGAGGGAGGGAGGGAGGGGGAGGGAGGAAGGGAGAGGGGAGAGAGAGGAGAAAAGAGAGGAAGAAGGAGGAGGAAGGGAGGGAAGGAGAGAGAGAGGAGAAAGAGAAATGAGATGATTTAATGCCTGGGACCTATCCAGTCCTAAAAATGAATTATGATGACTCCATAGTGATTAGCTTTATTCCTTTTAAAAAATTTGCTTGCTCCTTGCCCTCCTAGGTTGATTAGTTCCCAGGGACTATGAGCATCTTGCAAAACGTTCTGTAATGGTGGTGGGTCGTCTGACCTCTTGATCAAGGAGGCCAAGGAGACCCCACCAGATGGGCTTGAACCAGTGTCCAGTCTATAAAGAGGAGGGTCAACACGGAGGAACCATTTCCTCCATGCTTCCAAGAGAAGCCAACAATGGTCGAGTAGGACCTTTGACTTATCTTCACATGGATGGAA
>NW_008335297.1:1020377-1028142 GCF_000622305.1 Nannospalax galili | reverse complement strand
AAACATCACAACAGACACCAGAAAGATACAGAACATTATAAGGGAATACTTTAAAAACCTATATGCTACTAAATTTGAAAGCCTAAAAGAAATTGATGCATATCTAAAGGCATGGGAACCACTACAACTAAACCAAGAAGAGATTAACAGTGGCAGGGATAGCAGAGTATGGAGGCTCTAGTGGGAGAGGAAGGCTGTCTACCTGACGAGTTTGTATTCATGCTCAGATGCCGAGGAGCTCAGAAGGTGGGTGACTGTGACCAGTGATAGTCATGTATATAGAGATTGGAAATGCATGTGAAAACTTCTCAATGTCAAGAGCCCTGGAATGAATTTTTCTGTATGAAACTGTGTGTTTTGACAATGAAGTGGAGATCTTTTTTAAACGTTAAAACCTCATTTAATTTTATGTCTTACAGAGTTTATAATGAGTAAAAGATTGTATTAGCGTAATAATTCATCTGTAAACTAAAAATGTACAGCCAATTTTGAAAGAGATGTACCCTAGCTCAGAAAAATGTTATTGAATAGGTTAATGCTGTTGTAATGAAATGCTTCTTCTAATTTAAAAAAAAATTGCTTGCATTTTTTTTGTTGGTGGTGGCAGTTGGGGGGACGTGTACCCTAGCACACTTCAGTTTTCTCCTTCTACCATGGGTCCCATGGATCAAACTCAGGTCATCAGGCTCAAGGGCAAGCACCTTTATCCACCAAGCATCTCGGAGACCCCAATTTTACTCTAGTACCAGCTCCTTTTTCCTTCTAGGGAGACATGGCTGAGAAGTAGTATATATTGAAACCATCCTCCTAGTGACCCTTCTGATCCCCCTGCCTCCAGAGCAGACCATGTCTCTAGGAGCTGGTGTTTCAGTGGAGTCGGAGAGAGAAGTGAGTAGAAGGGAAGGAAAAGAACAAAAATCCCCCCACCTCCCTGCTCAATCTGTTTATCACATTCTGAACCCTTCTTTTATCTCTGCGGCATTCAGCACAGGTAAGGAAACTGAAGCTCAGATAGGTTGTTACTATCTTAGCGTGATGCAACCCCCAGCCATCTGGGATCAAGTGACTTTTAACAAAAGATGCTAATACTATCCAAGAGGGAAAGAATGGACTATTCAACAAGTGGCACTGGGACAACTGAACAACAATATGCCAAAGGATTAATTCAGGCCTGCTTCATTCTGTGTATAAAAATTAACTTAAAGTAGATCACGGCCATAAATCCGAGAGTTAGCAATATAAAACTATTAGGAGCTGGGGCTGGAGAGACAGGTCAGTAGTTAAGAGCACTGGCTGTTCTTTCAGAAGACCTGGGTTCAAATTCCAGCACCCATATGGCAGCTAACAACTGTCGATCACTCCAATTACAGGGGATCCAACACCCTCTCTGTCCTCCATGGGCATTGCATGACATGGAAGCACTTACATACATGCAGGCAAAATGCATATACACATAAAAATAATAAAAAATACATGGGCAACAATATACAAAATAGCTGAATTGAGTGTTATCAAAAGGAAAAACCTGAGGCCAGAGAAATGGTTCAACGGTTAAGAGCACTGACTGCTCTTGCAGAGGACCTGGGTTCAATTCCCAGCACCTACATGGCAGCTAACAACTGTCTGTAACTCGAGTTCCAAGGAATCTGACGCCCTCATCTGACCTCCATGGGCATTGCATGACATGGGTACACTTACATAAATGCAGGCAATATACTCATACACATAAAAAAATTAAAAAGTAAAATAGTTCAAAAAACTAAAACCTTTTGTTCATCAAAATGAAATGAGAACAGCAGGGTACTATGGCATATTCCTTTAATCCCAGCAGGCAGGCAGATCTCTAGGATTTAGAATCCAGCCTGATCTATATAGCAAGTTCTAGGCCAGCTGGGGCTATTTAGTGAGACCCTGTCTCAAAAACAATAAACGTAAAGAAAAAACAATGGAAAATGAAAACAAGCTACAGGATAGGAAATCACAGATCTAAGAAAAGCTGAGAATTCAGGTGCCAGGCATGGTGGTGTGTGCCACAGCACACATGTCGAAGTCAGAGGACAACTTGCAGGAGTCGGTTCTTTCCTTCTACCACGTGGGTTCTGGGAATTGAACTCAGATTGTCAGGCTTGGTGGCAAACACCTTTACTGTTGAACCATCTTGCTATCCCTACATTTAACATTTTTAATTGTTCCTTTTTTCTTTTAATTTTAGTAGTTGGTCATATATAATCCCATGATGTCAGAATGTATCATATGACAATAGTCATTAAATACATGTTGCCTGTGGTTAAAGATAAATAAGCAATTAATAGACAAATACAAAAGATTCTTTATGTGGGAAGGGGAGATGGCTCAGTGGGTATTTGCAGCCAAACTTACAACCTGAGTTTGATCCCCGGAACTCACATGGTAGAAGGAAAGAATTCTTGCAAGTTGTCCTCTGACCTCACACAAATACACATGCCATGCTGCCAACACACACACACACACACACACACACACACACACACACACACAAAATTAGTATATAGCATGTGTGTGTGTGTGTGTGTGTGTGTGTGTGTGTGTAAAGAAGTGGACATCAAGTGTCTTCCCCTATCACTCTCTACCTTCTTTTGAGACAGGGTCTCTCACTGAACCTGGAGCATGTCAGTATGGCTAGAATAACTGGTTTGCAAACTTCAGAGATCCTCTTGTCTCTGCTTCACAGCATTGGAATTACTAGCATGAACATGGCTGTGCCCAGGCTTTTAATGTGGGTTCTGTGTGGATCAAACTCAGCTCCTCATGCTTTCATGGCAATGGCAAACATGTTACCAACTGAGCCATCTCCCCAGACCATAACCTTCTACTTTGAGGGACTGGAAGAGATGGGAGAGATAAGCCCTGTCTATTAGTGGCAGCTCCTGTATGTTCCATCCAATGGTTGTTACTGAGACTGATGTCATGAGGGCCTCTGATTTTAAAGAAAACTAAACATACAGAAATTCAGGGTTTTTTTAATGTGAAATAGATTGGGGGTTTTTTTGTTTTGTTTTGTTTTGTTTTGTTTTTTAATTTTATGTGTACGCATGTATTGCCTGAGTGTAGGTAAGTGCACCCATGTCGTGCAATGCCATGGAGGTCAGAAAAGGCTGTTGGATCCCCTGGGACTGAAGTCGTGGACAGTAGTTAGCCACCATGTGGGTGCTGGGACTCAAACCCAGGTCTTCTGCAAAAACAACCAGTTCTTAATCACTGAGCCATCTCTCCAGCCCTAGATTGTTTGAAGAAAAAAAATCTGTCATGTAGCCTTACCATACTTGGTATATATTCAAGGATGACCCTGAACTCCTAACTTTCCTGACAAGTACTAGAATTACAGGCATGCACTGCCATACCCAGTTTATGTGGTGCTTAGGATGGAATCCAGAGCTTTGTGCATGCTAGATAGGGACTCTACCAACTGAATTCTGTCCCCAGCCCAAAGAGTTTGATTTTTAAAATACTGACTCAAACTGCTGTTCTAGAACAGTGGCAAATTAAACATTCATAGAATCGGTATAGCCCAAGGGCCACCTCCACTAAGTGTTAATATGATTTCAGTGTTCCAGGGAAGGGAAGGAATTTTCCAGAGTCTCTGGCTGAAAGTAGCAGGGCAGCTCCAGACTCTCAAGAGTCTCTCCTAGCCCAGTCTCAGGGAGGAGGAACCAGTGCAAGGAACACGAAAAGCTAGTTCTACAGCCCTTGGTCCACAAGGATGGGCCCTGATAATACTTCTTGTGCTCCCAGCATGCAATATTTGAGGCCAAAGCTTCAGAAGCACAGACCAGGAGAGTCATCACACTACACTGAGGGACAAGCAGCCCCCACTGGTGACAGGCTCCCACACTGGAGCCAAAGGTGAGGAACAGTGGCCCGGGACACCCACTATCTTTTCTTTCATTTTTCAGGGGATCTTTTTGAGACAGGGTCTCCCTGTAGCCTCAACTGGCCTAGAACTCATTATGTAGACCAGGCTGGCCTTGAACTCACAGAGATCTGCCTGCCTCTGCCTCCCAAGTGCTGGGATTAAAGGAGTGTGCCACCACACCCATCTATCATTTCTTTCTTTTTATCTCTAATCATGAAAATTGTCAAACAGAAAATTTTGAAGAAATTGTCAAAGACTGTGTATCTACCACACAGATTCTACCATCAATATTTTACTTCCACATGCCCTTGTCCATCCATCCACCCATCCAACAACCTATCCATCAATCCATCTATCCATCTACCCATGCATCGTCATCTTCTTTTTATTTTTCTTTTAAATTTTTTGCTTGTTTTGTTTTAAAACATTTCAAAGTTAGTTGTAGACAATGGTTTGATTCACATTTCAAAGTTAAGCATAATATGAGGAGATCCAATTGGGTGTCAAGTTGGGAAGGGGTGGACTTGTAATGGCTGATCTTGAACCCAAAGATGTTGGTTCTGATATTGGCAAAGGAATGCCACAACAAGAAGATAGATAAACTCTCCAGTGAGAGAGAAGGCAAGTGGGCAAAAGCAAAAGCTCCTTTCTGCAATGTCCTTTTATATGGGCTGCCACCATGGGAGCCACTTACATTTAGAGTGGGGAAGTAATACGATTAAGAAAGTCCCTCACAGCCGGATGTGGTGGCATATGCCTTTAATCCCAGCACTTGGGAGGCAGAGGCAGACAAATCTCTGTAAGTTGGAGACCAGCCTGGTTTACATAGTGAGTCCCAGGCCAGCTGGGACTACAGGGAGACCCTGTCTCAAAAACACCAAAAAAAAAAAAAGTCCCTCACATTTTAGTTAATTACAGATTCAGTCAAGTAGACAACCAAGATCAGCCATCACACTAGTTTGAAGTGCATCCTTTCACATCGTTTTCTGAACTTTCTATATCTGTACATTTGGCTGTGGAAAGTAGTAGGTGTCTTTCTTAATAGTGTAGTAGTGAAAGGGTCATTCTGAAATTTCTTTTCACTCAGCATCTTTCCATGTCAATGTATGGTTCTACCTCATCCTTTCTCTAGATTGTAGAGTATTCCAGTTTGCATACATCTCAGCTTATTTACAGCGTCCCCTTCTGATGGGCTTTTAGGTTGTTTACTACCTGGTTCCATTTCTATCATCTTTTGTCTAGACACTGAAGAAATAAATACGTGTGTGTGTGTGTGTGTGTGTGTTTCAAGTGCTCGGTGTGGAAGGCAACGAAACAGTATGGTCTGTGGAGAGCTAGAAGCAGTGATACATTATTATGACAAGAGCACAGAAGCCATCAGGCTCTTACAGATGCCCAGAGAATACTTGGGGAAGTCAGAGTACATGGTGTGGGGTACTCACCACACTGGATATGATGGTCGATGCAATTCCAGGGGTAGCGGTCCATCTTGGGGCTGCAGCCAGCCACCTGAGCTCGAGAGTAGCAGCAGTCATGATGATGGCAGCACCTGGGTGTGGGGTGGGCAGACCAATAGCTGGTCTCCTGGCCATCCTGTCTGGCCAGGGCTAGGTCAATGAAGATTCCAACCAGCCTGTGTCTTCTGGTGGACACTTTGTCCCTGAGAGACCCAATTCTGGGAAAGAATTCCAACAGCTTGCCCGCCCCCATGTGCCTGCACAGCCTCCCTGCCTGGCCATACCAGGACTTGGCCTTACTTCCTTCCTTCACTCCCTGGGTCTCTGAGCTCCAGTGACCCCAGGGTTCTCTCTTCCTGCCTGGAATAACCGGATGCCCCTCTTATCCATTAGATTTAGCCCAGGCACCAGACTCTACCCAGAAGTGCTCAGGCCTCCTTTGTTACCAGGTTGTTGGTCTCTTTGTCACATCCTCTCATAAAACCTGATTCCTGGCCCTCTGCTTCCCTGGGCCTGCACCACCCACAGGCCTCTCTCCGGGTAAGTGGATCACGTCTTCTGCACCTTGACTCCCCAGCCTCATTCACCCTCCCATCTCCCCTGCCCTCCTAGCCTGAATCCTGTCCCATTACTTGTCTTGGCACCCCAGACACCTGGGAACCACCACTGCTTCCTAATCCTTTGCATCCAGACAAACCCAGTTCCTTCTGGGATCCCCAGGAGCCCTCCTGGCCCTGCCCTCACCTCCCTCTGCTTCCCTGGTTTCCCTGCAACCCACTACCTCTCTCCCCAGAGCCCTCAGGCCTGGTCCCCCCCTCATCTCCCTCTGCTTCCCTGGGCTACACAACCTACCAGCCTCTTTTCTGCATGGGGGTGCTGACCTTTCTCTTTCCTGATCCTTTGCAACCAGACCAACCCAGCTCCTCAATGCAGTCCCCAGGAGCCCTTGGGGCCTCTTCCCGCCCCCACCTTCCTTTGCATCTCTGGGTGGCATAACCACCAGCTGCCCTAGACCAGCATCTTTCCTAGGCTCTGCTCCCAGGCCAGTCCGACCCCCAAATTCCTGAGGCTAAAATCTTTCCTGGAGGGATCCAGACCTTAGGAGAAAGCCTGAGAGCATCTGATCCTCATCTGACTTGGGCCTCTGTGGGAATTCCTGAACACAAAAGCGATCTGGCCACTCCAAAATAAAACCAAAAGAGAAAACCAGAAGCTTAGAGGAACCAGCTTTTCATGGCCAAAAGTAAACCACAAAGACACATAAAGTTTACAAAAAGAAACAGACCTAAACTTGAAGGCTTGAGGCTCACACAAAAATCAGACTCTACAAAAGAAATTTACATGTCAAAATCACAGAGAAAAAAATAACATGAAAAACCAAAATAACATATCCCCACCAAATACCAATAGTCCTCTAGAGGAGTACAATGAGAACCCCCTAGAGATAATGCAGGACATAGAACTCAAAAGAACAATTATAAACATGATAAAAGAATTCAATGAATTTAAAGAACACACAAACAAATCTAAGAACTGAAAGAAGATAGGGATAAACTTCTGAATAAATTCACAAAAGAGCTAGAAATATTGAAGACTACTCAGGCTGAAATGAAGAAGGAAGTGAAACATTCAGTAAGCCAATTAGAAACGACAGGAGAGCCGGGCATGGTGGCCCACGCCATTAATCCCAGCACTTGGGAGGCAGAGGCTGGTGGATCTCTGTGAGTTCAAGGCCAGCCTGGTCTACATAGTGAGTACCAGGACAGCTGGGGCTACAGGGAGACCCTGTCTCAAAAAGACCAAAACACAACAAAACCTCTGGGGCATGCTAAAAGCTGTCCTTAGAGGGAAGTTTATAGCTCTAAGTGCCTACATCAAAAAATCAGAAAGAACACAAATAAATGACTTAACACTGCAACTCAAGACACTTGAAAAGCAATAGCAAACGAAACCCCAACCGATCAGAGAAGAAGAAATAACAAAAATCAGAACAGAAATTAATGAAATTGAAACAAAGAAAACAATACAAAGAATCAACAGATCCAAGAGCTGGTTCTTTGAAAACATAAGATTGACAGACCGCTAGCCCAGTTAACCAAAAGAAAGAAAAGAGCACCTCCAAATCAACAAAATCAGAGATGAAAGGAGAAACATCACAACAGACACCAGAAAGATATAGAATATTATAAGGGAATACTTTAAAAACCTATATGCTACTAAATATGAAAACCTAAAAGAAATGGACAGATATCTAAAGGCATGGGAACCACCAAAACTAAACCAAGAATAGATTAACAGCTTAAACAGACCCATAACCCAAAAATAAATTGGAACAGTAATACAAAATCTCCCGACTACTAAAAGCCCAGGACTAGATGGATTTACAGCAGAATTCTATCAGACATTTAAAGAAGAT
>NW_008335297.1:1019381-1020118 GCF_000622305.1 Nannospalax galili | reverse complement strand
CAGAGATGCAGGGATGGTTCAATATATGTAAGTCAATAAACATCATAAATCATATAAATGGGCTCAAAAACAAGAACCACATGGTCATTTCAATAGATGCAGAGAAGGCCTTTGACAAAATTCAACATACATTTATGTTCAAAGTCCTAGAGGGGATTGGACTGGAGGGAACATACCTCAACATAATTAAAGCCATATATAACAACATCATTCTAAATGGAGAAAAACTGGAAGCATTCCCACTGAAATCAGGAACCAGACAAGGCTTTCCATTATCTCCATTTCTCTTTAACATAGTGCTTGAAACTTGCAAGAGCAATAAGACAAGAACAGGAAATTAAAGGAGTAATAATTGGAAAAGAAGAGATCAAACTATCCCTTTTTGTGGATAATATGATATTATATTTAAGAGACGCCAAAAATTCCACCAGAAAACTTATAGAAATTATTAACAAGTTCAGCAAGGTGGCAGGTTAGAAAATTAACCTACAAAAGTCTGTAGTCTTTCTGTACACCAATGACAAGCAATTAGAGAAAGAGCACAGGGAAACCCTCCCATTCACATTAGCCACAAAAAAATAAATTACCTTGGAATAAACCTGACCAAAGGCATTAAAAAGCTCTACAAGGAAAATTTTAACTCTTTAAAGAAAGAAATTGAGGAAGACATCAGAAGATGGAAGGACCTCCCATGCTCATGGATTGGAAGAATTAATATTGTGAAAATGACCATCCTA
>NW_008335297.1:1018313-1019224 GCF_000622305.1 Nannospalax galili | reverse complement strand
AAGGTGCTGGCAAAACTGGATCTCCGCCTGTAGAAGAATGAAACTAGATCCCTATCTTTCACCTTGCTCAAAAATCAACTCCAAATGGATCAAAGACCTCAATGTGAAGCCTGAAACTCTGAAACTGTTAGAAGAAATCATTGGCAATAACCTACAAGATATAGGTGCAGGAAAGGATTTTCTAAACCGGATGTCACTTGCTCAGGAAACAAGATCAAGAATTAACAAATGGGACCTCATTAAACTAAAAAGCTTCTGTACATCAAAGGAGGCAACCAGGGAGGTGAACAGAAAACCCAAAGAATGGAAGAAAATCTTCATCAGTGACACATCTGACAGAAGTTTAATATCCAGAATATATAATGAACTCAAGAAACAGAGAATCAAGACAAGAAGTAACCCAATTAAAAGATGGGCTAAGGAGCTGAACAGAGTTTTCAGAAGAAGTAAAGATGGCTATGAAGCATCTTAAAAGATGTTCACTATCACTAATAATTAGGGATATGCAAATTAAAACCACTTTAAGGTTTCATCTTACCCGAGTCGGACTGGCTAAGATCAGGAGAACAAATACTACCAAATATTGGAGAGGATGTGGGGAAAGGGGAACACTCAGCCACTGCTGGTGGGGCAGCAAACGGGTTCAACCCCTATGGAAAGCAGTGTGGAGAACTCTGAAAAAACTACAAACGTACCTACCGTTTAACCCAATTATATCATGCCTCGGCAAATACCCAAAGAACTCATCCTACTGCAGAGACACTTGTACATCCATGTTTGTTGCTGCTCTTTTCACAATAGCTAAGAGATGGAAGCAACCTAAGTATCCCTCAATTGACGAGTGAATAATGAAAATGTGATTCATTTATATGATGGACTTTTACTCAACAGTACAGAAAGAGGAAATCATG
>NW_008335297.1:990286-1017918 GCF_000622305.1 Nannospalax galili | reverse complement strand
TATGGATAAAAATTGGGTTAGTTTAAGGGAGGGGGGAGGGAAGGGTATACTGGGAATCTAGGGGATAAAGGAAAAGAAGGGAAAACCATGATGGAGGCGTGAGTCAATGCGGGGAGATAAATAATACCTAGCTAGTTTTAAAACCAGAGGGAACCATATTACTCTAAAAACCTACTGACAATTTATACCTACCAGATCAAGAAATATATGATCAAGAAAGGTTTATCTGAGAACAATTGGTCTTTGCCCAAGATTTATCTACATGACACACAGTAATTAAAAGTACCAGACTGGTGGAACTAAACTTCTTGGATGTTTAACAGACATACTTTGAGGCCTATAATAATTTGGTCAGAGGGACATAAAGGACAGTTTTTGCTCCTTGCCCTCCTAGGTCGACTAGTTCCAGGGGACTGTGAGCATCTCTCAAAATGTCCTGTAATTGTGGTGGGTCACCTGTCCTCTTGATCAAGGAGGCCGAGGAGACCCCACCAGATGGACTTGAACCAGTGTCCAGTCTACAAAGAGGAGGGTCAACACAGAGGAATCATTTCCTCCATGCTTCCGAGCAAAGCCAGCCATGGTCAAGCAGGACCTTTGATTTATCTTCACATAGGTGGAACTGGTGAAAGAAAGGAGCCAAGGGCTCCTCCCAAGCCCATGTGACCCCTGAGGAACAGATCCTCTAATGACCTTAAGAGTAAAAATAAATTGGTTTATCTGGGCCCACTGTATGGCCTTAAACACCCAAAGGAAAGTATAACCAAATTAGCAGGGCCAATATAATTTCATGAGTCCATATGTATAGCTAAAGGCTACATAACAAGCAACAATGCCAGATAGGAGATACCTTCTTTTGAGTTGTTGGCCAGGGTGGCCAAAGGGACTCCCAGATAGTAACCCAGCATAGAACTGGGACAGTGAACAATAGACCCCAGTCTTATCTAAAGGAATATTGACAACTGATTGCTTTTAGATGAGGAACAGCTGACCTTCTTAAAACAAAGACCTCTAGATAGGCTGACTAGATTCAACAGATGGACAAGTAGTGGGGAATGGCTGGGGGTGCCGACAACACAGCAGACAGTAACAAGGATATTAGAGTATAAGGGCTGTAGTGTTGGGGGAGGCTATGGGAGGGTGCCATATGGGAAGTGGTTATATAGTTGAGTAAAATGGTTTGGGATGTTCTGTGTGATACACACACACACACACACACACACAAATAAATTCAACAAATTTTTAAAAATGTATTATATTTGAGGAGGAAGCATGGAAATTTATGTCATGTTGATTGGTAGAGGTGATAAACATTACCATTGAAGTGTACCCGATGACTTTATAGACATACACAGGCGCCAAGGATCCAAGTGCAACCGATTATGACTAGTAACAATCAGATACATACAGATTAGAGATGCATGAACCAACATCTCAGTGTTAGCAGCAAAAACAATGAGTCTTTCTGCAAGGAACGAAGCAATCAAAGACTGTGTAATTTTGGGAGACTCTTGTTCTACCCCAGACAACAACTCAAAGGAAGGCTTCTCCTGTCTGGCATGTTTCTTGTTATGTAGCCTTTAGCTAAACATATGAACTCTTAAAAAATTATATTGGCCCCTTTAATCTTTTATACTGAGTTCAGTATTGTATAACTATATTAATTCAACTGTGAACCTAGATACTTACAGCCACTTGTGAAACAGATGTACTCTTTTTCTGGAGTGTGTTACTGAATGTTAAAGCTGCAATGGAATGCTTCTTCTAATCATGTAGTTATTAAAAATTAAAAAAAAAAAACCCGATTCCCATCTAGTTCCCCACTGTGTCTGTCCCCTGGGCCCAGCTTAGGGCCTGCCACATATAGGACTTTAGTGAAACATTTACTGTTGGACAATTCCCCGAGGAATAGCCAGCTACCCTCATACCTGTCAACACTCTGCAGAACCCTAAGGTTCCTACCTGCCAGCTCCTACCCTGCCCTCAGAAAGCCTCCAGTCTGTGGAGGGGCTCTAGGAACCCAGAGGAGGTAGCAGCTCCAGTTAGGATGCAGGGGAGGCTTCCTGGAGATGGCATTCCCTGAGCCTCCTCTGAAGATGTAGGGAACCAGACAGCCAGAGTACAGAAATGAACTGCTGGCAACCGGTACAAGAAGATGTCTCAGTGACAACTACAGTCTCCGATTCAGGAGGAGGCTGCGGAACCCTGCAGTGAGCCTGTTAGCTTTGTGGCAATGGGAGGGTATCTCGGGGCCTTCTCTATCAAATGGAAAGAAGTGCCATGCTTCTTTCTGGCCAGTGATGGTGCATAAGGACACCACAGAGGGACCTAGGCTCTTGGCTTGCACAGAGCAGGCTGTCATAGGGGAGCCAAGGACAGAGGCTGAGGCATGAATTCATCCAGGTGGCCTGGGTTTAACCCCCAATTCCTATCCCCTGTGTTCTGTGCTGGCCCAGATAAACAACTTGATGGTTCTGTCCCTCAGTTTCCTTATCTGTGAAATTGGACTATTGTGAGGTTTCACAGGGATCCTCAGCCTGTACAATAGGCTAGCCATCTTTATGTTATTCCTAGGTGAAGTCATCAGCCCACAGCCATGGTAAGGGCTAGCTGGCACCAAGAGCTGTCCCCACTGACCACTTCTGTATACAGGTTGGTACCAGGTACTAGGTAGGATTTTCCTGTGTCAATCCAAACTTCAGTTTAAGGATTTTCCTCAAAAGTCTTGTCTATCCCAGGAGTTGGGAGACCTGGGAAACTCTGGGCCCCCATGTGCACTCACCAGTCGATGGCATCCCGAGGCTGGCCATGGCCACCCAGACCACAATAACAGCCGTAGTTCACATAGGCCATGGGTGAGCGAGGGCCGACACAGTCCAAGGTCCCTGCCAGTTCTAGGAGCCCACGCTTAAACACATGCGACACCCTGGTTGCTAGGGGGCAAACAAAGGTCAGAAGTTTAAGGTCAGGGCTTCCCTGACCCTAGAAAAGGGAGCTAGCCTAAGACAGGTGTAGACATTGCAGCCTGACGGTGTTTGAGTCTCACTTTCTACCTGTGTGATGTTGGATAAATTTTAAACTTCTCTGTGCTTTGGTTTTCTCATTTGCGTAGTGCAGGATGAGGTGGCCTCAACTCACACAATAAAGTGAAATAATGCAGGATTGGGAGATGGTTCAGTGGTTAAGAGCACTGGCTGCTCTTGCAGAGGACCTGGGTTCAATTTCCAGCATCTACATGGTGGCTAATAACCACCCCTAACTTCAGTTCCAGGGGATCTGATGTTCTCTTCTGAACTCAGAGGGCATTACATAACATGGGGTACACTTACATACATGTGGACAATACACTTACACACATAAAATAAAAATAATTTTGGGGGGTTAAGAGCACTGGCTGCTCTTGCAGAGGACCTGGGTTCAATTTCCAGCATCTACATGGTGGCTAATAACCACCCCTAACTTCAGTTCCAGGGGATCTGATGTTCTCTTCTGAACTCAGAGGGCATTACATAACATGGGGTACACTTACATACATGTGGACAATACACTTACACACATAAAATAAAAATAATTTTGGGGGGGTCTTTTTGTGACAGGGTCTCCCTGTAGCCCCAGCTGTCCTGGAACTCACTATGTATAATTCCAGTTCCAGGGGATCCGACAGCCTCTTCTGTCCTCTGAGGGCATTGAATGACATGGGTACACTTACCTACATGCAGGTAATTTAAAAATAAAATAAAAATAAAAAATAAAAAATAATTTTGGGGGGATCTTTTTAAGACATAGTCTCCCTGTAGCCCCAGCTGACCTGGAACTCACTACACAGACCAGGCTGGCCTTGAATTCACAGAGATCTGCCTGCTTCTGCCTCTTAAGTGCTGGGATGAAAGGCATGTGCCACCATGCCCAGCTAAAATTAAATGTTTTAAAGTGAGACATTGTGTGCACAGCCCCTCGCACAATACCAACTCTATTACATCCATTTTCTCTCTCTTTTTTTTTTTTAACATCCATTTTCTTAAGTCAGCTGTGAGTGGAATAATGAGTCTCAGCTCATAGTATGGGAGAGCTCACAGCACTGGGCCTTTGCACAGGCTGGTCTCTCTTCCTAGAATACCCTAATTCTTAATTCCCTACCCCTGTGAACTTTAGATGCAGTCATACTATAATAGGCATCAAGTGTTTGTCTAACTGACCATGCTAGGTGCCTGCTGGGCATCAAAGATAAGCCAAAAAGCATCCTCGCATGAAGGAGGGTTTTTCTGGGTGTTCCTAGCCTCTCCTCACTCACTACTTCCCCCAGACTTTGGCTCAGGGCCCTACCTAGCTACTCGTATTTTCACCTTAGGGTCAGCTTCCTTCCTTCTTCTGAGCATAGACATTTCTCTGGATCCTGGTGCATCCCTGACTCATCATGGCACCCAATAGGTGTGACCAGAAGCCCTGAATTTGACAGGTAAGAAAGAGGAACCTGGCTGGAAAAGTGACCCCTGCACTCACACATGAACAAGCACCTGAGCTATGCCTCTGACTCACAAACCAGTGCTCCTTCCTCCTTGCCCTGTAACAGCAGGAAAGGAGTACAGTAGGATAACAGGGATGAGGGACACAGGCAGTACAGCAGGACCTCAACCCAAGCCTCTTTGCTGGGTATCTGCACCTACCACTCTAGGGACAGAGGGCAATGGAGGTTGATGCCTTACACTGGGCTGGCATGACTCTCATCTCTTACTAAGAAAACGTTTCCATCATAGTGACTCTTTTGAGAATTCCAGACTAAATTTAAATTTGATCATGTTTTTCTCAATGGAAAAAGTAGCATGGGTGTGTGTGTCTAGACGTGGGTCAGATAAGAAGAGAATGTAAAATGAATTTAGAGGGTCTAGGGTTGTAACTTAGTTGGTAGAGTGCTTGCCTAGCATACACAAGGCACTGAGTTGAACCTCCAGCATCACATAAACCAGGAATAGCCCATGCCTGGAATCCCAGCACTTGAGAGGTAGAGAGAAGAGCATCAGAAGTTGAAGGTCATTTTTGACAACATAATGAACTTGAGGCCAGCCTGGGCTACCTGAGACACTGTCTCCAAAAAAAAAAAAAGTTTAGACTTCAAAGCTGCACCTTCTTTTCAGGATGATCAGTCTGCCCTCTCCCAAGAGCTCACACACCTGCCTCAAGCCTCCCATGGTACCCATGGGTTCTAGGCAAAGTTATTGGGCTCCACTGTATCCCAAATCCCAGTGAAGATCAACCCTTCCCACTGCTCCAGAATCCATCTATCCCTCTAGTTGCACCCATCACACACAAACTAACACTCTCTCGTCATCCTCACCCAGCTCACTGGCCACCTCCCTTCAGAACTTGCCTCACTCCCACAGATGGCCACAGGGACACCACACTGATGCCTGCTTATGGGGGTGCCCCTCCAGCCTGGATGCTCTTCCAGAGCAGATCTCTGACTCATGTAGCTCTGGATACCTTGGCAGACGGTGAGCTTCTAGGAAAGATTCCCTTAACCTAAGGATCCACCAGGTCCAGTGGGACACACCCAACATAAGCACATGTGCACAGCCCCACCTTCAACCACTCTCTGGTATCACAGGGCCCTAGGAATAGCCCACTATTTTTATCTTAAGTAAATGTTTTGCCTGCATGTATGTAAGTGCACCACATGTGCGAAGGGGCTCAAAGAGGCCAGAAAACAGCATCATATTCCCTGGAACTGGAATTTTGGACAGTTGTTAGCTGCTCTGTGGATGCTGGAAACTGGACTAAGGTTCTCTCCCTGAGTAGACATTGCTCTTAACCATTGAGCCAGAAGGGCCCAGGCTAGGGGCAGACACCAGCCCTGGGTTTGGAACCAAAGAAAACACTCCCTTTGTGCCAACATAGGCGGGGCAGGTCAGACTAGGGTCTGTTTGCTCTGCCTGCAGGAAGCCTCCTCAGGCAGTGCCAGGACCCACGGGACATTGTACAGGCCCTAAGGCTCCATGCTAGTATGTGCTCAGGTCTGAGTAGCCCTCGGGATTGCTGTTAGGAGCAGCCTGTGGCATCTGCAGTGATGATCTGTTTGAGCCTGTCTGGGAGTAGGAGCCTCACAGCTGAGTACCCAGGTAAGGCTGGGGCAGGTCCTGTTCCTACATGTCTCCCGGCTTCTAGTGGCCGTATGTTCCAGGAATAGGGAGTCACTGAAGGGGCTTCCCCAGGGAAAGGACAGCCCAAGGAAGGGCGAGAAGAGGATCATAGAGCATTAGGTCATTCCCAAGCCCCCTGTGTCCCCTGCTCCTCCCATCCCCTGGGAGCCTGTTAGTCTTACCTCGGACCCCATAGACAAGTGAAGTAATGGTCAATTCACAGGACTTGGACCATGGGATGAGCTCCAGATTGCCAGACAAGATTACAGTGACTAGCCAGGCTAAGGAAGGAGGACTTTGGGTGCCTCCAGGGAGAGGTAGAGCTAGTTCTGAATCCCCTGATAGAACACCTGAGTGAAGGGTCTTGGAAGGAATCGGAAATAGGGCTTCCAGGTGCCTAGGAAGATGGGTATGCTGGCAACTGAAGAGAGGACTGGGGACCTTAGGGGTCCTGGAGCCTGAAAGGGGCTGGTGAGTTAGAGTCCTGAGGAAGGATTAGGAGGGAGAGCTTCTGGGGACCTGGCGCCTGCTGGGGGAAGACAGCCCTCACTCACCGCTGCTGGGTCGGGGTCCAGGTCCCAGCAACAGCAGCAGCAGTAACAGCAGCATAATTGGCCGGCACAGAGGTAGCAGACACCTCGGAAGGTGGCAGGTGTGTGGCTGTCTGGATGGCCAGTGTATTTACCAATCCAGCCGACCCCCACTTCCAGCCCCGCCCCAGCCTCACCTTTTCACTGGTAGGGTGGAGCTAGCAGGAGTGGTCACCTGGGGCCTTGGGGATTGTCTGTCCATGACTTCAGCATCTTAGTCCTAAATGGGATCTAGATGCTAATTGGGGTGCTGAGGCCAAAAGGAGGCTCAGGTCCTAGATGCCTCTATGGAGTAAAGGAGCAAAAGATACAGTACCAATGTTATTAAACAGCAGAGGGCTCGGGGGCAGAGCAATGCTAATTTACTTTAATTAACATTTTACTCTTGGCAACTTGTGCTCCTTTGGGCCACTCAAATTCAACACTCTACAGTCTCCCCACTACTACCACTAACCACACTGGGGAAGCTGAGATAAGCAAAGATTAACCCAAAGTCAGATGGCCAGTTCTGGTAAAAGATAGGGCTGGAGATCTGGTGGACTGGGAAGCTGGGTCAGCAGGATATGGTAAATTGGAGAACAGCAGGTGCTACATAGTGAGACCTTGCAAGAAAGAAGGAAAAAGAGAGACAGAGACAGAGAACAAGAGAGACAGAGACAGAGAAAGAGGGAGAAAGGAAGAAAGATTTTAAAAAGAAAAGAAAGGGGCAGAAAAATTGTAAGAGCCAGGGAGGAGGTGCATGACCATATGGAAATAGAGTCCTACAGGCTCCTGGGACCCTTCTTATGGGAACTTAGAGCAATGGTGTCAGCACACACAAGACCATGCAAACTCAAGCAGACAAAAACCCAGCATAGAACTGTAGAAATGGGCAGCAGGCCCCAATCTTAGTTGAGGAATGATTGGCAACTGATTACTGCTGAGTGATGAAGAGCTGATCTTCTTAAAAGGAGGGACTCTAGATAGGATGACTAGATCCCAGTGGATGAATTTGCACTGAGGGACATCTGGAGACACTAACCTAACATGATAGGCCTTAACACAAATGACAGAATGTATAGATTTCAGTGGTGGGGGGTATGGGATGGTGCCAATGGGGAAGGGAGTATAAAGATGATTAAGATGTTCTGTATGAAATACACAAAAATTCAATAAGAAATTTTTAAAAATTAAAAAGAGACATGGAAAAAAAGGAGAAAGGGAAAAGGGAGAGGGAAGGAATAAAAGACAAATGACAAGGCTGGAATATGGCAGAGAACCACACCAGCATCTGCCATCCATCCTACACCCTTCTGCCTCAGGCTTCTCATCTGTCCAATGGTCACATGTCTCCTCCCAGGAGAAGTTCATGAGCAGAAGATGTACACAGCAGGTACTCAGTACTAAAATAAATGACAGTGGGCCACACTATTTTTTCTTCTCCCTGATGCTAGCAGTATCCTATTAGTTATCAATTTTTTGTTGCTTTGACTTCATAAGTATTCTAAGAGTGGAGCCCCAGGCGATGTCTTTTATCTTTATGTATAAATTCTAGTAAAGATGAGAATGATCTTCATCAAAAATAAACAAACAAGTAAATAAATAATAAAATGGTGAACAAGGTGAAATTGGGTCTCCCTGGCTGTAAAGGTCCACAAGCACAAGTATTAGCCTCAGCCCCCAACCTATTCCCATTCAGGAAGACACTGACAATCAAAAAAGTGAGAAACCCCGGGCGTGGTGGCGCACGCCTTTAATCCCAGCACTTGGGAGGCAGAGGCAGGTGGATCTTTGTGAGTTCGAGGCCAGCCTGGTCTACATAGTGAGTTCCAGGACAGCTGGGGCTACAAGGAGACCCTGTATCAAAAACAAACAAACAAACAAAAAACAACAACAACAACAACAAAAAAAACAAAAAAGTGAGAAACCAACAGGTTGACAGGATGGCTCAGAGGGCAAAGGGCTTGTTGCACAAGACTGGAGACATGAATTCCATCCCTGGAACCCATGTAAAGGTAGAAGGAAAGAACTGACTCCACAAAATTGACCTGAGCACTATATGCATATTATGGAACATGTTCCCCACCCACGTATCATGCATCATGCACATACTATACTACAATAATAAACAAAAAATTAAATATTTAAAAAGAAGAAGGGAGGGGACTGGAAAGATGGCTCAGCAGTTAAGAGCACTGACTGCTCTTACAGAGGTCCAGGGTTCAATTCCCAGAACCCACATGGCAGCTAACGACTGTCCAAAACTTCAGTTCCAGGGGATCCAGTTCCTTCTGCACCCCAAGGGCATTGCACGATATGGATGCACTTACATGCAGGCAATACACTCATAAACATAAAATAAAAATAATAAATAAGGGCTGGAGAGATGGCTCAGTGGATAAACACACTGGCTGTTTCTGCAGAAGACCCAGGGTTCAAGTCCCAGCACCCACATGGTGGCCAACAACCGTCTGTAACTCCAGTTCCAGGGGAATCTGATGCCCTCTTCTGACCTCTGAGGGCATTGCATGACATGGTACATTTACACACATGCCCGCAAACCCTCATATACATAAAATAAAAATAATATAAAATTAAAAAAGAAAAACCAAGAGCCAGCAAGATGGTTCAGTAGGTAAGGGCACTTGCTGCCAAACCTGATGACCTAAATTTGATCCCTAGTACATGGAAGGACAGAACCAGCTCCTGAGAGTTGTCTTCTGACCTCCACATGTACACTGTACCACATTCCCCACTAAATAAGTAAATGTTCAAAACCGAAGAATCACCAAGCCAGGTGTGATGACAGGCCTGTAAGCCCAGCTGCTTGGGAGAATGAGGCAGGAGGATAACAAGTTCAAGGACTTTCCAGACTATAGACCAAGCTCAAGGTCAGCCTGGGAAACAGAGACCCTGTCTCAAAATTAAAAAAAAAAAACAACACTTTTTTTTTGCCAGGTGGGGTGGTGCATACCTTTAATCCTAGTACTTGGGAGACAGAGGCAGGTGGATCTCTGTGAGTTCAAGGCCAGCCTGGTTTACATAGGGAGTTCCAAGCCAGCTGGGGCTACAGGGAGACCCTGTCTCGGAAAGACCAAAAAAAAAAAATTCTTTTTAACAAAAAAAGAGAGAGAAATCTGGAGATGTAGCAAGTGCTGACACTTGCCCAATATACTTAAGGCCCTAGGATTAATCCCCAGTACCGGAAAAAGAAAAAAATAGTATCATGCAATTCCTCCATTGCTTAGTCCCCTACATGGACTGATTACCACATCCTCAGGCCAGGACCTGTCCTGGGGCACATCAGATGATCAAGTACAGTTTCGCCTTCTAGGAGGTCTCAGTGGACTCATGGGAAAGACATGACCACATTGAGGGACATGAAGATATGACCAGGGCAGTGACAGGGCAATACAAAACTAGGGTATCCAGAACACAGGCTTCCTACTCTTAGCCTGGGTGCAATCAATCCCAAAGCAGAGCCTGGGCCCAGGATTCTGGAGCAGACGGATTATTTGAGAAATGCATTCATGGAGCAGAGGGATGGACTAGGTGAGTGGAGAGGAAGAGAGAAGTGCCAGAACAGGGACTGGCTATGGACTGCAGGTACCTGAGGCTTAACAAAAACAGCGTCTTCTAGGGATTCATCAAGAAAATCATATCCTGATTGTCCACGTAGGGAACAGAAGGAAGAAGCATTTACTCCAGGCTCCTCTCTCATTGGTTGAGGGCTGGTTGGGGGAACAAGACAGGAAGTGAAGCTAAGGAATCCCGTTAAATATCCAGTCTCTGCTGGAATCTGCTGAGATGAAGGTCAGAGAGAGGATTCATCCAACTCCTCTCCCTCCCGGGGTCAAAGAAAATTCTCCAAGCCAGGTATCTGAGATGAACTGTCCAGATAGGATGGGAAATGGTGAGACCAAGCCGAGCAGGCATGCAAGGAAGGGCAATCTGGCTAGGCACAAGGCCAGAAGGGCCTGGTACAAGTGCGAATTCCTAGAATGCCTTGAGGTGTGGGGTTGTGAAAGCGGTGCAGGTCTCCCCCTGGTGGACAGTCTAGGCATAAAGATCTCGAAAAAGAAGTAAATGTTTCAGGTTTGACTCAAATGGAAGAACCTATTTTCTGACTACATTATGAAACAAGGGCTAGAAGTATAGCTCAATGGTAGACAGCTTACTTCTCAAATGCAAAGGCCCTGGGTTCCATCTCCAGCGTTGGAAAAAGAGAGAAAAGTGTTTGGGGGTGTTGTAAAACCTTAGAACTACCGGATACTGGCAGAGTTTTCTCTACTATTGGTAGGAAGACAACAACAAAAAAAAAAAAAAAAAAAAAAGGAAAAAAAAAAAAAAAAAAAAAAAAAAAAGGAAGAAAGAAAAAAAAGAAAAACAGCTTAAAATAGTGATGCGCACCTATAACCCCTGTACTCTGGAGGTGGAAGCAGGAAGAACAGGAATGCAAAGCCAATTTTGGCTACGTATTGAATAGAGGCCAGCTTGGCCTACGGGAGACTATCTGCAAAGACAAAACAAAACAAACAACAAAAAACCCAAACCAAACAAACAAAAAAAAGTCTTGTTGGTTGGGTAGCTTGTGTGTTCTGTTTGAAATATTCTTTGACCCTTTGTAGACAACATAACACTTCCCCATACCCATCAAGCAGGCTGGAGTTGTGTTTCGTTTGAGCAATGGAATGTGGGGGAAAGGGTCTTGTGGCCTGGATGTTCCTCTGATAATCCGTGGTCCCACATCTTTCCCACGCTGTGCAGAGTCAAGCGCATTAAGGGGTGGAGACACTGCCATATTGGACATGGGTGCCAATCGACTGGGGGCGGGAGATAAATGGCATGTGCATTTCAAATATGGAAAAGGAAAAGCCTATAAGAATCCGTGTTTTTGTAAGTCACCCCCTCCCAAATGTCATATAAACTACACAAAATCTAAATAGACTATCTTATGCCAGTTGTCAATCTGTGTCAGGACAGGGAGACCCTAAGTGGGGGCAGGTCCCAAAGAGATAAGAAAAATTTAGTGAAACAGGTCTACATCACTTTTCAGTGGCAAATGTTATGGGAAACTGAGGCATGAGACCCACCACATGAGAAGTTATGCAAGAGACGCACTTGGAGAAATTAGGAAAAGTTTATTGACACCAGTGGACTTAAGCAGTTTCCCCCAGAAAACTCAGTTTCTTCACAGGTTTTTTTGTTTTTGTTTTTTTTTTGTTTGTTTGTTTTGGTTTTTTTTTTTTGGTCTTTTTGAGACAGGATCTCCCTGTAGCCCCAGCTGTCCTGGAACTCACTATGTAGACCAGGCTGGCCTTGAACTCACAGAGATCTGCCCGCCTCTGCCTCCCGAGTGGCTGGGATTAAAGGCTTGTGCCACCATGCCCAGCTTCTTCACAGTTTTTAATACCAACTGGGGGGCCAGGTTTACATTTTTTTACATTTTTCCTTTTTATAAGTGGAATTTATTAATTTGTATTTTTCCATGTTATTCCTCCCTCCTCCCTTGATGCCCTTCTAATTCCTTCTAGGGGACATCATTTGTTTCTTAAAAAAATTATTTCTTTATTTCATGTGTTTGAGTGTTTTGCCTGAACATATGTAAGTGCATCTATATCCTGCAATGCCCTCAGAGGCTGGAGAGGGCATCAGATCCCCTGGAACTGAAATTACTGATGGTTATTTGCTGCCATGTGGATGCTGGGAACTGACCTGGATCCTCTGCAAGAGCAGCCAATGCTCTTAACTGCTGAGCTATCTCTCCACCCCGATCACTTGATTTCCTTTAGATTAGCTGGCTGATAGTCTTGGAGAAATCTCTAGAATTGTATGGCTTTAAGGCAGGAGGATGATCATGAGCAAATCTAACAAGACAATTGAATATATACCATCCAAGTAAAAGAGCTAGGCAGAGCATGAGGGGTGGGCCTGCCAGCGGGAGGAGCCAGGATGCCCAGCTCCATACACTGTTCCAGGAACTCCATCAATCTGCCAGTTCTTGTCTTTGTAATTTGCTTCTTTAGGTGTTGGACCATGTAAAAAGAGCATTCTTCATCTAAAAAGAGACAGATTCCTCCCTTCTCAGCCGTCAGCAGATCTAGTCCTCTTCTATTATGCAGGACTACAGTTGTTAATGAATCTACTTGATCCTGTAAGGCTACCAGTGAGTCAGTAGCCTTTTCCAAGCTGTCTGTGAATTCTTTGGACAGTAGTAATATGAGGCAGAGGAGGCTATTCCTCCTACCCTAGTGCCTATTCCTGCTGTTATTCCCAAGCTCATTACCAGAGGAATGATCTGTATTGCCCTCTTAGTTTGTCCATGTGCCCCTAATGGCACTAGGAGTGACTGGCTACCTAGGACAATATCCAACTGGGTGACGAAGGCCAGTGGACAGGTTCCTGTGCAGTTGGCAAGGAGGCACTGATATGCAGAGCTCCCAGATATGAAGAAGTCTACCTAGGAGGGCACCAGGGTCCAGTAGCCAGAGAGGGATTTAGATCACTGGCATTGGAGAAGTTGTTGCATTGTTCCTTAAGGGCTTTATATACACCCAGGGGCCTTTATAGGCATGGCAATATTTGTCATTCTGGGTTCTAGAGACAGGTCGCATTGGCTCGGTTCCCTTGAATAAAATTCAGGCCACTAATCAGGACAGCAACTGATTGTGCCTCTTCTGTAGGTGAGTAGAGCCAGCAGTCCTATGCTAGGAAAGGCTTGGTCAGATTCAGGAAGTGGTGAATACCTTTAGGAAGCTGCACCACTGTGGCCTTAGTTTAAATGGCTGAAGGAGAAGGAAGCCCTAAGTACCTCCTATAAATGTTGGGGCCCCTCTCTTATCTCTCATCAAACCTGAAATCAATTCCTCCAACACTGGGTGAGTACCCAGTAGGGTAACTCTTTCCAGGTTGTACCTGAGATCTTAATTCCTGTCTGATCTTTTCAATTTGTCTCTCTATTCCTCATGCAAATCTCCTGCTCCCAACTGCAATACTGGAGCCAATATCAAGGGAGTATTTGGTAACTGGTTGGTTGTGACAGTAGGCCTCAGGTAGGTGTCTATAGGTATTGGGCCCAGCTAATGGGAAAGGGTGGAGACAGGAATATCATAAAAAGCAATGAAGTCTGTTGCCCAGCCCCCCTTGGCCCAAGCTCTGCAGTTATCAGAAGACCATTACGCACCTCCCCTGGGGTGAGAGGGGCCTCGGGTGGCAGGGCGAGTATGGTGGGAAGAAACACCCTGGAAAGTGTCAGTGGACAGCTCATTTATTATGGCGGAAGCAGAGGTTTACATAGGAAAGTTTGCAGGCAGAGAGGTGGGGTTGGTTTTCTGGCAGACAGGCAGGTGTGGGGAGGGAGGGGGCTTCTGAGGCGACGTGGCCTTTGTCCTGTCCTCCAGTCATATGATCTACAAGGGACCCAGTTAGGATTAAAGGATTAGAGACTTAATAGTTTTGCTTGGGGGTTGTTGGGTAAGAGACAGTGTATCTAGAAAGGAGCGGGCCAGTTTCTTACCATCCTCACTAGGAGGTCTCTGGCCCAGCTATGCTCTACATTCCAGGCACTCCTGACTTATCCCGGGTTGTTGGGTAAGAGACAGTGTATCTAGAAAGGAGCGGGCCAGTTTCTTGCCATCCTCACTAGGAGGTCTCTGGCCCGGCTATGCTCTACATTCCAGGCACTCCTGACTTATCCAAAAAAAAGTCCACCAAGAAGGCCTATTATATCTATACAGGACTAGAGTTCCCTTTTCTAGTAAGCCCAAATGGCTGGGAGCTATTGCAGCTAGGCCTAGAGCAAACAACAAGGTTAGTACTATCATTAAGCTTAGCTGGAAAGTTCCACATTGACCATAGTCCCCAAGTGTCCCTCTTTGAATTCCTCAAGCTTCAAACATGCACTGACCAGATGGCCTCCAGGATTGCAACTACAGCAGGGCCATAGAATCTTCAAGCTTCAGTCCTGTATAGATTGACCAGCTTCCGGTGTAGTCACAGCTGGCACGATGGGTGACTTTGAGAGCATCTTCAGGGTTTTTGGTCACAGATCAGTGGGTCAGTTATTCAGGCTGGGCAGCAGCTTTACTGGGAAATGATGGATCCAGGCATCTATATCTGAAAACTTTAAGGCTATATGGGTGGTTAGAAGAATAGAATAGGGATGTTACCAAGTGTACTTGAGAGATATCTTGTGCCACTCTTTTACCCATATGAAATTTCCTCGTTTGTAAGGGTGCACTGGGTTACTTGTAGGCAAGGGGAATCTTTCTAGAACCTATTTATGTAACTGAGCTATCGTGCTGGTCAAAGTCTATAGCTGAGTGTAAATTTATAAATTTCCTATTTCTCTTCAATCTCTGAGGACTCTTATGAGGTGGGGGAGGGGGGGTTTACCAAACAGAACCTCATGAGAGCTTAATTCCTGTTTGAGGTGAACATGTCACCCATAAAAGAGCCATAGGCAACCTGCTCCTGGCAAAATTTACTGAGGACCTATATTAATGTTCAATTAATGTGCTCAACTTTCCCTGAATTCTATGGTCAAAAGACCATGTGTGAATTCCATTTAATTGGGAGGGCCTTTCCCAGTCCTTAAATGATCCTAGCCGTGAAAGTAGGCCTGTTGTTCAACCCAATTGAGGTGGCCATCCCAAAATGGGGCCCCAGGAGCAAAATTCCTGTTACTTCCCTATTTTTTTCAATCCTTGTGGAATATACCTCTACTCAGCCTGAGTAAGTACACACTGTGACTAGCAGGTACTTATATCCTCAAAGGGACCCTGAGCCTCACTCTGAGTGGTCAGAACTCAGCCTCACATTCTTATGAGATTCACTTAAAAATGATGCAGTTGATAAGCAGAAGGCAATTTTTAGCACCAAGTGCACCCTTGAATACATATTTTGATTTCCTGATCTTGGATGAATTTGAATTTCTGCCAAGTAGCCTCCTCTTGGTGCTCTGAAGCTTAAACTGCTGTAGGAATCATGTGGAGAAGGATACTCCCTTCCCATAGAAGGGGGGGAGCCCTCATTCTTGCCTGACAACACGATCAGGGCCACGTAAGTAGAGAGCACTTCGGCTGCTTGAGTAACTCTCTCAACTTCCACCATATCTTTCATGTGAGCTGCTGTAATCATCATAGTGACTGCTTCCACCATAAGATGATGGGGCTCCTTGTGTAGGTGAGCCATTGAGTTACTATGACTGTCATATGACTCTCTATAGGAACCTACACTTGGATGATCTGAATAGTCATGATCCTAACCATATCCATCTCGCTCACTATAGCATCTTGATGGATAGTCATCAAGTGAACTGGAATGACCATAATCACAGTAAGTATAATCTCTTGGTGTGATGCATAATCTCTTGTATCATGAGAACTTGGGTAACCTCTGCTTGAATAGCTGTCTTTAGTAGAATTGTCTCTTGGGGACAAATAAACATCTCTATGAGAAGGCAGGGGTTCTCACTGTGGGGGCATCCATAACTATCTCTTTCTCCTGCTATAGAGGTACTTCTTCCCATTCCACTGATGCTACGAACTGGTCCTGAAGGTACTGATCTTTTAGGAGGGGGACCTCCACTTCATGGTAGTGGTCCTCTTTTTACTAGAAGTGGTCCCCTGGAAGAACTCATGTAAAAATTCATGGAATACACTGGGTGTGGTAGTGCACTCTTTTAGTCCCAGCACTCAGGAGGCAGAGGCAGGTGGATCTCTGTGAGTTCAAGGCCAGCCTGGTCTACATAGTGAGTTCCAAGCCAGCCGGGACTACAGGGAGACCCTGTATCAGAAAGATCATTCCACACCTATCACCCCCCTCCAAGGCTCAGGGAGTTTTGTGGAAGTTGGTGGAAAGAATGTAAGAGCTGGAGGAAAGGGTGGAGTGTTATCTGGAAGTGTCCTCCAGCCACTATTCGGGCAAGCTATAGTCACACCTCCTTCCCACACTCTTCAAGGAGTCAATGGGAGAGTCAGTTACCCCTCCCACCCAATCAGTCAGCCTTAGCTGCTTGTGGGGGAGGGTGCACATCTTTAATCCCAGCACTTGGGAGGCAGAGGCAGGCGGATCTCTGTGAGTTCGAGGCCAGCCTGGTCTACATAGCAAATTCCAGGTCAGCTGGGGCTCCAGGGAGACCCTGTCTCAAAAACCAAAAAAAAAAAAAAAAAAAAAAAAAAAAAAAAAAAAAGTATCAAAGGCAAATCCTCTTGGTTTATAGAAAGTGACAAAGGCAAATCCTCTTGGTTTATTGGTTTCATAATCTTTCATCAAAAGCACTTTCACTATTTGTCAATATTTGCCAAATACTGCTTCAAGGGCTTCCTCATTTGTTTCTGTATTAAGCCCCTCAGTAAAGAGCTTTCCTGGGTGATCTGCTTCAACCATTATTTCCTACCAGCTGATAGGAATATGGTATGGTTCAAGTAGTCCAATAATGCCTATATAACACTGGAGAGGCCGAGAGTCCTGTAATTGCTCAGTCTACAAGGCTAGATGGCTCAGCAGTTCCAGACTGATGCTGAAGGCCTGGAGGATTCCTGGAGAAGCTATTGGTCTTTAGACTATATTGGAAGTGTGAGACTGGCTTTAAAATCAGTGAAGGAATACAGAAGCAACAGGATAGACAAACTTGACTGTGAGAGTGAAGGCAAGCAGGCCAAAACAGGAGGTATAACCTTCAAAGGCACTGCCCCTTTGGGACCTACTCCCCCCCCCAATGAGGCCCTACCACCTTAAGTTTCTAGAACCTTCCAAAAAACCTGTAGAGAACATTTCCTATTCAAACTATAAAGGGTATTCACGGATGTGTTACTGATTCACAAAACATTGGAGAGATGCAGGGTCTTTGGTTCCTGATCCCTTGGCTGGAACTTAATCTTCCCTCTCTCAGTTTCTGGCTTTGGGGCTTTGGAGCAGCACAGTGTCTGGTACCTGGATTTAAAATATAGTGAATGGGGGCTGGAGAGATGGCTCAGCGGTTGAGAGTGCTGGCTGCTCTTGCAGAGGACCTGGGCTCGATTCCCAGCACCCACATGGAGGCTACAAACTGTCCTTAACTCCAGTTCCAGAGGAATCCGAAGCCCTCTTCTGATCTCTGCAGCATTGCATGACACAGGTGCACTCACATACATGCAGGCAATAATACACTCATATACATGGAATAAAAATAATAAATAAAATATTAAAAGAGAGAGAGAGAATGGTGATAGATGCTAGGACATACTGTGAACAGTAGGAAAATACAAAGAGACTAGAACAAAGGAAGGAGAAGCTAAACAAGAACTCTAGCCATTGAGCATTTCTTCCCAAAATACTGTCATCAAAGGGTAAGGAACGGAGTTGGGTGGAGAATTTTCATTTTCAAGGAGACAAAAGAAACCTAACAACTAAATGCAGTGCACATATGGAAATGCCACAATGAAACCCATTATTTTTTAAGCTAAGTAAAAATTAATCTAAAAATGCTATGAATTAAATTGGGCAATATGAACTTTTGCCATTAAATTAGTACATTGATGTTAAATTCCTTGGGAGTGATATATATATATAAAATATAGTGAATGATCAACTGGTATGGGTGAAAACGCAACTGGAGAGCTAAAGTTAAGAGCACTTGCTGCGTGTAGGACCTGGGTTCAGTTCCCAGCACCCACATCAGGAAGCTCACAACTCCAGTTCCAGGTGTTCCAACACTGTCTTCTGTCCTCCATAGGCCCCTGAATGTATGTAGCGTACATACAAACAAGAAGGCACATACATACACATAAATTAAAAAAAAAATTAAGGGGCTGGAGAATGGCTCAGCAGTTAAGAACACTGGCTGTTCTTGCAGAAGACCGAGGTTCGAATCCCAGCACCCACATGGCAGCTAACAACTAACAGCTAACTCCAGTTTCAGGAGATCTGACAGCCTCTTTTGCCCTTTGTGGGCATTGCATGACACGGGTGCACTTACAACCTGCAGGTGATGCACTCATACACATGGAATAAAAATAAAACAGCCGGGCATGGTGGCACACGCCTTTAGTCCCAGCACTTGGGAGGCAGAGACAGGCGGTTCTATGTGAGTTCAAGGCCAGCCTGGTCTACATAGTGAGTTCCAGGACAGCTGGGCCAACATGGAGACCCTGTCTCAAAAAGACAAAAAAAATTTTTTTTGTTTCATTTATTTATTTATTTTTTGTCTTCAGCTTCAGCGCTGGGCTGGGCGGTGGCGCCAGCGGGTCACGTGAGCGGCCCAGCTGGGAGGCCTGGGCTGCCGCTGGCTACTTCCAAATCTCCGCAGCGCTCTGAGGTGTTTCGGGGCTTGAAGCCCCCAGGGCCCGGAGAGGCGCGGCGCGGCGGGATGTGGCGACTGTGGCGGGGCCGAGGGCCGGGCGGGCGGGAAGGAGAAGCGCTGGTTCAGCAAGCGGCTGTTCCGGAGCGGCCGCGCCCTCGTCGGCGTCGTCCGCGCGCTCGGTGGGCAGCTTCATGAGCCGCGTCCTCAAGACGCTGTCCACGCTCTCGTGAAACACCGCGCCCCAAGTACCCGAGAACAAAACCGACCACTGCTGGATGCAACAAGCATGAGGGGTTTATTGAAGTACACAGGTACCTGCGGGCGCACCAGGCTCGGAGCTGTGAGCTCGCCTGGTGGGTCGGGGGTAGCACTTATATACCTAAAGCTGTGTACAACATAACCTGGACTTTGATTGGTCTCCGAGACAACCAGCCCCTTAATCAGACCTCTAAGGTGGGGACTTTAGGCGCCACCTTTCCAAGCTTAAGCTTTGACCTCTGCAAATTACTCCCTGGATCTTGCTGTGGGACAGGTGGCCGTTTTCATGGGGTATATGCATGCCCAGGGAATGGGAGAGAACCAGATCTCATAACTTCATGCAAGGGACCGGAAGTAGGTTATTGTGCTGTGTGGGGCTGTGAGACCGCTGGGACCACTTACTGGAAACCCAGCTCTAGTTGGGATTTGATTAAGCTGTCCGATGGAGGGACCAGAACCTGTACAGGTACTAACCGGCTAACTATAGAACTCACAGAGCATGGGAAAAAGGCCGACTGGAGCCTCCAGAAGACATGGGGCATATATGTTTACCTCCCTGACTGGGGATGGAGAGATCCCTTCGGCCTTATTACAATAAGGAGAGAATACTCTGTCCTTGCCCCGCCTCAGTCAGTCGGACCAAATCCCGTTCTTCCAGACCAGCGCCCGGCCTCGGTACTTAGAGTTCCCTCACTGGGTAATCTGAATCAAACCAATAACACACTCCAGGGACCCCTAAAACCTACCCCAACCCCGCCAGGTACCGGGGATAGGCTCCTGAATTTAATCAAGGGGGCATTCCAGGCACTTAATCAATCTGATCCTGGAAAAACTAAGAGCTGCTGGCTGTGCCTTAATCCACAGCCCCCCTACTATGAGGGCATTGCCATTCAGGGAAATTACTCTAACCATACAGAAGCCCCCCCCGCATGTCTAACCGGGGAACATCAGTTAACCCTGACTCAGGTGACCTCTAGTGGCACCTGTATCGGAAACCCCCCTACTACCTCCAAGTTCTGCAATGAAACTGCAATAATCTATCCTGGTAATTATTATCTAGTACCTCCTAGTGGTACCTATTGGGCATGCAGTACGGGGCTCACCCCATGTGTGTCAGCAACAATGTTAAACTCTACCCGGGATTTCTGTGTCCTAATTCAGCTGTGGCCTCGGATTTACTGGCACGAGGATGACTATGTACTGAATTTTTATGAGAATTCCCCCACCAGGTTTAAGAGAGAGCCTATCTCCCTCACCTTGGCCGTTCTGCTAGGAGTAGGAGGTATCACTGCAGGAATAGGTACGGGGGCCACCGCGCTTGTCCGTACAGACCAATACATGCTTTTACACCAGGCGATGAACCAAGATCTGAGCTTAAAGTTTAGAGGCTTTGGTAGGCAACAGTAACTAAATTTACTTATTTTTTTTTAAATTTTGAATGTGTATGATGTGTGTGTGGTGTGTATGTATGTGTATGTGTGTCTGCATGAGAGCCATAGCTCATATGTGAAGGTCCGAGGACAACTTTGTGGAGTCAGTTTTCTCCTGCCATCTTTGTGTGGATTCTAGGGATAAAATTCAGATGGTCAAGCTTGTGTGGCAAGCAGTCTTAACTGCCGAGCCATCTCGTCGGCTCAACAGTAGCTAAATTTAATAAGGTTATGCTTTATTGGACTTGTTCTTATTTGCCTTCTATTTATGGCAGATGGTACTGGTTTTCCATCAGTGCTATTGAGAAAATAAAAAGAAACTAGGCGCCATGAGTGCTCAGACACCCACAGCCCACTTGTTAAAACTTAACAGAAACCAGGACCAACCTTATCTAAAGGCTGCAAGACAGGCAGGCGCCGGTCAAGCTTCACAGATCAAGCTGTAAACAGGCTTTACGGTCAGAACTCCTGACCCCCCCTGAGGGCCCGATACCAGGAAATCTTAAGAAAACATCTGTGTCACTGAGGTCACCTCCCATTTAACAATCCCACTTCCCCTCAGCCCCTGCCCTTACCCCATATCTTTGCATACTTTTGAAATTACTGGTGAAATTGCTGTGTGTGTTTGAAATTAACCAATAACCGCATTTCTGCTTCTGTACCCTGCTTCTGCCTTATAAAAAGCGTTTCTGCTTCTGCACCCTGCTTCTGCCTTATAAAAACCCCCTGAACTCAACCTGGGGCGCGCTAGTCCTCCGAGGAGACTTTGTGCCCACAGGTACCTGTGTCTTGAATAAACCTCTTGCTGTTGCAACCCAAAGGCTGTGACTTGTCCTCCGTGGTCTCACTCTTACACTATCAGGTTTCTTTCTAAAATACATTTCTTTAATGATTGGATTGTGGGGTAGAATGGTGATGTAACTGAGGAGTCTGCATTGGTTAAGGTCCTGCCTTGCCGAGGAGCAGCACTGCCATTGTCCACCCCTCCCTTTTAATCATGTTTGCTTATGTTTTATTTATATTGCTTAAAAAGAAAAAGTGGTTGCTGTTTGATCCTGAAAATTTGAATGGAAAATCTTGGCTGAGATTAGGGACTGGAAAACCAAAGAGGTTCATGTAGGAGATCTCAAAATGAGAAAGTTGGAGAACAGCTAAGCTGGCCGTTGGAGGGTGCTCCCTCCTTTGCTCATAGCTACCGGGAGTGACCTCAAAATTAGAAGCTTTTGAGGCTAGAACCGAGTGTGAGGTTGTCCTTTCTTCATTGTGTCAGCATTGTGGGAACATTTCGGTTGCTTTTGGGAGGTGCTGTTCACTTCTGTAGCTGTGAGAGAGCAGGAACCGGTTAATAACTGTAGATGTGTAAAGACGGATTGTTGGACAGATTTTGGCAAAGTTGAACGCATTCTTAGAGGTCATTTCCATTGCTCACTTTTTCAGCCATTAAGCTACCAAGAGAAATGGGTCAATACTTCTAGAAGAGCGGAGACCAGAGGCTACTTTGGCAAAACCGAGACATTCTTAGAGGCCCTGTCTTTGAAATTCTAACCTTCTGATCTTCAGTAGATTGCTCTCCATTCATTCATTCACCTTTGACTGAAGGGTTGGTTACCCACCAGTCAGGAATGCATTCAGCACCAGAAAGGAAGTTCCCTAATGAGAGTGGCCTCAAAGTAGAAATGTGCACCAGGTTGGCTGGCACCAGTAGTCTGCAGGTAGGTGGTCCTGTGGTTCTTTAGAAGCTTGTTAAGTCCAGGGCCAACCAGGCCATTCTGTTCCCACCCTGTTGCGAAGCTCTTACTGGCTTTTTGTTCTCATGTTGTCCCCTCATGGTGACATGTCACCCTGCATTCTGTTAGGAAGGTAGGAAGTCATTAGAGAATAAACTTTCTCCCAGAAGCCCCCTGAGCAGGTGCAGGCCTCTGCTGTCACCTCACTGACTAGACCTGTGTCAGTTGGCTGCCAGCGGGGCTGGAAGGGCTGTTTGTATTTCCTGCTTTAATAGAGGAGATGAATAAAGGAGGGCGTTGTCTCATAGGCAGCCCACCCAAGTACCTCATCTAACGTACCGGACACTTTGATTTGAGGAAGAATCTGTACCTGTTGTGAGTAGAGTCCAGCAGGACTTAGGTTCCCTAAGAGTGCTTCTTGTACTTTAACTGACATACAACTTACTTAAAATTCATAGGAGGATCTTGTTACAAAGTAAATACGGATTTGCTGGGGTGGGGGCCTCACAATCTACCTTTTTAACAAGCTCCTGGGTGATGCTGCTGCTGCTGGTTAAGGACCATACTTTGGATAATAGTGGGCTCCAAGAACTATGGGAGAAAACATCACAGAAAAGAAAGGATACACAGTAATTTCCTGGGCCAGGAAGCCATAGGGGGTAGTATGCAATTGCGTGTACTGTTGAGGAAACAGGCATTTAGTGGCTGGTTGCATCGTTGGTGGTCTTGGTGGTACAGACCACTTGGTAGGAGCTGGTTATAAAGAGATTGGGAAGGGCTTTGTGGGCTGGTTTGGACTTCATCCTCTGGAAGCTGAGAACCAGAGCTGATATTTTAAGTAGGGGAATGATAAGATTTCCCTCTCCTCCCCCTCGCCCCCTCTGTCTCCCTACTTCTCTCTGTGTGTGTCTCTGTGGAAGATTGGTCCTCCCCGCTTTTTTTCATGGGCTGTAATTTTGGGCATAAAGGAAGTTGAAGGTGGATGTGAACCTTATCTGTTCCCATCCCCTGGCCTGTCTGTGGCAGGCATGGGTACTTATTCCCATACCTACATATTCAGATGGCCCACATCAAGCCTTAGAATCCTTTTCAGTTCTGGGTTCCAGGCAGCTACTACGAACCAGTTGATTTGGAGTTGGCAGAGTAGTTAAAACCAGTTCGCTTTCTTGAGAGTCTAGAAAAGCACTCATTGTGTGAGTGTGCTTTATCATGTTAAAACTTTCCAAGTTTCTAATGCTCAGTTTTTCAGTTAGAATTCCTTCCTTCTAACCACATTGATTTGAGCTTAAGGAGCTTGCGAGTAGATGGTTTTTTGGTTTTGGATGGGCTATGGTTGTGAAAGTTGTCTTCATTTGCTGCTGGAATGATAGCAATTGGTGCACCAACCTTACTATGCTTCAAGAAACCTCTAGCTGCAGCTAGTATCCTCCTTATACATATAACTTCTCATGTTTCTAGAGCACTGGTTCTCAACCAGGGCATTTTTGCCACTCTCTGTGCCACGTACATAACCTCCCACCCCCTAGGACATTTATCTGTGTCTAAGAGCCATACTTGGTTGTCACAAATGGGGTGAGGCTGCTGTTGGCATCTACTGGGCAGATTTGAGGGATTTTGTTACATTTAGTAAATCATTCATTAGTAAATCCAGTAACTCCAGCACTCTGTACGCTGAAGCAGAAGGATTGTTGTGAGTTCAGGGCATCCTGGGCTACACTGTCAAATAAACAAACAAAAAACAAAATAACAACATACAGAAAACCCCAATCAAATTCAGATTGGTATGTAGAACCACCAATGAGGATTTAAGCCCAAAGACCAATGCGAATGAGGAAAGGAGTGAGGTCTGTGCCCTCAAGGAGCTGGAGGTATGGAAGGGGAATGGGGCTTAGTAAAGAAATGATTGCAATAGGGTATCTTGAGTGCTGGGACAGAGTTAGGGACTGAAGTGTGGGTCAACCCTGGTGGTGATCACATGGTAGAGGAATGTGGGACTCAGGAGACAGCACCTTGACTGTGGGAAACTTCTAGGTGAATGAGGGAAGGAGGGAAAGCCCCTGAAGGGCAGAAAACCCATCAAGTACAAAGATTTGGACTTTGGATAACGTGGCTTACTCAGGACATGTCAAGGCATAGTGTGGTTGTAGTTTAAGGGTAGAGTAGTGGCTAGGGAGGGGACTCACTGAGTTGGCTTGGACAGGACTGCATCTGGGAGTCCTTGTGTCAGAGAGTAACATCCTCTTAGCAGCCACCTTTGAATCTTAGACAGGCTGTTAGGATTGTCTTTTTCTTTTATATTTAAAAGAATGATCCCTCATAGCCTTGGGGACATTAGGATGGATGTGATGATAATGAGAGAGGGACAGGGGTAGATCCAAGCTCAGGGAATGTAGTGTATTTTATAGCTCCACTGGAACTGGCCAAATTTGAGAAATGGAGATAGCTTAGAACTTTTTAAACATGACAAATTTGTGGTAGTTCATGAGGGGAAACATATAAATGCCTAAATCCAAGGTTTTTAAAAGATACTTTCTAGGCTTGGATGTGGTGCTGCAGGCCTGTATAATCCCAGCACTTAGGAGGCACAGGCAGGGGCATTTTTGAGTTTGAGGCTGGCCTGGGGCTACATGTCAAGAACCTGTCTTAAAACAACAAAAACCCAAAACAAACCCTAAAACACTAGGAAAGCAAAACAGCAATATAATCAAAGTCTTTTCAACCAGCAACATAAATTAACACTAAATCTATTTGTTTTCACCTAGTTTAGTTCTTTACATATAAGTTAGAGCTTCAACTGTGAACTCGGAGCAGTGTAATAACATCAGTGCTGTTACTCTTAACACCCTGCCCTCTCCCTGTCCTGAAATGTTATTGTACTCCTTTTTCTTTCTTTTTATTTGTTTTATTTTATTTTTACTTTTTTAGTCAGGGTCTTACTTTAGTTCAAGCTGGCCTCCAACTTGCTACCATCCTTCCTTTATTCCCAAAGACTGGGATTACAGGTATATGCCACAATATCTGGCTTATTTGTATTTTTTTAAAAATTTGTTTTTACTGAATTTTTGTGTATTTTATACAAAATATATCAAACAATCTTAGTCATCTTTATACCCCTGTCCCCACCAGCACCCTCCCATGGCCCCCTCACTGGAACCCATATACTCTATTATCCGTGTTAAGGCCCACTGCATCAAGTCAGTGACCCCAGCTGTTCCCCAGTGCAAGTCCATCCACTGAGGTCTAGTCATACTATCTAGAGTTTCTTGTTTTAGGAAGCTCAGCTCTTCCTCACCTAGCACTAATCAGTTGCCAGTGTTTCTTCAGCTAAGATTTGGGTCTGCAGTTCATTTCTGGGTTTTTGTCTGAGTTTGCTTTGGGCTTTTGTATGTTGACACCATTGCCATAGAATAATATGAGCAGGGTCCCAGGAGCTTGTAAGACTCTGTTTCCATATGGTCATTATCTGTACTTCTTAGCCACATAGTTTACATATCTCTTACCATCCTAGTCATTTGTCTGTTTTTGAGACAGATAGGCAGTTAAGTTTGATCATGAGCCAACTATGTAGTGGGGACTGGCCTGTTTTGAACGCCTGATCTCTTGTTTCCACCCCCAAGTGTTTGGATTATGACCATAAATTACCACACCTGGCTTGGCTTGAGGTTTCTGTTGTTGTTGTTGTTGTTGTTGTTGTTTTCGGTCTTCTTGAGACAGGGTCTCCCTATAGCTCCAGCTGGCCTAGAGCTTGTTGTGTAGACTAGGCTGGCCTCAATCTCACAGCGATTTGTCTACCTCTGCCTCCCAAGTACCGAGGTTAAAGGTGTTTCTGGCTATGGATTAAGAATTTTTAATGTAATTTATAAAACAATTTTCTGGGTTATAAGTAGCATTCATAATACTTTTTCATGATATACATGGTATTAGCATATTGCTAAGTGATCATTTACTCCTCTTTTATTGGACATTTTCTTCCCTTCTTTATAATAATGATCATGAATCACATACATACCTCTTTGCTTTGTTGAATTGTTTCTTTAGAAAAAATTTGTAGACACGTCCTGAGAGCCTCAAAACTTCTGGAGATCTTTTTGACTTACATGCTTTTCTGCTATTTTTCAAAAGCAAGAAATTACAGAAGTGATAGTGCTGGTTTGGTCTTTATCATTGGCTTGCCCAGTGAGTGGTGCATGTTGGGTACTCAGATACCACTTGTAGAATAAGTTGTTTTATGACTGAAATTAGATGTATTAATTCCTGACTCATTTGCCTCTTATATTTAAAATATTTTACTGAGGTAAAATTTCTATTAATTGCCATTTTTGTTTTTGAGCATACAATCCAGCAGCCTTAAGTACATTCACAGTGTTTTATAGACATCTGTACTGTCCATGCCAAGAACTCTTGCATCATCTGGTAACCATGTGTTTAACGGTGATTCCTCTCTGCTCCCTAGTAACCTGCTGTTCTGCTTTCTGTGACCATGAATTTGCCTATCCTAGGTACTGCCTCTAAATGGAATTGTATGCACTGTTCACAAAATCTTTTTATATCTGTCTTTTTTCATTAAGTACAAGTTTTTAAAGTTCATTTATATTGTAACATACCTGGATTTTACTGTTTTTGTGGTTGACTAACTTTCCATTTTATGGGCATATCACATTTTGTTTGTCTCTCAGTAGACATTTAAGGCTGTTTCCCCCTTTGACCGTGGTGAAGAATAATCCTGTGAGCATTGGTTTCTAGGTGTCTGAGTCTGTTTTCAATTCTTTTAAACTTTCTTTTAAAAGCATATTTGTTTGTTTACTTTTGATTGTGTTTAACTTTTTGAAGAACTGTTAGACTATCTTCTAGTGACATTATTTTACATTCCCTCCATCCAAGCATGAGAGTTAGTTTCTTGATATCCTTGACAGCACTTGGTATTTTCATGCATTAAAAAAAGAATAGCCTTCCTTAGTGGATGTGATATCCTGTTGTAGTTTTTATTTATATTTCCCTGATGACTGATGGTATTGGCTGTCTTTTTAAGTGCGTATAGGTGATTTATAGATTGTTTGGAGGAATTTTTGTTCAAGTCTTTTTGCCCATTTTTGACTTGTATTTTTGTTGAGTTTATGATTTCTTTATATATTCTAGATGTTAACCATTTATCAGCGGTATGACTAACAGATATTCCTGTTCTCTGGACTGTCATTTCATTTTCTTGACAGTGTCTTTTGATATGCAAAAGT
>NW_008335297.1:982280-990247 GCF_000622305.1 Nannospalax galili | reverse complement strand
TTTTATAGTTTTATTTTTATATTTAAATTTGAATTCATTTTGAATTAGTTAATATAGATACTATATGGTAGAGGTCCACTTTATCCTTTTGCCTGTGGCTTTCTAGGCCCATAGTTGAAAAGGCTGTCTTATCCTCACACCTTGCTACCCTTGTCAGAAATCATGAGTCTGAGCTCTGCTCTTTTCTACTGGCCTGTATGTCTGTCTTAATGTCAGTGCCATTTGCTTTTGATTACTGTAGTTGCATAGTAAGTTTGAAGATGAAGTGTGATACCTCCACTTTTATCCTTTTCAACATGCTTTTGGCTTCAGATTCTTGATATTCTGTATGAATTTAAAGAATTCTGTTTTGATAGAATTTTGATAGGATTGCATTCAGTCTGCAGATTGCTTTGGGTAGCAGTATCATGTTTTTCTAAAAAAATTTTACTGAGCTTTTGTACATTACATGCAGCTGTTCTTAATCATATTTAGACCCCCCCTGTCCATATCTGCCCCCCCTTATGTATTTTGCCATACATGTTAAGTCTCATCCAGTCAAGCATTTGTACCCAGATGTCCTTCAGTGCAAATTCATCCACTGGAGTCTAGTCAGCCCATCTAGAGATCGTAAGTAAGGTCTACTCTCCCTCACTCAGTAGTAATCAGTCTCCAGTAGTTCTCAGTCTGGGGCCGACCCGCCATCCATTTCTCTTGCTCCACTCTGGGCCCTTGTCTGATTGAGTTGGCATGGGTCCTGTGCTTGTTGCTACCATTGCCACAAGTTCATATGTTCAAGTTTCCAGTGACCTGAAAACCCCTGATTCCTTGTGTTCATGAACCAGCCCTGGTTCTTACAATCTTTCTGCCCCCTCTTCCATGGTCCCTGAGCCATGGGTGGGTGAGGTTTAATATAGGGGTCCTATCCAGGGGACACATACTCTGCAGTCTCTTACTCTTTAAAACTTGGCCAGTTGTGGCCTTCTGTGTGTATTTTACTTTGCTGTATAAGGAGGCTTCATTGGTGAGAGTTGAGGGATGCATTAGTTTTCTCTCTATCCTTTGTTCTGCTATGTTCCATGAACCTTAGGTGCAGAGGTTCAGTTGTAGATGTGTCACCTAGGACTGGGCATTGCTCAGGTATATATTCTCTGTGTCTGACCAGTTGTGGAATTCTGCAGTAGCCTCCATCTGTTGCAAAAAGAAACTTCTTTGATGAGTGGTACATGGTATGCTTGTCTGTAATTATAAGGATCCTTATTTAGCATATGGTAAGACATTTCACTTGTCTAGAGATATGGCAGGATTTTCTCTAGGATCTATGTCCTCTCCAGCCATGTGGCTGAGTTTACAGTGCTACCCATGAATTTGCTCCCATTGAGACGGCTTTAAGTCCAAGTAGATAGCTGTTGATTACCTCCCAGACAACAGTGCCTCTACTACACCAATAGAGGTAGGTTGCTGTGCTGGTCGTTATAGTTATTAGGCTTTAGGGCTGGGTTGGATCATTGATTTTTTTTCTCCCTTAGCAGCTTGCGTATTATAGTCTAGCATTATGAGAGCTAAACTTCAGGTAGAAGGCTACAGGTCATTTCCTGCCCCATTGCTCCAAGTCCTGTATCTGAAGTATGTCCTATCTTCAGCAGTAGGGTCTTATCTTCAGCTCTGGGAGATAAATAACAGCTTTGGCAATAACCTGTGTTATTTTGGGAGTCTCTTGGACCACTATCACCAAGGCCTCCCTTTGAGTAATATCATCTTAATGATACTTTTCTAGTCAATACTCATGGGATGCTTTTCTAACTATTTAGACTTTTTTTTTGTTTATTTTAGTTGTGTTTTGTATTTTCAGTGCAGTTTTTTCCTCCTCGATTAAATATGTTTCTAAGTATTTTATTCTCGATGATGCTGTTGTAAATGGAATAGCTTTTTCTGGTTTTGGGAATGGAACTCAGGGCCTTGTCTATGCTAAGCATGTGCTCTGCCCATGAACTACATGCTTAACTGTGTAAGTGGAATTGTTAAGCTTTTTCTTGGATTGTTAATTGCTAATGGATAAAAATATCCAGTTGACGTTGGCATATTGATTCTATATCCTGCCTCTCTGCTAAGTTATCTTATTAGATATAGCAGATTTTTCTGATATCTTTAGTTTTCTACATAAAAGGTGATGTCATTTGTGAGCAGAGAGAGATTTTACTTCTTTCCAATTTTATGTTTACTTTCTCACTTTATTGCTCTGGCTAGAGCCTCAGTGCTATGTTGAACAGAAGTGGTACATGTGTACATCCTTGTCTTTCTTCTTGGGCTTGAGGAGAAACTTTTGGGCTTTCACCATTGAGTATGGGAGCAGCTGTGTGCTTCTATGTGTGTGTAGGGGAGACTTTATCACGCTGAAGTGATCTCTTCCAAGTTTGTTAGTTTCAAGTTTGTTAGTTTGTTTTTTTTTTAAATTCATGTGTTCAGTTTTGTCAAATGCTTCTCTGTGCTAATTTGAGGTGATTCTGCTTTCCCCCCAACCCTTCATTGGTATTTTACATTGTTTGATTGTTATTATGCTGAGCCCTCCTTGCATTATAGGAATGACTCCTACTTGGTTATACAATGTCAACTTGAGGTTTGATACTTCTTTCCTCTGTGTTCTAAAATGTTTCTCTCTTTGGTAATTTGCAATTGACTTGGTGCTTGTGTAAAGTGGGGTTTATTCAGAGGTGTGCTTTTTCCCATTGTGCATGTTGTGGTGAGTAGTTGAGAATGTGGCCTGGGGAGTCAGGTGGCCTGGGTTCTAATCCTGCTGCTCCACTTACCTTGGGCATTATGTTTCTGACTTCATTTCCTCATCTGTAGAGTGAAGAGTAGAGTATATCCACTTCGTAAGTCTGTTTTGGAATAGGTGAGAGAAGAACTTGGCAAAGGGCCTGGCACTCTGTCATGCTCAGCCAGTGTTAACTGATGTTACTGTTGCCACCCAACTTTATTGTCCCCCTGCTTCTGTATAGGAAGTTTCTTTAGAGTTTGATGATATATTTATGAATTTTGTTCTGTTGGTACCAAATATTGCTTATTTTTTTCATGCTATTCTTTAACAGTACCCTAAGTTTAGGTCATTTTGCCAGGCTAAAAAGTAATTCTGTGTTAATTTTAATGTTAAATAACTAAATTAAATTGGGGTCAGTAACCATGCCTACAGAATGCCTGCCTACCATTGATAAAATCAGTAGCCTTCAACAAAACATGAACAAGTAATGATACGTGAGAAAACCTCAGTCACCTGATAACTGAGGAGGACATGGAGGTATTAAAAAAACTGCCTGTTCTGCAAAGGATAACAGGATTAAATTACTCTATTCATACATCCATCCAAGGATCAGACAATCTGTATGTTGTATGAACTGTTTAAAAACAGAGAAACTCATCTCAGAGAAAAGCAAATTCAGATTTCTGAACTTGTTTTTTTGGGCTAGTCCCTTGTGGGTGGATATCGTGTCTTATGCAGCACCAAGTTCCAGCTCCTGGTTTGGGGGTATGCACACTGTTGGTGAAGTCAAGGATAGTACTGGTGGACTTGTCAAGCCTCATCTGAGGTTTTAAGCTTTCAGAGAGCAGGGGAGAAATCAGGAGATGGAGTGATGGGCCTCAGTGCACAGGACTTTATGAGCAAATAAAATAATAGACTGAGTTGCTATGCAGAATAGTGTAGTTCTGTCATTGGACTCCCTTAATCAGTCTTGTAATGCAGGGGAGTTGAGGGCTCTTGAGTCAAGTTGTCTTGGGGTGGCACTTTTCAAGACTCGGAAATCAAAGTGGAAAATGATTTTGGAGGAGAATGGGTAAGTTCAGTTGTTTTTGAACATTGGAAACCTAGAAGAAAACTTTTTAATATTGTATTCGATGATTGCTGCAATATTAGGAGCCGACCCATGTAAATTTTGACTATGCATGGACCCACCTTAAGCCAATACACAGTTGTAATAACGGAGTTGCTCATTTTCAGTTGTTTTATATTCTCCCTTGTGTGCTTAAAGCTTTTGCTTTACTCTGGCACTTCTGTTTTGATATTAATGTGTGGTTTGATGGATTTTCCCTGTCCCTTTATATCCTTGTCACAATGATGGGCTACTAAATGGGGCAGTGTTCTCTGTTTGTGTAGTTCCCCACAGCTGTTTCCTATAGTAAAAACTCTGGAAAACAATGACCTCATAGTTTCCACCCCCCACCCCCCAACAAAACACCAAACAAAAAAACCCAACCTCCTTTCAATATGCAGTATTGGAAAGAAAACATTGAAAATTGAATAAAGTCTATCCTCTGTTGCTTCTTCAAAAATATTCTTGTTTGGTCTGTTATTAATTGTTCATTGGCTGTTCTTCAAATGACTTTTTGTTGTTGTTTAACAAACATTTTTTTTTTCAGCAAGCACATGGGTTATCTTGAGTCTTTTGTCGGCCTGTGATTGTTCCTTGTCTATGTAGAAGCTGTTCTGTGCCCCACACTGGCAGTTCCTAGAGGAATTGGCCAGTCACTGAATATCTGTTGTTTCTTCCCTTCAGTGGTCAAGTTCAGATGGCAGCAAACAGTGTGTCTATAAACAAACATGGCTTGCATGGAAAAACTGGATCTCCACCTGTAGAAGAATGAAGAGCTTTATCTTTCACCTTGCACAAAAGTCAACTCCAAATTGATCAACGACCTCAATGTGAAACCTGGAACTCTGAAACTGTTCAAAGAAAACATTGGCAATAACCTTCAAGATATAGGTGTAGGAAAGGACTTTCTAAATTGGACATCAACTGCTCAGGAAACAAAGTCAAGAATCAACAAGTGGGACCTCTTTAAACTAAAAAGCTTCTACAGCAAAAGAAATAACCAAGGAAGTGAAGAGAAACCCCACAGAGTGGGAGAAAATCTTCACCAGTGACACATCTGACAGAGGTTGAACATCCAGAATATATAAAGAACTAAAAAAACAAAGACTCAAGAAAGCAAGTAACCCAATTAAAAGATGGGCTAAGGATCTAAACAGAGAGTTCCCAAAAGAAGAAACAGAGATCACTAAGAAACATCTTAAAAAGTGCTCAACGTTAGTAATCAAGTAAATGCAAATTAAAACCACTTTAAGATTTCAGCTTACCCAAGTCAGACTAGCTAAGAACAAGAGAACAAATGATACCAAATTGTGGAGAGGATGTGGTGAAAGGTGAATGCTCATTCACTACTGGTGGGATTGCAATGTGGATGCACTCTAACAGCAGGCCAGCCCTGGTGGCATCGGCTTCACAGATGGTGCCAACATTGGCATCTTAAACAAAATTTTCTGGAGCAGGGTCCTGGCTGTGTTTTATTCTTTTGTTTCCCAAGTTCTGATTCTCAAGCTTTTCAGACTGTTCTGTATTTCTTGCAGTGAAGTCCCAAACCCAAACTAGTAAAAGTAATTTAAGTTGTTTCCATGTTACTTACCTTTGTTGTTGCTATGATTAAGTACCTGACAATAGCAGCTTAAGGAGCTGAGAGGTTTATGAGGAGGCATGGTGGCTGAGCTTGGCTGGGGCACTGACTGTGGCATTGGGAGCTTGAGGCTTGGGCTTGCTTACATGCAAATGAGGGAGCAGAAATGTACATCAAAAGCGGGGCTGACTTATAACTCTCAAGGGGTTGGGGAGCAGGGCCCTATATCACCAGGAAAGCTCTGTGAAAAGTTCCATGACCTCCCAAAACAGCGCCACCAGCTGTGAACCAAGCGTTCCAAATAAACAAATGAGCCCATGCCAGACATTTCACATTCAAACCGTAACATGATGCTTGTACCCTCTGGTTGGTAAATAGGTCAAAGGAGAAAGGAGTGGCTGCTCATTTTTGTGGATGCAGAGAAGGCATTTGATAAAGCTCAAAATCCATTTCTGATAATGACCCTTTCTGAAGTAGGAATAAATGGATACTACTTTGATACAATAAATAATATATATCTCAAACCAAAAGCCAGCATCCTGCTTAATGATAAAGTCCTGGGAGCAGGGCTATTAATGGAAGAAACAATGCAGGCTTTTCTACTCTCATTATCACTAACAGAACTCTGGAAGGCAGTTAAACAAGTGAGCAAGAAAGGGTAAGGTACAGATGGGATCTAGGAAGAGGCAGGATTATTATCTCAGGTATCAGTGTGAATTCCTGAAAACTCAAGAGAGACAAGTGAAAATTGTGAGAAAGAAATCAAGTTCTTTCCCCCAAAGGTCAGAGGTTACATATTGACCAACAGCAGCAAACATACTAACAACAAAGAGGAAAGTACTCATAGTGTATGGGACCCATAAGGACACTGGAGTCTCTGCAGAGCATGAAGAGCCCCTGTATGGTTTTCATCTTTTATTTTACTAACTGTTTTGGTAGTGCTGGGGATGGAACTTGGGGCAGGGCTGGGAGGTGCTCAGGAGGTAAAACTCTTGCTGTGCATGAAGACCAGAATTAACATCCCCAGAACCCACATAAATGCCAGGTGGGTGTGGCAGCCTGCCTGCAATTCCAGTGCTTGGAAGGTGGAAACAGCAGATCCCTGGTGCAAGCTGGCTAGTTAACTAGCCATATCATGAATTTGGGTTCAACTGAGAGACCTGCCTCAGACACTAAGCTAGAGAGTCAGGAAGACACTTGACATTAGTCTTAGGTCTCCATATGCACAGGCATACACCTGGACACACCTGCACAAATGTGTGCCCACATATGTACTAACACACACATATGCACATCACACATACATATACATACAAAAATATTTACAAAAGAAAAAAACGGAACTTAGGTTGCATATGCCAGGCAAGTGCTCTTCCATGGAGCTGCCTCCCTCTCCTCTCCTATATGGTTTTAAAAAGACTTACTTCATTCTCAGACAAGGTAAGTATTGTGATGATGTGAATTCTTCCTAAATTAATCAATATAAATTAACCCCCAAAGGATTCAGATGATTTGAGAGCTTAAGGAAACAGTTAATACTAGGAAATGATGGTCTATCAAGCATTTCAGTATATTCACAATCTACATTACTCTGGGACACAGAGATATAGAACCTTGTACAAGACAAAAAATATAGAGTTTAAGTGGTGAAAGTGAAAATTTAAAGCAACAGAGCAGTTATATTTTGATTGGTGCTGAGCAGTTGGATAGCCATGTAGAGAAAGGTAAGATTCTGTCTTACCTTTCTGTTTCTGTTGCTGTAACAGAATACCCGAGATGGGGTGAGTTATAAAGAAAAGAGGCTTGTTTGTTTGTTTTTGAGGCAGGGTCTTCTCATGTATTACAGGCTGCCCTTGAATTTGCTTGGTAGTGAAGGATGATCTTGAACTCTGATCCTTCTGTCTCCATCTCCCCAGTTCTGGGTTTACAGGTGTGTATAACCCCCACCCTCCCCTCCAACCATGTTTATGTGGTGCTGGGGATGGCTCTCTAAACTGAGCCACATCCTCTGGGCTCAGAGTTCTGAAGCCTGGAAAGTCTGAAATCTGTTGTCAGCCTCTTTTGGGGCTCCTGTGCAGCTTCAACTTGTGGCAGAAAGCAGGAAGGCAAGTGGGTTGTGGAGAAGCACACGAAGCTGAGGAGCCTTCATAACAACCTGCTCTCATGCTAACTAATCCAGTCTCATAAGAGCAAAACGGAACTCAGTTTGAGAAAGTCCTTGATCGTTTATGGTCCCATGAGCCAAACCCCTCATACTGGGCCTTGCTTCCCAACACTGTCATGTGGGGACCAAAATGCAATATGAGTTTTGGGGGGACAAATGTAATTTGAGGCATAGTAGATCCCTATCTCATTTTCCATACACCCACAAGTTACAGAAGAGACAACATTAAACATGAGGAGGGGAAAAACCCTCATGGGGGCTGGAGAAATGGCACAATGAGTAAGAGCACTGGCTGTTCTTGCAGAGGACCTAGGTTTTGTTCCCAGCACCCACGTGGTAGCTAACAACCATCCATAACTCCAGTTCCAGGGGATATGAC
>NW_008335297.1:977197-981468 GCF_000622305.1 Nannospalax galili | reverse complement strand
TGTAAAAGAAATACACCAGAGGTGAAAATGTGTGTAGGTAACTCACACTAGCGAAAAAAAAAAGTACAAATTGCTAATTAAAAGGTACTGCAAGCCATTTTCTTGATTACAGACAAAAAACCCTGACACTGGCTAGTTTCAGCAATGAAGGAATTTATAGGAAGCCTATCGGGTTGGCACATAGTAGAAACAGAGCTGGAGAAACAGGCTTGGGCAGAAACTCGAGAAGGCAGACACTGGTAAGACCTTGCCACTAACTCAGCCAGCAGGACACCAGCTGCTACTTTGCCTTATCCCCTGATGATGCCACACTGCTGAACTCATAGCCACAGACTCATTGATTCACTGCATTACCTCCAACTGACCTGGTGTTGGTACTTTCAGAGCTTACACCTCCCCAAACCCTGCCCTGTTTTCACAGTGGAAGCCTGTGTTTTCATCCCTAATTCTGTATCTCTTCCAAACTGGAAATTGGTTTAAATATTGGAGAGCTGAAAGCCCAGTTCATATTCAACCTCACTCATACAAATAAAAGCCTGTTAATATGCTGGCAAAGATAATTACACTTATTTTCATATTTAATAAAATATATTGCCATCTACCTGTTATTTAGTAGAGTATAAGGCACTTGAATACATTACCAAATACACTAATACCCACACAAATAAAAAGAAATAGTTATCAATCCTTTTCACAGATGAAAAGCTGATTCTCAAAAAAAGAAATAAATTAAAGAAACTTGGGGCTGGAGAGATGGCTTAGCAGTTAAGAGTACTGGCTGCTCTTGCAGAGGACCCAGGTTCAATTTCCAGCACCCACATGGCAGCTAACAACTGTCCTAACTCCAGTTCCAGGGGATCCGATGCCCTCTTCTGACCTCGTCTCCACAGACATTGCACAACACTGGTGCACTTACACACATAAAGGCAATACACTCATACACATAAAAACAATAAAAAAAGAGACTCTCAAAATATTTCCAATGTTAAATAGTGTTAACTTGTTCGGACCCAGCCTTATGACCTCCCAAGGATGGTACTGCCTTCTGGGTCCTTTTTCATCAAAGTTGCCAGTATGAAAAAGATGATAAAACTCAACACTATCTCCTGAGTGAAAACCATGTCTTCTCTACTCATTGCTGGCTAGATGAACTATGGGGTGGGTCGTTGGACCCCCCGCGTGGTGTGTGCGGGCACCCTGGGGTCTCCGCCACACCTGGTTAGTCCTGGCGTGAGTCTGGCCGGCCGCGCCTCTCTGGAGACGGCAGGTACGCAGACTTCTCTGATGCTGGCTGTAGCTGATAGCTACACACTTCTCTGGAGCGGAGAGCTTCCTCTGCTACTAGATTATTATCTAGTCGGGATCCCGCCTCTATTACACCCTTGTGCCCTTCCTCAGGATTGCGGAGTCCTGGCCAGTGAACTCCACAGGGAAGAAACACGGAGGCGGCGAAAGCTAGGATATCCGTGGGTCGGTAACGGAGAGTGCTGCTCTCCGGTGAGATCAGGTCGCCGGTAGTAAGACACAGGACTCAAGGCACGGCTTAGTCTGTGTTTACTGCTTTATTGTATCTCTGCTCCTTGCTGTCCAGCGCTCTCCTGATCCAGCTTTCTGAGACCCAATATCCGGGACCCCGTCTCTGACCTGATCTCCTGGTCCCAGTCTCTGACCTGATCTCTTGGTCCCAGTCTCTGACCTGATCTCCTGGTCCCAGTCTCTGACCTGATCTCTTGGTCCCAGTCTCTGACCTGATCTCCTGGTCCCAGTCTCTGACCTGATCTCTTGGTCCCAGTCTCTGACCTGATCTCCTGGTCCCAGTCTCTGACCTGATCTCTTGGTCCCAGTCTCTGACCTGATCTCCTGGTCCCAGTCTCTGACCTGATCTCTTGGTCCCAGTTGCTGGCTAGATGAACCTGCCTAGAGGTTGGCCTGACAGTAGATCAAGTGCACTTGTTCTTTGATGCAAGTTTTAGCAGGGTAGTTGCAAGGATGAAGAAAGCATAGTCCTCACTGTGCCCTAGAAGGGACAGTGGAAGATTTGCTATGGGATGCTGTTAGGACAAATCTTAAAGAATGAACACCTTAGCCTATCCAGCAAGGGCCTAGTCTGGTCAAGCCAGGATTGGATGGTTTGGGGGAACCTAGGGACCAGTAACCCTAGGATAGTAGGAAGGAGTCTTGTAGGAAAGGATGTTCTAAGATATCCCACCAGAAGTCTGGATGCCATTTACATATACTGTTGTCAAATAATCAACCTGCTCTAACTACCTTATGTGGGTATCTGAGAGTAAGATGGGTGTGTGTCCTCTGGACTGAGCCTACAGATTAGTGATGGTGACAGAATGTAAGTTGAATTCCAATATGGTCAAGTTGATGCCATGATCAAAAGGTACTAAGAGAGGGGCTGGAGAGATGTCTCAGCAGTTAAGAGCACTAGCTGCTCTTGTAGAGGACCCAGGTTCACTTCCCAGCACTCACAAGGTGGCTAACAACCATCTGTAGCTCCAGTTCCAGAGGATCCAACACCTTCTTCTAACCTCTGCAGGCACTGTATGACATGGGTTGCAGGCAATACATGCATACACATAAAATAAAAAATAAAATATTTTTAAAGGTACTAAGTCTGCAGAAATGATGCTTCCAGGAGGAGTTGACACCTAAGGGAAGATTTTAAGGATGAAGAGAGGTGAGCTAAGTGAAGAAGTTCAAGGAAAGATATCCACAGCTGATGGAACTACTTGGACAAAGGCTCTGGATCATGATGAGCAGCAAACGTGTGTGCAAAGTGCTTATAACTGCTGAGCCATCTCTCCAGCCCCCAAATTAAAAAAAAAAATTTTAACTTAAAAAAAGAAAAGGAGGGGTTCGAATCCCAGCACCCACATTGCAGCTAACAACTGTCCATAACTCCAGTTCCAGGGGATCTGACAGCCTCTTCTGTCCTCTGCGGGCATTGCATGACACGGGTGCACTTATCTACATGCAGGCATAACACTCATACACATAAAATTAGTACATAAAAAAAAATTTTTGGTCTTTTTTGAGACAGGATCTCCCTGTAGCCCCAGTTGTCCTGGAACTCACTATGTAGACCAGGCTGGCCTTGAACTCACAGAGATCCGCCTGCCTCTGCCTCCTGAGTGCTGGGATTAAAGGTGTGCACCACCACACCTGGCCCAATAAAATATTTTTTAAAAAGTAAAAAAAAAAAGCTGGGTGTGGTGGCGTATATTCAATCCTAGCATTCAGGATGCAAAAGTAGGCAGATCTCTGTGAGTCTGAGGCCAGCCAGGTCTACAAAGCAAATTCCATTCCAGTCAGGGCTATATACTGAGACCCCATCTCAAAAAAAGAAAAGAAAAATAGGAAAGGAAAATGCAATGGGGCTTGGAACAGTGAGGTCATACTCAGAGGTCCCCATCCTACACAACAGCACAGCCCTCTCCTAGAAGTCATCCTCTTCAGTGGCAGATGCAGAGGCTGGGCCCAGCAGTGACACTCTCTGAGGCCTGGAGCCCAAGACCTCCCCCAGGTTTCTCCCTTTGTCCCCTTCCATCTGACCCCTCCACAGAGACCTGCCACCCCTTTTCTTTTCCTTCTCCCTCTACTCCTTTCTTCCCTGTTTACTTTCTCTTCTACCTCTGCTTCCCTCCCCCTCCTGATACTTTTTTCTTCTCTCTCCTCTCTGAACCTGATTCTCATGGGTTCTCCCCACCCTCCCTCTATTTGTCTTTTGTCTTTACACGTTTCTTCAGAGTTCTCTAGTTCCCTCTCCATCTCTCCTGTTTGTTGGGAGCTGCTAACCATTGAGCTGCAGCAGCCTCGTTTTCTGAGTTTGTGTCATGCAAACCAGTACTTAACACGCCCAAGTCAGGTGGAATGATCCTTTAACTGGACAATGGAATGGTCCCGACCCTGTATTGATATGGGGAAGAGGGCATGTTTGTGTTTTTCCACAGGATGCTGATGGAGCCAGGTGGCTGCCAGAAAGGCTGGTGAGGTTTGCCAGATGAACGCCAAAGAAAAAAGAAGTAGAAAAGAATGAGGAGACAGACGTGGCTGATGATGATGTTCCTGCAAGTGATCGTGGCTGAATTATACTGGACTTATGTTCCTGATCCACAACATTGCACCCCGTGATATGGGAGAAAAAAAGAGATAGTAGTGACTGTGAATGACTCTTGGTTAATTGCTCAGTCTGCTTCAAAACACCTGATGATTATTTTGGATTGGGAAGCGGGTTGCCTATTTTGTTAAAAATAAGTGTGCTT
>NW_008335297.1:973211-976633 GCF_000622305.1 Nannospalax galili | reverse complement strand
AGAAGGCTTTGATCTGACTGCTCCCTGACCCTCAGATACAGGTGGGGAAATACAGCAGTTGTAACTAATTGAGTTCTTCTGTATAAAAAGACAGAACTGAAATAAACGGAGGCTGGCAGTATTCACTGTGAGCCCTCCCAAGAAGCGTCTTTCCTGTCTTCTTTTATTTCTTTCAATCCTCACTCCCCCTTTCAGGTACTGTCTGTTTTGGCTGGCTGGCACCGGCACCTGTTCCCTCTGCTTCCATTACTCTCTTGCTCTCTCTCTCCCTTCTATTCAACTCTATACATGCCCATTTCCTTTTCTGCCTCTGTCTCCCTCTATTGTCTTCCCTGCCCCTTCCCTTCCTTTCCCTTTCTCACTCATTCACCAGATTCGTTCTCCCCATTCCCCCCTCCCTTCCTGCTTTCCTCCCTACACACACACACACACACACACACACACACACACCTTTTTTCTTCTTTCTCCTCTGTTTTCTGCCTTCCCCTACTGGTCCCATCTGTCCTTTCCCCCTGACCCCCCTGACTTTCCCATGCCTTCAGTTCCATCCCAAGTTGGCCAAGAGCAGTTTCCCTAGATTCTGATTTAGCTCAGGGAAGCCACAGTAGATGGGAAACCACTCACTGGTTCCTCTACTGGGGCTGAGGTGGGGATATAGAGATGTAGAACCCTTCTAGCATCTCCTTCTTTGTTAATTTTTGGTTTGTAATGTGAAAGGAAGTTCCCATAGCAAAACTACACTAGGTTGAAGATTCTGAAAGGCTGCTTGACTCTAAGAACTTTGTGATTGTGAAGAGCTGGAATGTTGCAGATTCAGAGCCAAAAAGACCTTGGGTTATCTCTAGTTTCCTTAATAGCCATTTAACAGCCACCTTCTGTATCTGATCTAACATTCTTTCAACTACCAGGCAAAACCTCTTAAAAGTATGAACGTACCATGTACTAGAGGTTTTAGAGTCAAAGACAGTGGAGTTCTTAGGATCAAAGCCTGTATTCTGAGAGCCCCAACAAGCTTGGGTAGGCCATTCTTTCCAATATGACAACTAAAGAAAAGCAGCAATGAAAAATGAGATCTGGCTGGGCATGGTGGTGCACGCTTGTAGTCCCAGCACTCAGGAAGCAGAGGCAGGTGGATCTCTGTGAGTTCAAGGCCAGCCTGGTCTACATAGTGAGTTCCAGGCCAGCTGGGACGACAGGAAGACTGTTTTAAAAAGACCAAAAAAAAGAAAGAAAGAAAAGAAAAATGTGATCTATTTAATGTGGCCATATTGGAAAAAGGAACAAATAAAGAAGTCCAGTGACCTTCAAGCCCATCTTCAGGGTGCTGACATCAGGTTTAGATTTAAATAGAGGACGAATGATATATGTAACTAAGCAATTCTGGTCAAGGTGTGGTACTGCTCACTGCTGAGCCATCAATGTCTTGGCTCTGTTAGGGTTCCAAATAACAGCAGCAGTTTCCCCCCTCCCCAACAGGGACCTCACCTTGACCTTTGGAGTCAAGGGAAACAAACTCTGCTGAGAAGCAGCCTGCCTCTCCTCTGATCTCCAAAGATAAGATAAGCAGATTCTACCTGATAACCAGAGATTTTAGAAGCTGTTTTTCTCTCATCTTAAGAGGGAAAAAGTAAACACTCCCTGCCTTTCCTCTGACCTCCAAAGATAAGATAAACAGAGTTCCTCTTATCTTAAGAGGAAAAAGAAAACACTTCCACACCCTAATCTTACCTGCTTCCCCCTCCCTGATTCCACACCCTAATCCTACCTGCTTCCCCCTCCCTGATTCCACACCCTAAAGCCCCCATATGTAAAGTCCCAGCTCACAACCCATGGGCGGACATCTTTCCTTGGCAGACACCTTTTCCCTGACATCCTTCCCTTCCCTACCCTTCCCTCCCCTCCCCTCCCCTTCCCTTCCCTTCCCAGACATCTTTCCCTGACATCTTTCCCTTCCCCTAGGGAAAGGTGCCCCGTGCGAAATAAATCTGTATCCCGCTGAGAATTCCATCTGTGCCTTGGTGCCTTCATCCATCCGCTCGTGCTCTCCATCCGTGCCGCTCGCACCCGCCCGCTCTCTACCTATCAGATGGTGCCAAAACCGGCTCTTACTTCAAGGGACCTCGCACGTAAAACTTTTGGACTCGTTTGTCGTTACTGGCCTCTGTGAACACTACTGACTTGACATTAAGGTACACTTCCACCCTCTATCTCCCCTTTCCCGTTCCTTTCAGCTCTCTCTCCCTCTCTCTCTCCCTCTCTCTCTCCCCTTTCCCCTTCACTACTCTCCGCCAGTTCTCTTTTCATCTCCTTTCCAATCAAATTTGGTCACTCCCGGACCTGACTCAAGGCCACTGGACAGCACTGGTTTCTATGACCATTGAACTGCCTGGCACAGTTACTGTGTCTGTCCACGCCCACCTGGGAGTCAGACCTGCCGCCCCGTCGCACACAAATCCTTTTCCCTACCTCAGCTCCCTTCCCTTCCTTGCTCCTGCCATCTTTTCCCTTCCCCTAACATCTCATCTTCTCTCTCTCTCTCTCTCTCTCTCTCTCTCTCTCTCCTCTCTCCTCTCCCTCCGTTCACTGGCTACTCTAACCTTTGTGGTCACTGGCAGGGACATGCACAACTTGTATTCCCCCCCACCAGTGATTGCAGGACGCTGCCCTGGGGTTTGGGAATTTAACTCGAATCAGCAATAGAAAAAAAGGACGCTTTTCTTTTGTTGCCTGATTCTTCTCATTCTCGTTTTTACGTGACCTAAGCCAAACCTTTCTCTTCCTGCTTTCTCTCTCCTCCCTCTTTCTCTCTCTCTCTCTCTCTCTCTCTCTCTCTCTCTCTCTCTCTCTCCCTCCGTTCACTGGCTACTCTAACCTTCATCTAGGCCTCTCCATTCTTCTCCATTCCTGGCCCATCTCGGCCTTCAGGCCCACTACCTTGTTTCCTTCTACTTTCGCTCCTACTGGCTGGTCATGCACCACATTGCAGAACCTCTCCTAACTCGTTTTTACTCGCTTGAAATCACACCGGTGTGTGGGAGGTTCCGCCCTGCCTTTGACTACTGGATGCTGTGGTCACTGGCGGGGACACGCACAACTCATATTTCCCCCCTGCCAGTGATTGCAGGACGCTGCCCTGGGGTTCGGGAATTTAACTCGAATCAGCAATAGAAAAAAGGACGCTTTTCTTTTGTTGCCTGATTCTTCTTGTTCTCGTTTTTACGTGACCTAAGCCAAACCTTTCTCTTCCTGCTTCTTCTCTCTCTCTCTCTCTCTCTCTCTCTCTCCCCTGTAATTTCCTTTTTGTTCCCCCACCCACCAGCTGAGGTCTTTAACTGTTCTTTCGCTTTCAGATCAAAACGCCTAAAATTCTTGTGTACCACTTCCTGGCCTCAGTACAAACTAGATAATAACTCCATTTGGCC
>NW_008335297.1:970973-972951 GCF_000622305.1 Nannospalax galili | reverse complement strand
GCCTTTCTTGACCTCCGTGCTAATCCCTCCCTCTGTGTCAAATGTTCTTCCCACCAGGTCCTCCTGGCTAAGACAGTCTCACCAGGTCCTGAAACTCCAAGGGCCTCTGCCCCTCTCCCTCCTCCCTACCCCTCTGACTCTGCTTTTGATCCTTCCATAGCTGATAACCTGCCCCCTATCAGAACCCAGCCCCAAGAACCCCCTGCTCCTGAGCCCGAGGCACAACCAAGTCCTCTCCCTGCCCTCCCATCACTATTCCCTCCCTCGCTTTCCAGTCCAGTGGCTAGGCCAACTCCCCTCCCTTCTCCACCTCAAACTCCCTCTCCGCTATCTTCCCCCTCCCTTCCTCAGCATTCTGAGTCTGACACTCACTCTCTTAATTCCCCTTTAATCAAGGAAATCCAAAATCTTAAACACCTCATTCTGACTTCTACCTCAAATACCCCATTTACCTCTCCTGTATCTGCTTCTACTTCAATTCCAGACCCTGCCTCAGACACCCCTGCCCCTACATCCTCTCATGGACAGGAAACTCCTCCCATCTCTCCCACTTCGGCTTCCTCCCAGGACTCCCCTTCTCCTCTTCTGTTGCCTCCTCCCAACCCCTCTCCCAGGTCAACCCATACCCGTTCCCACACCCAGCCTCAGCCCCCTTCCCATGGCATTCTTCCCCTCAGGGAGGTGGCAGGCGTGGAAGGGATTGTCAAAGTCCATGTGCCTTTCTCTCTTGGAGATCTTTCTCAACTAGAGTGAAAAATTGGTTCCTTTTCCTCTAATCCTACTCATTTCATACAATAGTTTAAATATATTACTCACAGCTATGATCTAACCTGGCATGATCTCTTTATGATTCTCCAGTCTACCCTCACCCCTGATGAGAGACATAGGGTCTGGACAGAAGCACAGGAATATGCTAATGAGCTTCATTCTACTAACCAAGCTCACCCTATTGGCAGTAAGGCAGTTCCCCTTCAGGACCCTGGGTGGGATTACCAACCCCCACCAGGAGGTCAGACAGGACCTTCCCCAGGTAGAGCAGCCAGGGACCACATGATCACTTGCCTCCTGACAGGTCTTCAGAGAGCTTCACCCCCCAAGGTAGTTAACTTTGAAAAGCTTAGATTGATTACTCAGGTCTCTGCTGAAACCCCAGCTCAGTTTATGGACAGACTCACTGATGCTCTGGTACCCAGAGTCTGCAGAGGGACAGCTTATGCTTCACCACCACTTTATCTTACAATCAGCTCCAGATATTAGAAGGAAACTTAGGTGCTTAGACAAGGGCCCTGAAACCCCCATGAGAGATCTGTTGGACACGGCATTTAAAGTATTTTATAACCGAGAGGAACAGGAGAAGGCAGACAAGCTTACCCTGTCCAAGCAAAAGTACCAGCTTATGGCTGCAGTCCTAAGGGCTCCTCCCAAGAACACTTCGAACACCAACGGGGCCCAACGACATCTGCCAGGACCCTGCTTCAAGTGCGGAGTGACTGGACATTGGGTTAAGACAATGCCCTAACCCACGGCCACCACCCGGACCCTGTCCTTCCTGTGGGCAACAAGGTCACTGGAGAATTGGTTGTCCTTCTTTGCAACGCCACGGAACGCCACTTGCCTCCCAGACCCAGCCTCATTTACAGGGTTCAGTGAATGACCTTCTAGGCCTAGTGGCTGAAGACTGACGACACCCTGGCTTCTTGGCCCCCACCGCTTCTATGACTATCACAATGGAGGAGCCCAGGTTTTCAGCCATGGTGGCGGGTAAGATTATTAATTTCATTATTGACACTGGTACGTCATGGTCAGTTCTCCCTTCCTACTCTGGTAAAGTTTTTCCTTCACAGATCTCTGTGGTGGGGGTTGATGGGAAGCCTCACAACCCCAAATCAACAGGACCCTTAGCCTGTGTATTCTCGAAGGTGCCTTTAACTCACTCCCTCCTGGTTATGCCCACCTGCCCAACCCCCCTACTTGGCAG
>NW_008335297.1:945315-969875 GCF_000622305.1 Nannospalax galili | reverse complement strand
TGTTAGGGTTCCAAACAGCAGCAGTTTCCCCCCTCCCCAACAGGGACCTCTCCTTGACCTTTGAAGTCAAGGGAAACAAACTCTGCTGAGAAGCAGCCTGCCTCTCCTCTGACCTCCAAAGATAAGATAAGCAGATTTCCTCTTATCTTAAGAGGGAAAAAGTAAACACTTCCAGATCCTAATCCTACCTGCTTCCCCCTCCCTGATTTCTCCCCCAAACATTCCCCTTTCCACACCCTAAAGCCCCCATATATAAAGTCCCAGCTCACAACCCGTGGGCGGACATCTTTCCCAGACATCTTTCCCTGACATCTTTCCCTTCCCCGAGGGAAAGGTGCCCTGTGTGAAATAAATCTGTATCCCGCTGAGAATTCCATCTGTGCCTCGGTGCCTCATCCATCCACTCGTGCTCTCCATCCGCGCCACTCGCACCCACCCGCTCTCTACCTATCAGGCTCCATGTGTCAGTTTATAGATAAACTGAACTAGGTAAACTCTCTTCCTGAGAGGCAAATTCCCCAGCTGACTGGTTTTAGCCTTTCTCTTCCCCCAGGATAGGTTTCCTGGGGAAGTTTTCATTCTTTGTGGTGTACTATTTTAATAATCCAAGAGAGTGGCACAAGTGTCTCTCTTCAGAATATCTCCTCTCCTGCCAGGATAGTTACAAGCAGATTACTAGCTTCCACCAGCTCCAAAGCTAAGATGTCATTTCTATATTGAAATAGTTCTACAAACTGATATTTGCAAAAACAAAGCTATGCATGAAGACACAGGGAAAAAAATGATTGCAGCAGCTTAAGAATGAATGTTTGGGGGCTGGAAAGATGGCTCAGTGGTTAAGAACACTGGTTGTTCTTACAGAAGACCCAGGTTCGAATCCAAGCACCCACATGGCAGCTAACAACTGTCAGTAACTCCAGTTCCAGAGGATCCGACAGCCTCTTCTGACCTCCGGGGGCATTGCCCCAACAAACTTGGCTAGGCCAAGCACTTATGGGTGCACTTACCTACATGCAGGCAATATACACATACACATAAAATAAAAATAATAAAAATATTTAAACAAAAAAGAATGCATGTTTCTCTTCAACTCCAGTAGCAGAAGCAGGACTCACTTCATCAGGTTCGACTATTGTGCTGTCTTAAACAGAACACTGGTAGTGCCTGGCCATGGGGAATAGATCTTCAGGAATTCCTCAAGGTGTTTCATATTCTCTGTTTGTTGGATATGTGTTCTTTGTGTTGGTACACTGGGTTCAAGAGAATGCTCTTCACTTGTTTCTGCACATGGGGCCATCCAAAAATGGTGACTTCGGCTAGGTTTCTGGAATCCACTGAGACTATCCTAGGCAAGGCCTGCTCATCCACTCCAATTCTGGAATTATGGTTGGGTCTGGGCTGAAAATTGTTATCTATCAAGCCTCAAAGTAGAGTACCAGAGACTTGTTCAGTGCCTGCTGGGAACCACCACTGCCATGGGGTGGAAGAGGGCAGGGGTATGGGGTAGGGAGCCTCAGGCAGGGCACAGAGCAACCTTGGGCCTTCCGGCTGCAGTGTGACCCACTATGCCTGAGTCAGCAGCTCATGCACCTTCCCTGGGGTGGGAGTGGGGCTCTTTGACTGGTTGTAGTTTTTCGCTTTTTTTTTTTTTTTTTTTTTTTTTTTTTTTTTTTTGTCTTTTTGAGACAGGGTCTCCCTGTAGCCCCCACTGCCCTGGAACTCACTGTAGACCAGGCTGGCCTCGAACTCACAGAGATCTGCCTACCTCTGCCTCTTGAGTGCTGGGATTAAAGGCATGCGCCACCATGCCAGGTATGTGTAAGAATTTTTTAAAAATCCACCATTAGCAAGTGAGACACCAAGCCTGCCCCTGTCCCTCACAGTACAGGAGGGGAGGAACTGGATTGATGGGATCAGCTAGGTCCTTGCACAAGCATATCAAGAGGGGTCTGCTAGATCCTGGCACAAGCATGTGGGTCTGCTCGGTCCTTGCACAAGCGTGTCAGCAGGGGTCTGCTAGGTCCTTGCACAAGCATGTCAACAGGGGTCTCCGAGGTCCTTGCACAAGTATGTCACCACAAGGCAGACAGATAAGATGGGAATTCAGACCTGCCTACCATGAGACCCTAATTTAGCCACTTTCTCAAAGGAAAAGCAGGAACACCTGAGAAAGTGCACCTGGGGTCAAGCTGCTCTCCAGCTGTGGCGGGAAAGCTAAGAGCAAAGTCCTTGTTTGCGCTCCTTCAGGATCTCGTCTTCACTCGAGATGGCTGAGGTCGCGGGGAAAGCTATGTGATGTGAACACAGCTCCTTCGGACTGCAGGGACAGGGACTGTTTCCCTGGAGTGAATTTTACCTCACACTTGAGGGTCGGGGACCAGGGTTGGCATACTGGAGGGCCTTGACAGCAGGCGAGGAGCGAACACCGCGCAAACGCGGAAGGCGTAGAGGGTCGTCGTGCGCAGGCGCAGCCCCCCTAGCCCGCGCTCCTTCTGGGCAGAGAGAAGCAAGGCCTAACTTCCCGCCTCGCCCCGCCCCTCGCGTTCCCATGGAAACCCAGGGGCCAAACCCGGCCTGTGGCCTCGCCCTGGGCCTGGTCAACTCGGGCGGAGTTTGCGCGGGCGACCTTAGGAGACATGGAGCTTTCCCCAAAGTCGATGGACTCGAAGGAGAAGGTGAAGGAGAGGCGATTTGGAGGCCTGGGCCGCTGTAGGCATTTTTTCTGGCTGGGCGTCGCCTTCGACGCGGTGGGTGTGGCGGTGCTGTTCACCGGCATCTTCGCTGACCTGCTGTTCTACGACATGCTGCTCTACCTGGGCTCCATCATCATCTTCATCAGCCTCCTGTGGTGGGTCTCCTGGTACACCGGCAACATCGAGGTGTTCCCGGAAGACCCGGTGAGGAGGTCTTCGCACCGCAGCAGCCGCCGCTTCTCCCTGGCCTTCGGGAGCGTCCCCAACACCTTCCTGCGGATACGGCGGCAGCGGCGGCGGCGGCGCCCGAGGGTCCTGCGGGAAACCGATTGCCCTAGCCCGCAGGAAGGGCAGAGCGTCGACTGCCGCGCGGTGGAGAGCGACAAGGCTTCAGCCCATCCAGCGCGGCCTGTCTTCGCTGCGAATCTGCCACAGCATCGCACCGTTCAGGCCTCCAAGAGCCTGACTGTGACGGCTTGTCAGCCTTTCGCCATTTCTACTTCCAGGAGCCAGCCTGTCTTTTCGGGAACCTCTCACTGCTACCCTCCAGAGCCTGTGACGTCGCAGAGCCACCCCCAGTTCTTTGTGTCCTCTGACAACCACCCCCAGGTGGCAATGTCACCTGGCAGTCAGGTGCCTGGGGACCCTCAGAGACGCTCCAAGATCAGTGTGGCCTCTCAGAGCTACACTCTGGGACAAGCGGACTCTCATAGCCACTTTCTGGTGCCGGTGGCCTCTGAAAGTTTCCCTATGGTACCTATGATCTCTCAGACTTACATCCAGGGCTCTGTAGCCTCACAAAACCAGCTCCAGCATCTTCCTCCTGCCTCTCAAACTCAGCCTGCAACTGTTAAGAGTTCTGGAAGCCACATTTTGGCCACTCAGGTCCCTGTGGTGCCACCTGAGTTTGCCCAGATTGTGCACACCCAGGCCTCTTTAGCCCAGACTTCTCAGAGTCATTCTTTAGCTGTCCAGAAGGTTTCTAAGTCAAGTGCTGAAGCTTTTGAGACTGTGCCAGCACCCAGCCAGAAACTAACTCAGGAGCAACCTGACAGGGCATCATCTGTTTCTCGGGCCATACATCCAGCCACTCAGGCCCAGCAGTCTGACCCCAGTGACCACACTCCAGCCTCGGGGGCAGTGAGGAAAAGTCACCCTTTCTAATAGGCACCAGACCCCAGCCATTTGACTGGATACTCAGACCTTTGCCAAGTAAGTCTTTTGGAGGAAGTCACTAATATCACCCCCTTTATTGTTTCCAAGCCTGTGTTCTAGTGGCTTTCTCAACTCCTGACTAAAAAAATAAAGTGGAAGCAAAGTGATTTTGCACTTCAGGGATTATTTTGATGATTGATAGACTTTTTTTTTTTTTTTTGGTTTTTTTGATACAGGGTCTCCCTGTAGCCCCAGCTGGCCTGGAACTCACTATGTAGACCAGGCTGGCCTCAAACTCACACAGATCCTCCTGCCTCGGCCTCCACACCCAGCTTTCAACTCTCCTTTTAAAAAATATAGAGAGAGGCAGAGGCAGGAGGATCTCTGTGAGTTCAAGGCCAGCCTGGTCTACATAGTGAGTTCCAGGACAACTGGGGCTACAGGGAGGCCCTGCTTCAAAAAGACAAAAAAAAAAAATGTGTATAGGTGCTGGAGAGATGGCTCAGCAGTTAAGAGCACTGACTGCTCTTCGAAAGGACCCAAGTTGGGTTCTCAGCACCCACTGGGGCTAACAACCATGTGGAATTCCAGTTCCAGGGGATCCAATGCCCTCTTCTGGCCTCAGAGTACTGCATACACATGGTGCACTTACATACATTCAGGCAAAACACTCATTCAGGTAAAAAAAAATATTTTTGTCTTTTTGAGACAAAGTCTCTCTGTAGCCTCAGCTGGTCTGGAACTCACTATCTCACTTTGTAGACCAGGCTGGCCTTGAACTCAAAGAGATCTGCCTGCCTCTGCCTCCCAAGTGCTGGGACTAAAGGCGTGCACCACCATGCCCAGCTCAGGTAAAACTTTGGGAAAAAAAAGTATGCATAAGGGATAAAGGGCTGGTGTAGTAGGTCAGAGATAGAATACTTGCCTAGCATGCTCATGTCTCTGGGTTGAATCTCCTATTACCAACAAAAAATAAAAATAAGCCAGGCATGGTAGTACACGCCTTTAATCCCCACACTCGAGGCAGTGATCTCTGGATCTCTGTGAGTTCCAGGCCAGCCTGGTCTACATAGTGATTTCCAGGCCATCTGAGGCTACAGGGAGACCCTGCCTCAAAAAGACCAGTAAGTAAGTAAGTAAGTAAATAAATAAATAAATAAATGAATGAATGGGGAGGTGAAAGGGCTGGAGGTGAATTTCAGTGGTAAAGGGATTGTCAGACATACATTACTGTATATATGTCCATCTATATGTGTATGTTTATAGATATATATATATATATCCATATAGGAGCAAAATATCAGCAAGCCATAATTTCAAGAGGAAAGGACTTAGTATTAGTTCAAGAAGTCATTCTGAAGCCAGATGTAGTTTAATCTGAGCACTTGGGAGGCAGAGACGGGTGGAACTCTGAGATGGAGGCCAGCCTGGTCTACATAGTGAGTTCTAGGCCAGCTGGGCCTACAGGGAGACCTTGTCTCAAGAAAACAGAAACAAATAAGTCATTCCCTACCCCCTTAACTCTATTTCTTGGGGGTAGTTTATATGATTGAAATAATCATCTATGGACCTCTTAGAGACTTAAACACTAAGTACCAGGAACAAGGTAAACACGAAGATGAAAGGATACAGATCTTGTCAACAGAAAGCTTTGTAGTGTTCTCTTAATCAAAGCAATAGCTCTGAGGACGACTGAAGTTTAGCTACGGAAGAAGGAAGTCTTTAGCAGGCCAGAGAGAGAATTATATTTTTGGCAGGAGGAGCAACTCCAGACCTCAAATAATTCTTTGACCACACAACTTGTTTTATTTCTAGCCAGTACCAGACTTTGAATTAAGCACTGGGCATTCAGAGCTAAATATGGAGGTGATGCTTTCCAGGTACTCAGCATTTATCAAGACAGATGGACACTGGAATAACTGCTACTGTGTAATGTAGTACTTTTAGAATACCAATGAGGGCTGGGTAAGGGGTGTCTGAGTTATAGCCTTCATTGGGTGAAGACCATGGGTGAAGGGAAAAGTATCATCAAAAAGACTCAGAAAGAGGGCTGGAGAGATGACTCAGCAATTAATGGTACTTGCTATTCTTCCAGAAGACCCCAGTTTAGTTCCCAGCACCCACTCTGAGCAATTCACAATTATCTGTAACTCTAACTCTTGCAATGCCCTCTTCTGGCCTCCAAGGATACATACACATAAATTTAAAAAAGAAAAAAAGTAAAATACATCTTTTTTTTTTTTTTTTTTGGTCTTTTTGAGACAGGGTCTCCCTGTAGCCCCAGCTGTCCTGGAACTCACTATGTAAACCAGGCTGGCCTTGAACTCACAGAGATCTGCCTGCCTCTGCCTCCTGAGTGCTGGGATTAAAGGCGTGCGTCACCACACCTGGCTTTAAAATACTCTTTTTAAAAAAGGATGGTGGCCTGGAGAGATGGCTTGGCAGTTAAGAATAGTTGCTGCTCTTCCAGAGGATCCAGGTTCAATGGCAGCTAACAATCCTACATAACTCCAGTTCCAGGGGATCTGACGCCCTCTTCTGGCTTCTGCAGGCATTGCACACATGTAGTGCACTTATATACATGCAGGCAAAACACTCATACACATGGTCTTTTTGAAACAGGGTCTCCTTGTAGATCCAGCTGGCCTGGATCTCTCTATGTAGACCAGGCTGGCCTTGAACTCACAGAGATCTGCCTGCCTCTGCCTCCCAAGTGCTGGGATTAAAGGGATGTGTCACCATGCTGGGAAATAATATTTTTAAAAAATAAAGGAATGAGGCCAGGCATGGTGGTGCAGGGGATGTAGATAAGCTAGTAGAGTACTTAGTTAGCATGCACCAATCACTAGGTTAAATACCCAGCATTGCATAAACCAGGTGTGGTGGTAGGTACAAGCCTTGTTCAAGGTCATCCTCTGCTACATAGGGAGTCTGAGGCCAGCTTGGGCTACATCAGACCCTATCTCAAAACAAAACAAAACAAAATTAAGCGATGGGTGAGACGAATTAGCAGGTAAAGGTGCTTATCACCAAGCTTGATGATCTAAGGAGAGAGCCTCCATTCATAGATTGTCCTCTGATCTAAGCACTTAGGGGTTTATATTCAACAAGGTAGAGAGGGGGGAAAAAAAGACAAAAAGTTTTAAGACAGAGAATGTAATAATTCATGGCTTGTTAGGGATTCATCTGGGAAAGAATAGCACAATGTCAAGGGTGATTGAGACTTGGAGGTTGGAAAGAGAAAGGAATATTGCATGTCTGAAAGTAAAGTTAGGAAGTTAAAATGAGAGGAGGTGAGGAACTTTCTAGGGCTGGGAAACCTTTGAAGCACTTTTCTTTTTTCTTGTTTTGTTTGAGACAAGGTCTTACTGTGTACATGTCTTAAGATTCTCCTAAGTCTCCTCAGCCTCCTGAGTATCACAGTGTCTGGTTTCTGAGTTCTTTTGGGCTTTAGTCATGTAGCCCAGGTTGGCTTCACACTCTGTATTTAGCTGAGGATGACTTTGAACCTCTGATCATCCTGTACTCTGGAGTACTGGGATTATAAGTATGCATCACTATACCACATTTATGCAGTGCTGGAGGTGGAACCCAGCTTTTTGCATGTTTGGTAAGCATATAGCTCCAGCTCATCACACCTGGCTTCTTTGCAATCTTTTTAGCAGGGTAGAATTGTGTTTATAGTTTTCAGTTCTTCCTGTAGTCTCTCTGTAAATAGCAACAGGACAATAATTGGAATTAATTGCTAAAATATCCCTCATTAAATTATAGGCAAAAAGCCAGGCATGGTGGTTCATACCTGTAGTCCCAGCACTTGGGAGGCAGAGGCAGGCAGATCTCTGTGAGTTCAAGGCCAGCCTGGTCTACATAGTGAGTTCCAGGACAGCTAGGGCTACAGGAAGACCCTGCTTCAAAAAGACAAAAAAAATTATGGGCAAAAATAGACTTCTTAAATGTTAGTAACAGTTCCTGCAAGGTGTGGTGGGGCACTTAGGGAGGCAGAGGCGCTGTATAGTCCTGTGTAGGACAAAAAGCCATGTCTGATAAGGGAGGGGGTTCTCAAATTTCCATCAATAGATAGCTTTAAATTTCTTGTCATGGAATTAAGAATTTCATATCACCAGGCGTGGTGGCACACGCCTTTATCCCAGCACTCCTTGGGGAGGCAGAGGCAAGTGGATCTCTGTGAGTTCAAGGCCAGCCTGGTCCACATAGTGAGTTCCAGGACAGCTAGGGCTACAGGGAGACCCTGTCTCAAAAAAAGAAAAAAAAAAGTAACTGTTCCTAAGTCTAGGCTCCAAGAGTATTTATCTTGCAAACACTTCCAGGGTTTTATTTTCATGTTATAACATTTTTTGTTGTTACTAGTATAACATTATATGGAGTTAATATTTACTAAGTACTATAATGCATTTCTTCATGTTATAACATTTTTTGTTGTTACTAGTATGACATTATATGGAGTTAGTGTTTACTAAGTACTATAATGCATTTCTATGTGTTGCTAGCAAGATAAGTAATTATCTTAAAACAGGAATCCATGTTTTGTTTTGTTTTGTTTTTTCAGATAGGCCAAGGTAATAAATATTTTAGACTTTGTGGGCCAAAGACAAAATCAAAGATGTTGTCAGACTACTTTAAAAAAATTTTTTTTTTAATTTTATGTGTGTGTATTGCCTGTATGTAGGTAAGGTCACTTGTGTAGTGCAATGCCCTTAGAGGACAGAAGAGACTGTTGGATCCTCTGGAACTGAAGATACAGACAGTTGTCAGCTGCCACGTGGGTGCTGGGATTCGAAGCTGGGTCTTCTGCAAGAACAGTCAGTGTTCTTTACTGCTCAGCCGTCTCTCCAGCCCCATAAGACTACTTTTATAACAAAAGAGACTACTCATGTTCTGATCTGCCTGCTTGCCTGGAATAGGCTGTACAGCTCCTTTTATTCCAGTTATATAATCTGGAATCATTTACCTGACCGCCAACAAGTGCTTGCCTAAGGGAGAGGATACCGAGTGGGGCACACGTGCAGCCAACACTGTTTCTTTCACTCTCTCCCAGTAATACCCCGATGTAGCCCTCTATTCAGGCAAAATACCCAGCCTTCTCAGCTTGGTTTGCTGGCCCAAGATGAGATGATATGTCAGCTTCTGAATTCTAGATGGAGAGTCTACCTTTCTGAGCTTGGTATTTGCCAACAGCAGAGACCCCATTGTATGGTGATGCGTAGGTCCTGGGAAGGCCACTGGTCAGAGAGGCAGGTCCTCTGAGTGCTTAGCTAGGAAATGAATCCCTAGTTTGGTCTTTGATGCTCCCCATGAAAGTCTACAACAGTATAAAAACTTGGGGTGAGGAGGGTGCCCAGTGATATCAACCTAGTGTCCAGAGACCAGAGATGCTGTGAAGCCTCCTAACAATGTATAGGACAGTCCATGTAATACAGAATTATCTAACCTATAGTGTCAAAAGTGTGAGCTTGAGAAGCTCTAATCTATAGCACTAAAAAGGCCTCCCCTCTTCTGTTTCTTATCCAATAGACCTTGAGAATCTTATTCATCTATGGTCTATCTTATAGCTTCATTTTGTATCATTTTTGAATAAATATACATATTTATTAATACTAGCTAATGGATATTTATAATATACTAGACATAATGCTAAGTTATTTACAGGCATTCATTTTTTTTTTGTCTTTTTGAAGCCGGGTCTCCCTGTAGCCCCAGCTGTCCTGGAACTCACTATGTAGACCAGGCTGGCCTTGAACTCACAGAGATCCACCTGCCTCTGCCTCCCGAGTTCTGGGACTACAGGCATGTGCCACCACGCCCAGCTAGGGCATTCATTTTTAAAAAAATATTTTAGTTGTTATTTTTATTTTATGTGTATGAGTGTATTGCCTGCATGAATGTGAGTGCACCTGTGTCATGCAATGCTGCGGAGGTCAGAAGAGGGCTTCGGTTGGAGGCATTCATTAAAAGACTTGGACAGCATTGTTATCTACACATAAAGGATGGATTTGACATTGAGAGACTAATTTTTCCAAAGTCATACAAATAGAGGACCTGGAATTAATAATCAATGTATAATATGTTATAAGGCATATGTGAAATTTTTTCCTTCCAAATTAAAGTTACTAGCCTTAGCTGGGTATGGTGGGGCACACCTTTAATCCCAGCACCCAGGAGGCAGAGGCAGGTGGATCTCTGTGAGACAGAGGCCAGCCTGGACTCCATAGTGAGTCCCAGGCCAGGTAGGGCTGCAAGAAGACCCTTTCTCAAAAAAGACAAAAAAAATTATTGGCCTGGCAAGGTGATTCATATCTGTATCCTCAGGCGTGGTGGCACACGCCTTTGACCCCAGCACTCAGAAGGCAGAGGCAGATGGATCTCTGTCAGTTCAAGGCCAGCCTGGTTCACAAAGCTGGTCAACATAGCCTCAGGCCATCTGGGGCTACAGGGAGACCCTGTCTCAAAAACGCGGAAACAAGCAACAACATACCCCAAATTATTAACAAGCCTTTCCAGAAGCCGGTCAATTGTAATTTAAGCTGTGATACTGCAGGTCAATTGATGGATTACTTCTCAACTGAAACCTTTACTGTCAGAAAAAAAATGTTTTCTTGTTCCACTCTACCTTGTTATGTTTATAAATATTATCTCAAATAAAATTGCCTTTTTCTTTCCAGAACTTACCAATGTTTCTACAGACCTAACTGCCAGCTATATAAAAGCAGAAGTTCCACTTGGAGCCCTGACCTATCTCAGACCAACAGACTCATTAGACTGCCGATGCCAAATATACCTGTTTCAGTGTTAGTGATAGTTTCCCAGCCTCCAACAATAATGTTATTTATTGGTGAAATTTTAAGTCATAATAAACTTTGTTTTTCTGAATGAAATTTATTTTTAAAATAAATGAGTTAAAAAAATAGACTTGTCTTTGAAAAGCATTTCAGAAATCTGAATAGAAATTAATGTCCCACATACTATGGGTGAAAATGTGCTAACTTGCTTATCAGGTACTTAAAAGATGATTCAGTCTCCAAGAAGCCATTTAAACCATATAACAAGAAAATTAAGGGTGTAAATAGTGTTGAGGATATGGTGGTAGCATGCTGAGCAAGCACAAGGCCATAGATTCAATCCCTCACACCCTAAGAAAATGTGAGGGGGTTAAATAATCACTAGATAATTATGCTATAAGTCATCAAGCACTGGTTGCAGTTTTTTAAATAAAAAGTTAAAAAAAAAAGCCCCATAGGAAGTTGGGTGTAGTGGTGCAATTCTGTAGTACCAGCACTTACTTGTGATGATGGATGCAGGAAGATCAAAATAGGCCATCTTTTGATACATAGGAGTTTGAGGTCAGTCTGGGCTATGAGAGATGCTGTCTCAAAAATCAAAAACAGAGCCATTTAAAATGACTCAATGAGTAAAGGCACTTGCCACAGAGCATGATGGCCTGAGGATCCACATGGTGGAAGGAGAGAACTGAAAGTTGTCCTCTAGGCATCTTATTCTTTGCAACTGGAGTTATGTGAAATCAGGAGCCACCATGTGATACTGGGAACTGAACTCAGGTCCTCTGCAAGAGCAGTAAGTGCTCTTAACTGCTGAGCCATCTCTCCAATCCCAAATGTAATTTTGTTTTGTTTTGTTTTTGGAGACAGGGTCTCACTATGTAGCCCTGGCTGGTCTGGAACTCACTATGTAGACAAGGCTGGTAGACCACAGTTCCAGGGGATCCGACAGTCTCTTCGGTCTTCGGCGGGCATTGCGCAACATGGGTGCACTTACCTACATGCAGGAAATAAATGCATACACAAAATAAAAATAATAAAATAAATATTTTTTAGTATTTTTATTTTATGTGTCTGAGTGTTATGCCCTTATGTAGGTAAGTGCACCCTCATGCAAGCCCGCAGAGGACAGAAGAGGCTGTCGGATCCCCTGGAACTGGAGTTACAGACAGTTGTTAGCTGCCATGTGGGTGCTGGGATTTGAACCTGGGTCTTCTGCAAGAACAGTCAGTGTTCTTAACCCATGAGCCATCTCTCCAGCCCAATAAAATATTTTTTAAAAAGCCTAAAATCAAGCTGGGTGTGGTGGTGCACACCTTTAATCCCAGCACTCGGGAGGCAGAGGCAGGCGGATCTCTGTGAGTTCTTATTTTGATATATCACAGTGAAAGATTTATCGTCCTCTTTTTTTTTTTTTTAAAAAAAAAAAAAAAAAAAAAAAAAAAAAAAAAAAAAAAAAAAAAAGCCTAAGACCAGTGTTCTTAGCCAATGAGCCATCTCTTCAGCCCCACAAAGTATATTTTAAATGATAAGTTTCAAAATATACAAAATGTTACAAATGAACAATTTAGTGATTATTTTCTTCTGCAGTGAATCTGCTATGGTCTGAATATATCTTCAAAAAAATCATTTATTGATGGGGCCTGAGAAATGACTCAGTGGTTAAGAGTGGTGCTTCTATACCTGCAGACAATACAGTCATACACATTAAATAAATAATAAATTTATTTATTGAAAGTTAATTATCAGTGTGATAGTATTAATATGTAGCTCTTTTAAAATTTATTTTTTAATTTATTTTTATTTTATGCATATGAGTGTTTTGCCTGCATGTGTGTATGTGCAGTACTTGCATGCAATGCCTGTGGAGGTCAGAAGAGGGTGTCATATCTCCTGGAACTAGAGTTGTGGACTATTAGCCACCATTTGGGTGCTGGGAACCAAACCTAGGTTCTCTGCAAGACAGCCAGTGCTGCTAATCACTGAGCCATCTCTCCAGCCTAAAGATGTAGCTCTTTTGAGATCCCTCATGAATGTGATTAGCAACCTTGCAAAAGGGTTGGAGGGAATTAGGTTCTTTTAGCCTTTTGTCTCTTGTATTTCTTTTACTCTCCTCTGGTAATGGGGATTGAGCCCAGGGCCTCCTACATGCTAGGCAATTGCAATACCGCTAAGCTATATCCTCAGCCCACCTCTTTTTCCTCTACCATGTGAGGACACAGTATTTATTCCCTGGAATCCGGCAACAAAGCAGCATCTTGGAAACAGCCACTGGGCTCTCACATGAAACCTACTAGTGACTTGATCTTGAACCTCCCAGTCTCCAAATGTTGAGAATAAATTTCTGTTGTTTTTAAACGATCCAGTCTCAAGTACTTTGTTATAACAGCATGAATGGACTAAGTCAAGATCCAGTTCTCTTTCTGCCTTATAGTTTTCATTTGGCTACTCCTATAATCAAGTATCCTTGGCTACATAGTACATTTAAGGTCAGTGGGAGATACATGAGACATGAGACCTTGTCTCAAAAAAAAGAAAAAAAAAAAGGGAGGACTGAAGGACTGAAGGTGAGCTGGCTCAGCAGCAGGTAAAGGCACTTGCTGTCAAGGTTGAGCACTTGAGTTCAATACCTGGAACCCACAGGGTGAGGGAGAGAAACAACTCCCACATGTTGTCCTAACACACGTACACATAATAAATATAATAAAATTTTTAAAAATTCAATTTTGTGTGAAATGTCTGATTCCAGGCCTAGGCTCAAGTGATCCTAGATTTTATTTTACTGTATTTTAAAACATTTTATTATTTATTTTATGTGTATGAGTGTTTTGCCTGCATGTACGTTAAGTGCACCATGTGTGTGCAATGCCCCCCAGAGGCCAGAAGAGGGTGTCAGATCCCCTGGAACTGGCATTAAGGATGGGTGTTATCTGCCACGTGAGTACTGGGAATTGAACCCAGGTCCTCTGGAAGAGCCGCAAGTGCTCCTAACTGCTGAGCCATCTCTCCAGCTCAAGTTCTCTTTGTGTGTGTGTGTGTGTGTGTGTGTGTGTGTGTGTGTGTGTGTGTGTGCGCGCGTATGCCTTATATTTGTAAGGGCAGAACTTAAACTGTTGGCATTTGTTTCTGTTACTTGTGAGCCACAAAGTTTAGCTAACAGAAGTACTCCAAGGATGTTTGTAAATTTATCTCTGGGGAAGACTGCTCTTTTGAAGAAGTTTAATGGGTCTTTTGGGTATATGAAGTAAAGAGAAACTACATAATGGAATGAAGAAGTGCAGAAAAATTACACTGTAATGAACAAGGATGTTAAAAGTTTGTGTCTCCAGAGGCACCTTACTAATACTTGTTGTCTTGTTCATTGAAAAGAGGTGACAAGTGAAGTTGACACCCTGGTAAAGACACAACTGAATAAAGGAGCCAGCCATGCTAGTCTGTGCTATAATCCCAGCACCAGGAAGGGTAAAGCCAGACCGTTGCTGAGTTTGAGGCTAGACTGGGCTATAATGAGACCCTGTCAAACAAACCTGCCTAAAGGAAGCTTTTAGCCCAGCAAGATGAGTTGGCTTATGAAACATGGAGGCTAAATAGAAGCTCCTCATTGAAGGGGCATGAACAACGAATGCTAGGAGTGAATTATTCTATTACAATTTAAAATATTAATTTATTGTAAGTTAACATTTTAAAATTATACTTTGTATTATGTGTTTGTATGTGTATGTGTATGTGTGCAGGTGCACATATACCATGTGGCATTCACACAGGTCAACTTGTAGGAGTTCATTCTTTCCATCTACTGTGTGGCTCCTGGGGATTGAACTCAGGTTCTCAGGCCTGGCAGCAAGTGCCTTTACTCACTGAGCCTTCTCAATGGCCCTCTACTTAGTTTTTACTGTTTTTTGTTTGTTTGCAGTGCTGGAGACTGAGCCCAGGGCTTGTGCATGCTAGGGAAGCCCTCTACTATTGTTTTGTTTTGAGACAGGGTCTCACACTGTAGCCCAGGCGATCCTGGAACTCACGGTGTAGCCCATGTTGGCTTTCAACACTTGGTAATTCTCCAGCGTTAGCCCAGCATAAGCATAGTCTTAATTGTGCTTTGGAAAATAAGCAGCTATGCTGCGCTTAAGGAACACCTTAAACTTTAAAAACCAAGATACTGAGTACCTTTGGGAGGAAATGGCATCTGGGAGCAGCATACAGCACAGGAAGCTTCAACAGCAAAGTTTAGGGTTCTGTTTCTTAAATTTGATGGTGCAGTCACAGGTGTTTTACTTTCTGTACATGTCCAACTTTTATTTATTTTTATTTGTCTTTTTGAGACAGGGTCTCCCTGTAGCCCCAGCTGGCCTGGAACTATGTAGACCAGGCTGGCCTCAATCTCACAGAAAACCACCTGCCTCAGCCTCCCGTGCTGGAATTGGAAAGCGTGCACTAGCACGCCAGACCTACACGTCTAACTTTTAAAATGAAGTTGTGGTTGAATTGACAGTTACTTGACTATTGACACTCATCTTGGATTGTATGTGAATTGTACACATCATTGTGTTTACCTCGCTTTGCTTTGTTTTGGGGGTTCTGGGGAGGGAACTCGGGTCCTCAAACTTTTACCATCTCCTCAACTTTTTAAATGTTTGAGACAGGGTCTCGTGTAGTCCAGGGGGCTTCAAACTCACTATGTAGTAGAGGCTGGCCCTCAACGCCTCATCCTTCTGCCTCCTCCCAAGTGCTGGGATTACAAGCGTGCGCCAGCACGATCCGCTTCTGAATGCGGTTTAGATTCCAAATAGTCCTCAGGGGAACCCAGCCGTCGCCTTTCCCGGTTGGGTGTCCCAGGTACTCCTTAGGGACCCTCCGGGTCTCTCCGCCCTCCCGCCCCAGCGCAGGCCACGAGGCCTCCCGGCGTCGCGAGAGAAACGTCGTCCTCCGCCAGGAGGCCTCCGGGGAAGGATAAACCCTTGGGCGCTCTATCCAGCCACGACCGCCACTTTCTCCCTAGATGGGCAGGGATTAGCGGAAGGTCCCCGCTCTAGAGCGATTTCCGGGGCTGGCGCGGCACGGGGCGGGGCTGAAGGAACTTGGCTTCCGGCGGCGCGAGGCACTGAGCTTGCGCCTCTCTGGCCGGATGGCGGCTCCGGTGCTCCACACGCGGCTGCTGAGCGATTCCGAGGCTGCGGCCTCTGCGGTGTCCACGCTGGGCTCGTCGAGGACTGGGTAAGATCCCGAGCACCTCCGCCTCTAGTTGTGGGGCGGGAGCCGGGCGTGCGGGGGTGCCGAGGCCTGGGAGCCGGAGGTGCTGAGGCCGGGGAGCTCGGGCATGCGGGGGTCCCGAGGCCGGGGAGCCGGGGGTACGGATGTGCCGAGGCCGGGGAGCCGGGCGTGCGGGCCGGCCCAGCTTCGCAGGAACCAGCGGTTCCCCCAGCGTGGGCAGCCGACAGGCGAAGGCGCGGGGTAAGCTAGTCTGCACGGTCTCGCAGTCACCCCGGGGGCGCCCCTGGGGACCTGGGCCTGCCTTCTGCGCCTTTCCTCTTCCTTCAGTTTCCAGGTGGGCGGCATTCCCCGGGCTGTGGCTGTGGATTTCCGGATGAATGCTGTCACTGTTGACAAGTCGAATCCTAAGGTTTTGTTTCGACTTTTTTTTTTTTTTTTAAATCTTTATGAGACAGGGTCTCCCTGTAGCCCCAGCTGTTCTGGAACTCACTCTGTAGACCAGACTGGCCTTGAACTCACAGAGATCCACCTGCCTCTGCCTCCCGAGTGCTGGGATTAAAGGCGTGCGCTAGTACGCCCGGCTTCTTTTTTTTTTTTAATATTTTATTTTATTATTTTATGTGTATGAGTATATTGCCTGCATGTATGTGAGTGCACCCGTGCGTCACCACGCCCGGCAGTTTCGGCTTTTTTCTAAGGTCTGAGGTTCTGCACAAAGGAGCAGCAGACCCAAATGAACCGTACTTTATCTAAGAAGTAATGTTTTCCCCAATTTAAAGAATTCCTAGTCCTTATAAAATTCTAATAGTGTAGCTTTCAGACTTTGAAGGATACTGTTTAAATGAAGTAGACCTTATAAAGCATAATAGAATAATATTCTATTATTTATTTATTATCAGTTATTTATGAAGTGCATACTTACTGTGTTAACGGCATATCCAGAGACTTGCTTTCTTAACTATCAGATACCAGTAAGTGCTGTGAGACTGCAGTACAGCACGGTAGGGGAAGAGGTAAGGGGAGAGGATGGGTGTGTTAGGTTTCTAGGGGAGAAGGCCTCTGACATTTGAGCTTCAACTTAAATGAGTCCAACTCTGTATATATCTGGGAAGTGCTTCTAATAAAATGAACAAGTGAAATGGGAACCAGCCTGACAAGTTTGGGGAATAGAAAGGACACCCTGCTTGTAATGAGTTGGTTGTACATGACATCAGGGAGGTAGGCCACGTTAAATAGGATCTTACTGGATTATTGTAGCAGTTTGGATTCTCCTTTCTCTTTTCCTTCTCTTTCTCTTCTTAAAAATTTTAATTTTGAGACAAGGTCTTGCTGTGTGACCTAGGTTAGTCTGAAATACCTGGATGCTGCCTCAGTCTCCCAAATGTTGGGTTTTCAGGCATGTCTTGTCACACCTATTAAGAATTTGAGTTTGGGGACCCGAGAGATGGCTCAGAGGTTAAGAGCACTGGCTGCTCTTGCAGAGGACTCTGGTTCAATTCCCAACACCCACATGGCAGCTAACAACTGTCTGAAACTCCAGTTCTAGGGAATCTGACACCCTTTTCTGGCCTCTGAGAGCATTGCATGACAGAGGTGCTCCTACCCACAGGAAGGCAATATACTCATACACATTAAAAAAAGAAAGAAGCCTTAGCCTAGTCCCACATAATGATGTTGGTTCAGTAATTCACTGTTACATGGTCATGAGTTTAATAGCTTGGTAATCTTTGTTCTGTAGGATTTCAGATATGCTTGCATTAGAGAATGATTTCTTCAATTCTCCCCCAAGAAAAACTGTTCGTTTTGGTGGAACTGTGACAGAAGTTTTGCTGAAATACAGAAAGGTATGAAGAGATACTGTGTGGAGTTTAGTTTTTGTTAGACTATAATAGCCGTTATATTGAAGATCAGCATAAGGCCAGGAGTGTAGTTCAGTGCTAGTGTATACTTCAAATGGTCAAGACCTTGTGTTTATCTTGAGCAACTCCCTCCCCTCAAACAAAAACTAGCATACACAATAAAATGAATTTTGCCATTCATTTGTCTTTTCTTTTTGGTTTTGCAGAAGGAATTGAATCTAGGACCTTTCCCATTGCTGGCAAATGTATATTCCCAGCGTAAGAATTAAAGGTATTGTGACATATGCCTTTAATTCCAGCTCTTGGGAGGCAGAGGCAGGTGGATCTTTTTAAGTTCAAAGCCAGCCAAGGCTACATAGTTAGGCCTCGTCACCAAAAAGGAAAAAAAATTTTTTAGATACAAATATTGACATCAAATATTGAGTGATACGTGACATTGTCAGTTCAAAGGTAGTCAAAATGAGTTTGCTAAAGTTTCATGCTATGTTTACTTAGTATATTTTGAAAACCTTACAAAGTGGTAAAATTAAAACAAAATTATCACTTAAATCATCTTATCTCTTAGGGAATTAGCTAAGCATTACTTTGGAAGAATAAACTAGAGATTTTTACTTGTTTTTGTATTGGCTTAAAAGTGATCCTCTAGCCAGGCGTGGTGGCGCACACCTTGAATCCCAGCAGAGGCAGGTGGATCTCTGAGTTTGACACCAGCCTGGTCTCCATAGTGAATCCAGGACAGCTGGGGCTACAGGAAGACCCTGTTTCAGAAAGACCAAAAAAAAGTGATCCTCTAGACCTCATCACTAGAGAATATAAATGACTTTGTACTTATGTACCTGTAGTATCCACTAATAGCTATACATATGAATAGATATTATTTTGATTCTCCCTTACTTAGATCATTATAGGTAGCCCTGCCTGACCTAGATCTTGCTATATAGACCAGGCTGACCTTGAACTCAGAGATCTTCCTGCTTCTGGGACTAAAGGCATATGCTACCACTTCTGGCCATTACAATGCTTTTCATCTCATACTTTGAGAATTTTCAGTATCAGCTGTACAAATGTCAGTACAAAAAATAGCTAAATATGAATGGCTTTTTAGTTACTTGTCACTTGTTTTCTAGATCTATGATTGTACTAAGATAATTTTGTTGTTTTTGGTTGTTTTTCTTTGTGGTACTAGGGATTTAACCTGGGCTAGGGTAGGCCCTCTCCCCCTGAGCTATGGCTCCAGCCCTTGTGTTTTTTTACTTTTTATTTGCTTTATATTTCTTTTTTACTATTTATATTTTATGTTTGAGATAGAGTCTTGAGTTGCCCAGGCTGCTCTTGAACTTGCTTCTTGAGTAGCAGGGATTATGGGCCTACAAGGCCAGGTCTGGTTTGAACAGGAATTTTTATTTTTATTTTTTTGTCTTTTTGAGACAGGGTCTCCTTGTAGCCCCAGCTGTCTTGGAACTCACTGTGTAGACCAGGCTGGCCTCAAATTCACAAAGATCCGCCTGCCTCTGCCTCCCAAGTGCTGGGATTAAAGGTGTGCGCCACCATGCCTGACTGAATAGGAATTTTTAAAAGTTTTTCAGTCATGATTTTAGAATTGTGAGGGATATATGGAAGTTTCAAAGTTCTTTTTGCAATTCTGTGAGCTATCAAAGTATAATAAAAATTCTATTATTCAACAGGAGACCATAGCAAACAATTTTGTTTCTTTGTTCAGGGTGAAACAAATGACTTTGAGTTGTTGAAGCACCAGTTGTCAGATCCAGACATAAAGGTAATACAAATTTTTAAAAATTATATTTATCCAGTGTGTGTGTGTGTGAGAGAGAGAGAGAGACAGAGACAGAGACAGAGAGAGCACAAGCTTGCACACTTGTCCACACTACAGCACCACGTGAGTCTCAGGGATGGAACCCTTGGTCATCAGACTTGGTAGCAGGAGCCTTCACCAGATGAACCATCCTGCTGGACCCCCCTTTTAGGGAGGAGCCAGTAACAAAGTTACTGCCTGTTTGTGTATTTGATCCTAGTCTGTTCTCTAAAACTTGCTTTTCATGATCTCATCTTATTTAACTCAGTGGGGTTTTTTTGGTCTTTTTGAGACAGGGTCTCCCTGTGGCCCCAGCTGGCCTGGAACTCACTATGTAGACCAGGCTGGCCTTGAACTCACAGATCCACCTGCCTCTGCCTCCCTAGTGCTAGGATTAAAGGCGTGCACCACCACGCCCAGCAACTCAGTAGTTTTTGATGGGAAGCAATTTGATCGACTAGGTGACATGTAGCAACAACTGCAAATAGTTTTGGTTTTTAGAATTGGGAGGGAGGGATAGGGTAAGGGATATTTTGTATAACAAGGGAAACAGGGTTTCCCTTGCCCCTACCCAAACCTGGAGGCTTAAAAATGAGACAATAAAGACATAAGCATTGAGATCTTTTTTAAAATATTTTATTTATTATTTTTATTACTTTATGTGTACGAGTGTACCACCTGCATGTATGTAAATGCCGTGGAGGTCAGAAGAGGGAGTCAGATTCCCCTGGAACTGGAGTTAAGAGTGGTTTGTAGCTGCCATGTGGGTGCTGGGAATCAAACCTGGGTCCTCTGTAAGAGCAGCCAGTGCTCTTGATCACTGAGTCATCTCTACCCCCAAGCATTGAGATCTTTAAAGAAGATTTAATGTGCTGATGTGGTGTACATGCCCTTAATCCCAACTTGTGAAGCAGAGGCAGGTGGATCTTTGAGTTTGAGGCCAACCAGGGCTATATAATATGTATAATGAGATCCTGTCTAAAAAACAAAAAACAAAAAAAAACCCCTCAGGAGTTCCAGGGGATCCGACAGCCTCTTCTGTCCTTCATGGGCATTGAATGACAGGAGTGCACTTAATTACATGCAGGCATAAAAATAATAAGTAAAATATTTAAAAGTAAAATATTTTTAAAAAAACAACCAAGAATAACTTGATTAAAGAGCTTAGCTAAGATGTTCTATATTTCCACATCATTGTGCAGCACTGTTATTCAGAAGAACCTGACTGGGTGTGAGGGTGTAATGGCACACTCCTTTAATCCCAACACTCAGGAGGCAGAGGCAGGAGGATCTTTGTGAGTATGAAGCCAACCAGCACTACATAGTGTGACTCTTTCTAAAAAAACCAAAAATATCAATAAAGAATAAGATGCATTTAGAATAGTCTAGTCTTTGACCTGAAATAAGTAAGGACTTAGTCCTTGTTAGCTGTGATTTTGTTCCTGCTCATAATCTGTACATCTTCATTCTTTTATTTTGTTCTCTTTGAGACAGGGGCTCTCCCTGTAGCCCTAGCTGTCCTGGAACTTACTATGTAGACCAGGCTGGCCTTGAACTCACAGAGATCTGCCTGCCTCTACCTCCCGAGTGCACATCTTCATTCTTAATTTACATTAAGTCCATTTTTCTTTTCTTTTTCTGTAATTAAAATAAATATCTTTATGTGAGTGTTTTGCCTGCGTGTATGTAGGTGCACCAAGTGCATACAGTGCTTATGGAAGCCTGAAGAGGGTTGTTAACACCATGTGGGTGCTAGGAACTGAGCCTGGGTCATCTGGAAGAGCAGCTAATTTCCTTAGTACTGTCTGTGCCCCCCAGTAATTTCTTACATACTCATTGCAGTGGGCATTTTAAAGCCTCATACTAATTTATCAGTTGACACTGTTGGCCACTTCTTAAAAACTCTTCTTCATTCTCTGTCATCATTCTGTTTTCTGTTTTTTAGTTTTGTTTTTTTTTTTGTCTTTTTGAGACAGGGTCTTCTTGTAGCCTCAGCTGTCCTGGAACTCGCTATGTAGACCAGGCTGGCCTCGAACTCACAAAGATCCATTGCCTCTGCCTCCCAAGTACTAGGATTAAAGGCTTGTGCCACCACACCCAACTCTGTCTTCTTTTTTAAAAAAGTATTATTTTTTTATGTGTATGAGTATATTGCCTGCATGTGTGTAAGTGCACCTGTGTCATGCAGTGCCCAAGGAGGTCAGAAGGTGTCAGATCCCCTGGAACTGGAGCTATAGATGATTGTTAACCGTCATGTGAGTGCTGGAAATTGAACCCAGGTCCTCTGCAAGAGGAGTCAATACTCTTAACTGCTGAGCCATCTCTCCAGCCCTTGTTTTTTTTGTGACAGGGTCTCCCTGTAGTCCCAGCTGGCCTGGAACTCACTATGTAGACCAGGTTGGCCTTGAACTCACAGAGCTCCACCTGCCTCTGCCTCCCAAGTGCTGGGATTAAAGGCGTGTGCTACCACGCCTGGCTAATCTTTCTGTCTTCTAATTATTTACCTTATTAACAGGTTTTTTTTTGTTGTTGTTTTGGTTTTTGGTTTTTGAATTTTTTTTTTTTTGTATTTATGAGACAGAGTTTCTTGATAGTCCCAGCTAGTCTGGAACTCACTATGTAGATCAGTCTAGCCCAGATCTTACAGAGATTCTGTGTCTTCTGAGTGCTGAGATTTAAGGTGTGTACTGTCATTCCTGGCTTTGATGTTTCTTTTTTTTTAATACTTCTTAAGAAAAAAATATTTATTTTTATTTTATGCATATGAGCGTATTTCCTGTATGTATTGTAAGTGTATCAGTGTTGTACAATGCTGGCAGAGGTCAGAAGAGAGCATTGGATCCCTTGGAGCTCAAGTTACAGCTGGTTATTAGCTGCTCTGTGGGTGTTGGGAACTGAATAGCCCCTTGATTGTTTTTTTTTTTTTCCGGTCTTTTTAGACAGGGTCTCACTGTAACCCCAGATGGCCTGGAACTCACTGTGTGACCAGGCTGGCCTTGAACTTACTGAAATCCCGTCTGCCTCTGCCTCCTGAGTGCTAGGATAAAAGGCATGTCACCATGCCCAGGTTGATTGGGTGTTTTAACTTGACCCTTTTGAAATCTTGTGTCCTTGTGACTCCCTAATTTGTATATTGTGGCTCCTATTCTGGGCAGGCTCAGATTTGTTTCCTAACTGCCTGTCCATTGTATCTACCCCGAACTGTTAATGTGCTTCGCTTTATTTTTTAAAAAAAGACTGCTCGGCGTGGTGGCGCACACCTTTAATCCCAGCGCTCTGGAGGCAGAGGCAGGCGGGTCTCTGTGAGTTCAAGGCCAGCCTGGTCTACATAGTGAGTTCTAGGACAGCTGGGGCTACAGGGAGACCCCGTCTCAAAAAGACCAAAAAAAAAAAAAAAAAAAAAAATGACAGTAGACATGGAACTTGTTTTGTAGACCAGACCAGGCTGGCTTCAACCTCACAGTATCTTCTGAGTACCTCCCGTTGACGTAGGTCACCTCGCCTGGCCAATTTTGCAGTCTTCTTTATGCTTAACTGGTTCACTGCTTGCCCAGTTCTTAAGTTAGGGGCCTTGTCTTTCTGGCCTTTCTTACCCTTCATATCCGTTCACTCACTAAGACATTTTGAAGGGGGGGAGGGGAATCAAGTCTGGTTTTCTTGGAGTTTCTTGTCTGGATTCTTCCAGTACCCCTTCCCCCACCCTCTTAGATTCTTTCCTGTAGATTTATTATGAACAGTGTAGCCTGACTCATCTCTCCACAGGACATGCCTAGGCATGTTATTTCCCTACTTGAAAACTTCATGCCTGTGGAAGAGTGAAGATCAACTTCTTAATACAACCTGCAACATTTTTTCTGTGTTCCGTTTTACAAAATACTTTATTCATTGAATTTGCCACTTTGCACCTTGTATGTCTTTGCTGTGACTTTCCTTTCTGGCTGGCAGGCGTCTTGTATAACTTCATTTGAGCATTGTTTCTGGCAGCATTGTTCCCTCCCAAGGGCAAATTTCTGCACTTTGCTTCACTTCAGTGCCCTCATCCCTAAAATGGAAATCAGTTGTTCCTGCTTGTTTGGGTCATCGTAAGTAATAAATGAGTTAGAATATATTAAGGTCTTAGAATACTACCCAGTACACAATATATGCTGTATCTGTGTGTATTGCTATTACTATCATTACCGCAACATACAAACTTCTCTTTCAGATCTTGATGAAATGTCAGCTTATTTGTTGAAATTTCTCTGCTTTTCTAAGCATATAGCTGTTCGTTTGTTCAGTCTATTTCTTAAACCTAAGCAGATCTTTCTACCTGGCATACATGGCCTCTCTGCCCTATCTGACTCCATTGCTCACCAGATTTTTCTGTTGGTTTCTTCACTGTAAGGTGTAACCATACTGAACTATTTTCCATTTTCTGAAAATAGACTTTTCCCTCTTAAGAAGCATAACCCTAGAAAATACTATCACTTTGAAAACATACCTGAAGAATTACTTCCTCGTTAAACCTCTTCCCAACCCTTGCCTTCTTAAATAGGTCCGAAGGGGCAATTTCTTTTTCTTTGTTCCGCTCTTATCTATCAGACCTTCGCTCTCCCTACTAATCTGGTGCTGGGGTTAGAACCCAGGGCCTTAAACACCGAGCTTTGTCCTTAGCCCTCAGGAGAGTCATACTCTCTCAAAAAATTTCATTTATTTGTGTGTTTGTGCCACAGTATGCAAATGGAGGTCAGAGGACCACTTGCTGGAGTCATGTCTTGCCTTTCACCATGTAGATCCCGGGGATCAAACTCAGGTCATCATTGGCTTGCACAGCAAGCTCTTTTACCTGCCATCTCCCCAGCCACAAATTTTTGTGATATAGTAGTGTTTTGTTTTTTCCTACTTTTTAAAAGACAGGGTCTTCCTGTAGTCCTAGCTGATGTGGAACTCAACTGCACAGACCAGGCTGACATCTGCTTGCCTCTGCCTGGGATTAAAAGTGTACCACCACTCTGGGCCTTGTTATTTTTGTTTGTAGTGCTGGGGATTGAGCCTAAAG
>NW_008335297.1:908108-944903 GCF_000622305.1 Nannospalax galili | reverse complement strand
TTTGTGGTGTGGGGGTTGGGGCTTAAAGCTTTTTTTTTTTTTTTTTTTTTTTTTTGTCTTTTTGAAACAGGGTCTCCCTATCCCCAGCTGTCCTGGAACTCACTATGTAGACCAGGCTGGCCTTGAACTCACAGAGATCTGCCTGCCTCTGCCTCCTGAGTGCTGGGACCAAAGGTGTGTGCCACCACGCCCAACGAGCCTGAAGCTTTGTACATGCTAGGCAAGCACTGTACCACTGAGACATTGCCCTATCCCATGCTTAGCAGATTTTTGTCACAATAAAAACATACCAATTATGCCTGTGGTCAGAGGACTATTACACATATTTGCTCCTAATTATAGTTCACTACTAAAGTACCAAAATCTCTGAATGGTGCTCCACCACTGAGTTACATCCCTAGTTTTGTTCTGTTTTGTTTTTAATTGCTATTTAATTGTAATTCGCAACTCTAAAGTTATTATTAAAATAGTTAAGTTTATTGTTTTGAATTTCAAAATTAAGAATTTCATAGTACATAAATAATTAAAGTGAATTAACTCATATCTTCATAGCTCTGTACACTTTTATTTTTTCGGTCTTTTTGAGACAGGGTCTCCCTATCCCCAGCTGGCCTGGAACTCACTATGTGGACTCACTCACAGAGATCCCCTGCCTTTGCCTCCCAAGCACTGGGATTAAAGGCATGTACCACCATACCTGGCCCAGCTCTTAACTCTTTCAAAAACTTTAATTGAGTTTTTGTGCATTTCATATAATAGATCTTAAATTTAGCCCCTCACTACCCATTGGATTTCATGCATTCTGTCATATATGTTATATACGTCCTTTCCAGTCAAGCATTTTTACCCAGCTTTGGTGAAAGTTCATCATCCACTGGAGTCTAGTCAGCCTATCTAGAGTCTTTCCCTTAAAGATCATCTACTTTCCCTCACCTGTGTTTTTTTTGTTGTTGTTTTTATTTTTTGAGATAAGAGTGTAGATGTGTAGTATAGGCTCCCCTCAAACTTTAGATTGTTCTACATTGAATTTTGAATTTTGGGATTATAGGCATGTGCCACTGTGCCTTACAGCTGATTTTCCTTTTTTTTTTTTTTAAATAAAATTTATTTAGGGGCTAGAGAGATGGGTCAGGTTAAGAGTGCTTCCTGCTCTTCTGGAAGTCCCAGGTATGGTTGCTACAGGGTGGCTCTCAACCTTCTGTAATTCCAGTTCCAGGGAATCTGACCCCCTCTTCTGGTCTCAGTGGGCATTGCATGCATGTGGTACACTTACATGATGTAGGCAAAACACACCTAAATATAAATAAATAAATACATCTTTTTTTTTTTTTGACACAGGGTATCCTTGTAGCTCCAGCTGTCCTGGAACTCACTATTGTAGACCAGGCTGACTTCGAACTCACAAAGATCTGCCTGCCTCTGCCTCCCAAGTTCTGGGATTAAAGGCATGTGCCACCATACCCGGCAAATAAATACATCTTTTAAAAATTTATTTATTAGCTTGAGAGATGGCTCAGTGATAAAGAGCACTGGCTGCTCTTGCAGAAGACCTGAGTTCAGTTCCCAGCTCCCACATGGCAGTTAACAACAGTTGGTAATTCCAATTTGGGGAATGACACCCTCTTCTGGCCTCTAGACATTGCATGCACAGGTGCACTTACATGCAAGCAAAATAGTCATATACATAAAAAAATACTTTCGTGTGTATCGTGTAGGGGGCATGCAGGCAGTGATGCACATATGTAAGTGAGAAGACAACTTCGTAGACTCAGTTCTATTATTTGTTTGGGTTCTAGGGATTGAATTCAGGTCACCAGACTTGTGCAGCAAGTACTTTTACCCACTGAGCTATCTTGTTGGACCTGCCTTTTTTCCCCCTTTTATTTTTAGTTATCTTTTTTTTTTTTTTTTTTTGGTCTTTTTGAGACAGGGTCTTCCTGTAGCCCCAGCTGTCCTGGATTCACTATGTAGACCAGGCTGGCCTTGAACTCACAGAGATCAGCCTACCTCTGCTTCCCGAGTGCTGGGATTAAAGGCGTGCGCCACCACGCCTGGCTTTAGTTATCTTTTTAATTAAAAAAATGTTTTTTTGATACAGGGTCTCATTTTGTAATCCTGGCTGGTCTGAAACTCACTATGTAGATCAGGGTGGCCTTCAACTCAGAGAGATCTTCCTGCCTCTTCCTCCCAAGTACTGGGGTTAAAGGTGTGGTCCACCATACCAATCTGATTTATGTAAAAATTTTATGTGTATGAGTGTTTTGCCATAATGTATGTATGTGTATTACATGCATGCCTGGTGCTTGTTGTTAGATTTAGATGGGCAGGAAAGGAAAGAATTTAAAGTTAAGAAATAAGAACCAGGGCCAGACTTAAACAGGCAAGGAATATGTCCTTTTGCTCAGAGGACACAGGAGCACAGAATCCATCTCGTGTGAAGAAGGCATGTGCATTGAAGGGAGGGGCAATTTTCAGTTTTATAGGAATTCTGCTGCACGCAGCTGGGAGAGTTAACTCCATGCTGGGGTCTGATGTCCTTGAGGGTCTCTCTCCCAAGATTTATTTTCTCAGATAGGCTAGGGCACTAAAGGAAACAGCCTGATTCCATAAACAGTCTTCCTCAGTTCAGGGAGTGACCAGTTCTTAAGGCTTGTGACCAGTTGATAAGTCTTGAGCAAGGCCTGCCAATTTAGAGCCAGTTAGCCACTTTAAGGGATTTATTGCTTTCCCTAATGAGCCTTCTATCACCTGTGGAGGCCAGAAGATGGTATTGGATTCCCCTGTAACTGGAGTTAGAATGGTTGTTAGCCACCATATGGATATTGGGAACTGAACCTGGGTCCTTTACAAGAGCAGCCAGTGTTCCTAATTGCTGAGCTATCTGTCTAGCACTTTGTACATTTATTTTGCTCTTGGTTTTGAGACAGGGTCTCACTAGTCCAGCTTCCTGAAACTTGCATAGTCCTCCTGCCTCTATGTTCTAGGATTATAAATATGTACCACCACCACACCATTTTTTTACTCCTTATTCTCTCCATCCCTCCCTTCCTTCCTTTCGACCCCCAACTCACTGTGTAGACCAGGTTGGCTCAGATTCACAGAGATCTTCCTGCCTCAGTCTCGTGAGTACTGGGATTATAGGTGTACGCTTCCATGTTTGGCCCTCTTTATTATTGTTCCTTGTTTGTAGTGTCAGACTGAGTACCGCACCTTGTGACTTTGTTATTTGTTCAGCCCTTGTAGGCTTTTTGTTTTCTTTTTGTTTTGTTTTTGTAGTTTGAAAGGACTAGTTAACCTAGCTTATTTTTTCTATGCCTCATCCATTACTAGGATGGAACCCAATCTGTACCCCTGAGCTATATCTATAGCTCTCTTTGCTTTTTATTTTGAGACAAAGTCTCACTAAGTTCCTCAGGCAGGTCTTGAACTCTCTTGTTTTAACCTTGACATTACAGACTTGTGGCCACCCGGCTCAGCATTATCATTACTTTTAGTGGTTATAGCTTGAAATTTATACAGTGAAAATAGGTTGTTTTACTTCATTTTCCTGCCATGTTACTTGATGTTTCACCAGGAAATAGTCAAGATCTTGGAAGTCTGTCATAAATGTATGGGATAGAAAGCACTGAGTATTTGGATAAAGGTGGGAAAAAGGTGGCCAGCTCCTTCTCCGCATAGAATACTACATTGCAGAAGAGTAGAGAGTATAGGTTTGACCCAGTTGACCCAGGCAGGCAGTTTTGAATCTTTTTGTCCCCCTGGTTTGTCTTAATCTAAGATTGCTCTGTAAAATATCTAATTTTAACTAATAATCATCTTTCAGAATTTTTAGGATTAGTAAAAGCTGCACACTGTTAATACCATGCCTGGGATATGATGTGTTTTCACTAAATGGTACTTAATAGTCTTTGCTATATGCATGACACTGTTTTTGCTTTTCAGTTTTTACTTTTCTTTTTTCTTGAGATAAGGTCTCATAGACAATACTCATACAATCTGAAGTTGAGTCCAGCCTGGTCTACATAGTGAGTTGGGTCGGGGGAAGAAGAAAGCTGGGTGTGATGGTGGTGCACCTATAATCCCAGCACAGAGAGTCAGGACGATTATGCAAATTTAGTATATCACCCTGAACTCGTGTGTGTGTGTGTGTGTGTGTGTGTGTGTGTGTGTGTGTGTGTTAGTGGAGATTGAACCTAGGACCTTGCACATGCTAGACTTGCATTTTGAGACAGAGACTTGCTAAGTTGGCAGGGTTGGCCTTGAACTCTTGATCTTTCTGAATGAGCTTTCCTTGCCTGGCTCCTGTAGCCATTTTCATATACAAATTGAAGTTTTCCCTTAAAATATTTTCTGGTGTATATATAATGTATACATACATGAGCATAAATAATTCTTTTTGAGGCCTGGAATATTGTTCAGAGTATGTCCCTAAGGCCTTAGGTTTGATCCCTTAGCAATTTTTCTCGTGCCACTTAAAATTATTACTACTTTTTGGTCTCTTTGAGACAAGGTCTCCCTATGTAGTCTCAGCTGGCTTGGACTTGCTATAGAGACCTGGCTGGCCTCGATCTCACAGCTCTGGGATTAAAGGGGTGCACTGCCATGCCAAGTCTAGCTTAAAATTATTATAAACAGTAATTTTACTACTTCAAAAAATATTTCTTAGTGCAGTGGAGTGGAACCATTATTTATATAAGCACACTGTAATTAATTTCAATCCAGTCACAGCTTGGGCTTAGAAACATTTATTGATGATTCCAGTCAATGCACTGTGAATGTTAGGAACATTCTTTTTGGTGAGTTTGAATATAGAGGAAATAGATACAGTCATTGTTCTTTCATGATCTTGTATTGCAGCCTGCTATAATTTTACAATATAAAAGTCCTAGTTAGCAATTGAAGCATTTTCACTTTATTGTATTTCTTTCCCTTTTTGTTTGAGACAGGGTCTCACTTTGTAGCTAGGTTTGTATGAAATTTACTGTTTAGCTTCAGACTTTGAGTGCTTTGGCTTTAGCCTTTGAGGGCTGGGATTATAGGCTTATGCTACCTTGCTCCATCTAGATTATCTATTTTTGTGTGCACACATGTATGTATATGTTTGTAATGCGTGTACATGTGTGGATGTACACAGAGGCCAATGTTTCTTTCATTGAACCTGGCACTCACCAATTGGATTTGTGGTTTTTCTTTGTTTTAACTTAAGGATGACCAGATCATCAACTGGCTGCTGGAATTTCGGTCTTCTATCATGTATTTGACAAAAGACTTTGAACAACTTATAAGCATCATACTGGTAAGCTCACCATTTGTTCAGCTGACTAGCAGGTAATTCTTGGGACATAGTATATATCTGTTAAATGTTTCCATTGTCTCTCTCATCTCTAGAAATTGCCTTGGTTGAACAGAAGTCAGAAAGTGGTGGAAGAGTATTTGGCTTTTCTTGGTAATCTTGTTTCAGCACAGACTGTCTTCCTCAGACCATGTCTTAGCATGATTGCTTCTCATTTTGTACCTCGTAAGTGGTTATTTTTTGCTTATAAAAACGAGCTTCCTTCTTCTCTCCTCCCTTTCCCTTGCTTTCTCTTCCTTTAACTTCCTTTCACATTTCCATCCTTTCTTAATATAAAGAGTTTGTTTTGGCTCACATTCTTAAGTTTGTTTTGGTTTAAGGTCAAGGGGACACTTCTAGTGGTGGTTACTTTACTGGCAGAGTCCTGATTTGGCACAGGGTATCATAAGTGGGGGCAGGAAAGGTACTTATGTGGATCTGTTGAATACATTTACTTATTTGTGTGTTTGTATACATGGACCAGGATGCTTGTGTAATGGTCAGAGGATAACTTGACAGAGTCTGTTCTCTTTCTACCATGTGGTTCTAGAGATAGAACTCAGGTTGTCAGGCTTGGCAACAAGCACCTTTACCTGTTGAGCCATCAGTCTGATTCCTAGATATAATTGTGTCTGTGTGTCTGTATGTATACATACATGGTTATGTGTGTATGGGTGGACATGTGTGCTTGTGCATGTAGAGGCTAGAATTAGAATGTTTATCCTTAGGACACTGTCTACTTTCTCATTTTTGAGATAAGGTCTCACTGTGTAGCCTTGACTGTCTTGGAACTCTCTATATAGACCAGGTTGACCTTGAGCTCACAGAGATCCTCTTGCCTTTTTCTAGAAGTGTTTGGATTAAAGGCGTGCACCACCATGCCCAGCCACCTTTATTTTTTGAGACAGAATCTTTCACTGGCCAGGAATTTACCCAGTAGGCTATTCCTACTCAGCACTGGGCTTACACCTGGCCACCACACCTGGCTTTTTATGTAGGTTCTGGGGCTCAAACTCAGGTCCTTATGCTTGCATGACAAGTACTTAACCAACTGAGTCTGGCTGTGACTTTTAAAAAATACTAAAAAAAATTTTTTATGAGCGTTTTGCCTGTATATATGTATGCTGAGTGCAGTGCCCAAGAAAGCCAGAAGAGGGTGTCAAAACCTCTGGAATTGGAGTTATAGACAGTTGTTTGCTGCCATATGGGTGCAGGCAACTGAACCTTTGTCCTGGAAGAGCAGCCACTGCGCTTAACCACTGAGCCATCTCTCCAGCCCCCAGACTTCGTTAAAGTAATCCCTATCCCTTGCACATTGGGGATTTTTTTTTTAAATTTTTTTTCTTTTATGTGTATGTATGTCTTGCCTGCATGTAGGTAAGTGCACCCATGTCGTGCATTGCCCATGGGGAATAGAAGAAACTGTAAGATCCCCTGGAATTGGAGTTTACTGGACAGCTGTTAGCTGCCATGTGGGTGCTGGGATTTGAACCCGGGTCTTCTACAAGAGCAGTCAGTGTTCTTAACGGCTGAGCCACATTGAGAATTTCACAGCCACAGCTATTCTTCAGCCCCACGTTGAGAATTTTTCAGCCAAGGAAATGGTTATTGATGTTTTGGTTGACTTCTGTCTTCTATGGTGGTAATCTAGATTCATTTATAACATGATTTTCATAGGCTATAACTTATATTAGTGAGCCCCTGATAATATTTGAACTCATCTAAGATTTGTAACTGTTTAAAAACTAAAATGACTCAGTAGATGAAGTGCTTACTATACAAGTGTGATGACCTAAGTTTAATCCCAGAACCCATATACATAGTGAAGGAGACAACCAACTTCATGTAATTTCCCTCTGACTTTGGCATTGAGGTGTACCTGCCCACCCATCACAGATCCAACAGTTAAAACAAACAAAAGCCATCAATTTGTTTCACTTGATAGTTTTTTTCAGATTATAAGTTTAATCATATACTAGGTTTAGCTTTTTAAAAAATAGCTATTTATTATTTAAATCAATGATAGAAGAGTAACATATTTTCTTTTTTCCTCCAAAGCCCGAGTGATGATTAAGGAAGGTGACATAGATGTTTCAGATTCTGATGATGAAGATGACAGTAAGTATGAAAAGAATTAAAGCAAAGCACACCTCCTTATCTTATAGAATTCATACTGAATGAAAATGTCGCCCATTTTCACAAGCAGACAGTAACCAATGCAGACAGCAACAAATAACTTTTTAAACAATTTCTTTTTTCTTATTTTTTTGATGCATGTATGTGTTTTGCCTGCATGTATATATGTGAATGCAGTGTCTGCAGAGGTCAGAAGAAGGCCTTTGGAGTCCCTGGAACTGGAGTTATGTGTGGTTGCTAGCTGTCGTGGGTGCTGGAAGAGTAGCAAGTGCTCTTAACCACTGAGCCATCTCTGCAGCCTTTTTTTTTTTTTAAAGACAGATCACTGTGTGGCTCTAGCTGGTCTGGAACTCACGATATCTGGCTGATAACTTTGTTTTGTTTTTGAGACAGGGCCTGGATTCACTGTGGAGACCAGGCTGGCCTCTAACTCACAGAGATCTGCTGCTTCTGCCCACTAAAGGCATGTGCCACTAAGGCAGTTTGATACATTTAGCCTTGGCATGCAATCAGTCACCCTAAATGTGTTACTAAATCTTTCTCTCCCTTCCCTCCACCTCATCTTTTTTGAGACAGGGTCTCCCTGTAGCCCTAGCTGCCAGGTGTTCACTGTCATGTCTGTTTTATGGGGTCCTGGAGACTGAACTCAGGGCTTTGTGAACACTAGGCAAGCACCCTACCAACTGAGCTACATCCCTAAATGCTCCCCCTTTATCTTTATATAGGGTCTCGCCGTGTAACCTAGACTGGCCTCCAATTTAGGGCAGTCATCCTGCCTTAGTCTCTCAAGTGCTGTGATTACAGGCATATGTTACCCTGACCAGCTAAAACTTCCAGCTCTTTCTAGAGGAATCTGTACAGGAGTGACATAATTAATCCATTTAATCCTTATTGATAATTGAAGAAAAATCTTGAAATTATTTCTTTAATCAGTTTTGATTAGCAAGTGTTAAGCTTCAGGTTCATGATTTTTCAGTTTTAGTTTTGATGTTCCTACTCTCAATTTTTCTCCTTGTAGATCTTCCTGCAAATTTTGACACATGTCACAGAGCCTTGCAAATAATAGCAAGATATGTTCCATCGTGAGTACACTTTTATTACTTTGAATCATAATATTTCTTTCTTCTTTTGTTCTTTTTTTTGTCTTTTGAGACAGGGTCTTCCTGTAGCCCCAGCTGACCTGGAATTTTTCTGTGTAAAAAATTGTCTCACTGTGCAGATCAGGCTGGCCTCGAACTCACAGAGATCTGCCTGCCTCTGCCTCCCAAGTGCTGGGATTAAAGGCTTGAGCCAGTACTCCCAACTGTCCTGGAACTCACTATGTAGACCAGGCTGGCCTTGAACTCGCAGGGATCTGCCTGCCTCTGCCTCCCAAGTGCTGGGATTAAAGGCGTGTGCCACCAGGCCTGGCCTATAATGTTTCTTTTTTTAAAAAAATTATATTATTTTTATTTTATGTGTATGAGTATATTGCCTGCGTGTATGTGAGTGCACCCGTGTCATGCAGTACTCAAGGAGGTCAGATGAAGGTGTTGGATCCCCTGGAACTGGAGTTATGGATGGTTGTTATCCTCCATGTGGGTGCTGGGATTTGAACCCAGGTCCTCTGCAAGAGCAGTCAGTGCTTTTAACCTGAGCCATCTCTCCAGCCCTGTTCTTAATGTTTTAATAGGCTGGGGATTAGTTCTGATAGAGCATTTGCTTCTCATGTATAGACAAAGGTAAGGCTCTGGGAGCTCTGTGGCAGGGGGTAGGGAGGGTATGTGGGGTAGGAGGGGAGAAAAGAGAAAGTAGATTATAAAATGTTGATGGCATCAAAACCTGAGCTATATATTGTTTTTGCATTGTGTTGATGACACATTATATTTGAAAATGGTTGTTCTGTTTTTTATTCATTACCTTTATTTAAAGTTTTAATTTAGTGTGTGTGGGCCTGTGTGTGCATGTGTGGAGGCTTGGGGACAGCTCCCCAGGGTAGGTTTTCTCTTCCTACCATTTTGTATCTGGGGCTCAAACTCAGGCCATTAATCCTGAGATGAAATGCCTCTATCTCTTGAGCCATTTCATTGGCCCCTTTATTTTGAAAACTTAAATGTAGTGTTCCTTCCCACCCCTGTTTCGTGTAGTGGTTGGAATTTTGCTTTTATCTTCAGATATGACATCCAAATATTTTATTGACACCCCTTATGTGCATTTGTGCCATGCCATATGAATAAAAATTGAAATTCTAAGAAAAGCTTTGTAGGCTTTTGTAGGGTTTTTTTTTTTTTTTGGATGAGTAGACTTTTTTTGAGGTAGGGTTTCACTATGTAGTTCTGGCAGACCTGAAACTTGCTGGGTAGACCAGACTGGTCTTTAAATCAGTTCCTCTTGCCTCTGTCTCCCGAGTACTGGGGTTGTGTGCCCCAACAACTGGCCATGGAGATGTAGGCTTCAAATTCTTGTTTCATTTTTGTTGACTAAAAAACCCAAAGCTGGGTTGGCATATTATACTGTTTGGAAGGGTGGAGGCAGGAGAATCATGCTGTCCTGGCGATACATAGTTATTTTTTGGTTTTTTTTCTTTGAGACAGGATCTCTCTGTAGCCCCAGCTGGTCTGGAACTCACAGACATCCACCTGCCTCCCAAGTGCTGGGACTAAAGGCATGCACCATGGCCGGATAACACAGAGTTTTATGCGAGCCTGGGCTGCATAAGACCTGGCTATACATAGTTTTTATGTCAGCCTGGGCTATACAAGACAACAAGAAGAACAAAAACTCTAAGTTTATGACACCCCATCCCCTTTTAAATATTTATTTTATTATTATTATTGTTATGGTCTTTTTTGTGTGTGAAACAGGGTCTCGGTGAAGTCCCAGGTGGTCTGGAACTTACTATGTAGACCAGGTTGGCCTTGAACTCAGAGAGATTCGCCTGCCTTTGCCTCCCAAGTGCTGGGACTATAGACGTGTGCCACTGCACCTGGCTTAGTTTGTTTTGTTTTGTTTTGTTTTTAGGTATGTGTGTATTGTGTGTGGGTTTGTACATGTGAGTGCGGTGCTAGAGTTACAGGCACCTCGTGACTTCTCTCCATTTTTAAAATAATATACTTACATACCGTTAAGTGTTTTGAATCTAAAATGTATTAATCTTTTGTAGAAAAACAGGTGTTTTGGTTTGCTGTTGATAACAAAATTAATAAAGCATTTTCTTTTTTTTTTCACCTAAGTTTTAGATTTTGCTCTGAAACATTGATTTCAATCTTTAAAAGCTTGAGTAGTTGAGCCTAGAGGCTCAAGCCTTTAATCCCAGAGTACTTGGGAGGCAGAGGAAGGTGAATCTGTAAGATCAAGGCCAGCCTGGTCTACATAGTGAGTTCTAGGCCAGCTGGGACTACAGGGAGACTCTTGTCTTCAGAAACCAATGGTGGGGGAGGGGGAGTCTTGAGGTAGGAGTTCCTTTTTTTGCTGCCTATAACCATTATTTGCTCTTAAGAGTGGAAATTGAAATGTTAGTTTCTTAGAAGGTCCAGTTAACATGAATTGTTTGAATTTTTTTTTAATAGAACACCCTGGTTTCTTATGCCGATACTAGTGGAAAAGTTCCCATTTGTGAGAAAATCAGAGAGAACATTGGTAAGAAATTCATGGAGAAAATAATGGGAAGATTGTTTCTTGACTCTGTTTTAGATGGTGTTATTTTTTATTAAAAATTGCTTTCTTAAAAAAAATTACAAAAACAAAAGTTGCAACCAGGTATAGTGATACATGTCTTTAGTCTGAAGTACTTGGGAACCTCTTAACATTTTAAAATCAAGGCTAAATTTCACTAAGTGTGGAGCTTATGTCAGGAGGATTTCTAGGAGTTTGAGGCTAGCCTGAGCTATAGTGTGAGACCCTGTTAGAAAAGAACTAAAAGAAAGAAGGCGAAAGGGAGGGAGGGAGGGACTTAGGTTTTCTCAGGTGTTTTTTTTTTTCCCCTTTTTTTGAGACAAGGTAGCCTAGGTTGACCTGGAGATAATCCTCTAGTGTGTGATTTCATTCTTAAGGAAGTAACTCCTTGGGAGTCTCAGTGTCTTTTTCTTACATTACTGTGTGTAGGTCATGGTCAGACCTCACATACAAGAGTTACCAGAAAGATGGAGGATGTAGTTCACTGACAGAGCACTTGATTAGCATGTACAAGGTCCTGGGTGCAACCCCCAGCACCATAAAGAGATAAAAAGAAAAATTACCAGAAGGTAGACATGTATAACTAATTACAAACATACCTTATTTGAACATGAAAGTAGGTTTATATTTGCTTATGCTATAGTTTTTGTGTGATATTTCTACTGTGTAGTCAGTAATTGATAGTGTCAACCTTTGAAGCATAAATTTCTTCGCTACATGTGTTTTATAAAGGAGTTAAAGACTTATTGTGCTTTGAATAGAGTATTATAAATCTCTGTACTGATTATCAAAATAGAAGACTTAGGCAAGAGGATCACTTTGTGTGTGTGTGTGTGTGTGTGTGTGTGTTTTTGAGACAGGGTCTCTCTGTAGCCCCAGCTGGCTGAGAATTCACAGAGATCTGCCTGCCTCTGACTCCTGAGTGCTGGGATTAAAGGCATGCGCCACCATGCCTGGCTGAGGATCTCTATTTTAAGGCCATCTGGGGCTCTGTCATGAGACCCTGTCTAGCAACAGATGAAAATAATTATCTACCATGACCACATATAATTTATCTTAGTAATGCAAAGTTGATGTAACTAACGTGTGCCATATTAGTGGAATAATAAACAAGACCCACGTGCTCTCCTTAATAAATACTGAAAAGGTGTTTGACAAACACAACCATTTCAGTACAAAAGCAGATGTCTATAGAGAGCACCTATAGACATCTCATAGCTAACATCAAACCTGATGATGAAAGGCCAAAAGCATTCTTAGGATAAGACATAAAATAAGGATTGAAACACTATCTGCAATTTTGGTCAGGGAGTTTCTCTCTGTTGACCAGGCTGGCCTTGAACTCATGAACTGAAGCAGTCCTGAAGAGCTGGGACTATGGCTCTGTGCTGCACATCCACGCCTGCTTCCTGTCTATTCAGAGTATTAGGCAGGAGAAAGCTACAGCGGAAGAAATAAAGCTCTTTTTGCAGATGACATGATTTTACACGTCATCCTAAGGAATCACACCCTCCCCATATCTATTAGAGCTAACTAATGATTGTGGAATGTAAGACTGATAGAGAAAAACTGTCATGGCCTGAGGATATAGTTCAGTGAAAGTGCGTGCCTAGTGTATGTGAGGTCTTGAATTCAATACTTAGTACTGCCCAAAATAACCCAAACACAAAGCTAGTCAATACTGGACAATTTGTGGAGAAGAGTAGAATTTTTGTCTTTTTTTTTTTAACAAGTGATTTAAAGGAGTTGACAGAAGATGAAGTATATGGAGCTGAACAATAAAGTACTTGCTGTGTTAAATGTGAGGGCTGGAGTTCAGGTCCCCAGAAAACATAAAAAGCCAGGCAGATGTGGCATTTGCCTGTAAACCCAGCACTCTGGAAGCAGAGACAAGGGATCTTTGGAACAAGCTAACTAGTTAGACTAGCTGATTGGCGAGCTCTGGATTCAATTGACATTATGTTTCAGTAAATAGAGAGTAATTGAGGTAGATAACTAATGTCTATTTCAGGCCTCGCCCTTATACCTCCACATGTGTGTATACTTAGATACACTTGTGCCTACAAGCATGCATATACATTTGCACATATGCCATATATATATGTTTAAAAAAAGAATGGAACTGGGTGTGGTGGAGCAGGCCTTTAATCCTGGCACTCAGGAGTAGAGGCCAATGGATCTCTGAGTTTAAGGCTAGCTTGGTCTATATAGTGAGTTCCAGGCCAGCCTCATAGTGAGATCCTGTTTCAGAAAAACAAAAATCATGGATATCCATACTGAAAAATGAATTAAAATAGATAAAACACCTAAATATAAGAGGTAAGACTAAACTCTTTAGAAGAAAACAGACATGACAATTAGGCAGTAGTTTCTGGATGTGACGTTTGCAGCACAAATAAGGGTAATTAACCTAGTTAATTAGAAAAATGGGCAAAGGCTCTGAGTAGACATTCTCCAAAATAAGCACATTGTAAGAAGCATCATTAGCTGCCAGGGGAATACAAATTAGACATATTTAACACTAGCAGCATCACTGTTCAAAAAGAGGAGACTATAGTAATGATGGTATGGATGTGAAGCAACTGGACCCTCACACATCATTGGTGACATTGCAAAATGCTACAGCCACTTTAGAAACCAGTCTGGCAGTCCTCAAAAACGTTAAATGAAATTATAACTCAGCAATCCTCTGCTGCCTATATACCTAATAAAAATGAAAACATGTCCACAAACTTCCACAGTAACATTCATTCCACAGTGACGTTCATAGCAGCATTTGTAATGGTCTGAATAAAGCTCACATTTTATCAAGTGAGGCATAGAGAAATGAAATGTGGCATATCTATATAATGAAACATTACATTCAGCAAGAAAGTACAGTTTCTATTGATAGTCTTTTCTGCTTGTTTATTTTTTATTTTTTTTTATTTTTTGGTCTTTTTGAGACAGGGTTTCCCTGTAGCCCTAGCTGTCCTGGATTCACTATGGAGACCAGGCTGACCTCAAACTCACAGAGATCTGCCTGCCTCTGCCTCCTGAGTGCTGGGATTAAAGGCGTGCGCCACCACGCCTGGCTTATTTATTTATTTTTCTGTCTTTTTGAGACAGTGTCTCCCTGTAGCCCCAGCTGGACTAGAGCTCACTATGTAGACCAGGCTGGCCTTGAAGTCACAGAGATCTGCCTGCCTCTTCCCGGGTGCTGGGATTAAAGGTGTTGTGCCACCACGCCAGGCCCTGTTTATATATTTAAATTAAAAGGTTGTATAGTTGATGTTTTGCTTATTTTCTGAAACACTGTACTGAAATGTTTATATTTTTATGTTTATGCTTTAGGAATGTTATGTTCATAACTTACTAAGGATAAGTGTTTATTTTCCAACTTTGAGACATGAAATTCTGGAGCTTGTTATTGAGAAGTTACTCAAGTTAGATGTAAGTATTGCATAATCTTGTTTTTATTCTTTGTTTTCATTTATGGAATTTATTGACTATAATATTTATATGTGAAATAACAATGGAAAAGAATTCAGTTCCACCATCCTCTGTTTAGTTTGTGTTTCTTGAACCCCATCTATGTGGTGGTAATTAATGGACAGCTCAGTCTTGTGGTTGGGGGAGCAAGGCACATATACTCACACAAAGGTTCAGGTACAGTTGTGGAAGTTGTTATGACTGAAACACATGCAGTGTGAGCTAGACCATTTCATAAGAAAGAAATAAGTGGACCAGGTATCAGGAGGGCTTTGTCAAGCGAATGCTTGTTGAAATGAGATGCTGTGTACCATTTTCTGTGTTTGATTTTCTTTTTTACTAGTGCGGGTTAAAGCTTTTTTTGTTTAAGGAGACCTGACCTCAGATGAAGGCAGTATGAAAGGAAATGGTGAAATATGTCAGCATTGTGAGGGAAAGGGGAGATGGGGTTGGCTGTAGAGAAGCAGAAGGTGAGGGGAAGGAAGCCTGCAAAAGTGAATGCCTATGGTATAGAATCTAGGTGCTGCCATTAATAGCCCAAAGAAACACCAAAACGTATTGCAGGTAGTGACTATTTGGGAGAATTCTCAACAAATTGTGGCTGGGAGACTGAGACTAGGCCTGTCAAATTAGGACAAGAGGGAGACCAAGGGTGGTCAGAAGAGGGAGGGAAATTTAAGTTATGGATGTTGGGAGCATCTGGAAAAAGGAATGGTCTGTTAGTACCGTCAAGGATGTATAAAGCAAAAGTCCTTGGATTTGGGCTTGAAAGATGGCTCAGCTGGTACAGTGCGTGTCTTGCAAGCATGAGGACTAGAGTTGGATCCCCAACATCTATGTAAATACCATAGATGCCAAGTAGGTGTACTGGCCTACCTCTAATTTCAGTGCTTGGATAGTTGAGATTATCTTGAAGCAAGCTGGTTAGCAAGACTAGCTGTATATGCAAGCTCTAGGTTCGATTGAGAGACCCTTGCCTTGGGGGATAAGGTAAAGAGCTATTGAGGAAGAAGACTCTTGTTTTTTGTTTTGAGATAGAGTCTCATTATATAACCCTGTCTGGTCTGGATCTCACTATATGAACCAGGCTGGCCTCAAACTGAGAGATCTACCTCCTGTGCCTCCTGAGTGTTGGAATTAAAAGGTTTGCACCACCATGCCCAGCAAAGAAGATTCTTTTTTTTTTTTTTAATTTATTTTCACTTTATGTGTATGAGAGTTTTGCCTGCATGTAAGTGCACCTGTGTTATGCAGAGATTATGGAAGCGAGAACAGGGCATTGGATCCCCCGGAACTGGAGTTAGGGACAGTTGTTAGCTGCCATGAGGGTGCTGGAAACTGAACCCGGGTCCTCTGCAAGAGCTGAAAGTCAGTGCTCTTAACCACTAAGCCATTTGTCTAGTTCCAAGAAATTCTTTTTGGGACAGGGTCTCCCTGTAGCCCCAGCTGGCCTGGAACTCACTATGTAGACCAGGCTGGCCTGGAACTCAGAGAGCTCCTCCTGCCTCTGCCTCCCAAGTGCTGGGTAAAGGTGTGCGCCACCACGCCTGGCCCGAGAAATTCTTGATACCAATCTTGGACCACTATACCCATGCTCCCCTAAACATGTGGCCACACATTTAGATGTATATGCACAACACAAAAAGACGTGAAATATAAAAGTACTTAAATTTGCTAACAGTAAGTAGTCTTTGGTGTTTTCTGAAAGGGTTTGCTAATGATACTCCAGAAAGTAGATTGTTAGAAAATGGGTGTGTTAAAAGTGTATGAGAAGGTGTTGGTGTGGGTCAGAATTGGGAACATTTGAGCAAGGTTGTAGCTTGAGGAGGTAGAACTCTGGGTGGAGGAACTGCTTTGATTTTTTTTTTTTTTTTTTTTTTTTTTTTGTCTTTTTTGAGACAGGGTCTCCCTGTAGCCCCAGATGTCCTGGAACTCACTATGTAGACTAGGCTGGCCTCGAACTCACAAAGATCCTTCTGTCTCTGCCTCCCCAGTGCTAGGATTAAAGGTGTGCGCCACCACGTCTGGCCCAACTGCTTTGATTTTTATTGATTATTTTTTATTTGTTTTTTTTGGTCTCCCCCCCTCCCTTTTACATTTAGTGTGTGTATGTATGTGCACATGTACACATGCAGTCTTGTGCTTGTGGAAGGTCAGAAGGCAGCTTATGAGGAGTCAGTTTTCTTCACCATACTGGTTCTAGAGATTGGAGTCAAGTCATCAGCTTGGTGGCAATCATCTTTACTTGCTGACCCTGATTTTGCTTTTTTGAGACAGGGTCACACTGTGTAGCCCAGGCTAGTCTTGAAATCAAGTCAGTCCTCTTGTTTGCTTCAGCCTGCCATACCAGCTTTTACTTTCCATTTTGGTTTTTTAAGAGGGTCTCACTTTGTAGCTCAGGTTAGTCTTGATCTGAAGAGCCTCCTGCCTCGGTTGCCCAAGTTTGGGATTACTGGTATGTGTTAGAACAACAGCTGACAAAAACACTTGGTGGGGGAGCATGGAGATGGAAAAGGCAGGTCTAGGAAGAGCTGGAAGTTGGGTATTCTTGAGGTTATACCTCTGGGTAGTTGCATACATAAACTCTGTGATAGCTCTTATATTCTGAAGGAATATTTTTATTTTATTTACTTATTTTTTTTATAACATCAGTCTTTTTTATTTTAATTTTATTTTATGTGTATGATTGTAATGCCCATGGAGGTCAAAAGAAGGCATTGGATGATTGTTAGCCTTCACATAGGTGCTGGCATTCAAACCCGGGTCCTTTGCAAGAGCAGCCAATGCTCTGTACCACTGAGCTATCTCTCCAGGCCGTGATTTGCAAATATTTTCCCCCTTCTGTGGATTTCCTTTTCATTTTTTGATAGTGTCCCTTGGTGCACAAGTATTCTTAATTTTTATTGTATTTATTTTTTTTTTTATTTATTGGTCTTTTTGAGACAGAGTCTCCCTGTAGCCCCAGTTGTCCTGGAACTCACTATGTAGACCAGGCTGGCCTTGAACTCACAGAGATGCCTCTGCCTCCCAGTGCTGGGATTAAAGGTGTGCGCCACCACGCCCATCTTTATTTTTATTTTTACAATGTCTAGATCATGCAGAAGAGACGAAACACTTCATCTTCATTTACAATGGCTCAATATTGTTTTATCTCATGTGTATAACTGAGAGACTAGGGCAGCAAATAAATGGGAAGCTGAAGGAACATTTTAAAATATGTCTAGAAAGATGCCTAGGTAGTAAAAGTAGGTATGATTTCAATGTTACAACAAGTTAAATAACATGCATGAGTGTCTTGGTCTTTGAAAGAGATGGGATTAATGTTTAATGTGCCGAGACTGACTAGAGTATCACATCACAATCACATTAAGTCAGCTGTGGTGAAAGAGATTGAGTTACAGTATTTCAATTTCTTTATGGGATAGTCTGTATCATAATTTTGTTGCAGTACTTTATGAGATGCTGATATGGAGCCCTTAAATACAGTGTTTTTTTTTTTTTTTAATCACAGGGGCTCCGGTAACCCCAGCTGGCCTTCAACTCACAAAGATCTGCCTACTCTGCCTCCTAAGTGCCAGGACTAAAGGTGTGCGCCACCACACCCATCTTTAAATATGTATTGTAGATGAATTTCCATTCCCAAATGATTGTAGCTTTAAATAGTTTCATTTATTTTTTGTTATGACATAGGTGAATGTATCCCGGCAGGATATTGAAGATGCTGAAGAGACAGCAGCTCAAACTTGTGGGACAGATTCTACAGAAGGATTGTTTAATATGGTCAGCATTTCCTTTAAGCCATTTATGGTCAACACTTTGTTTTTATTTTTCATTTTGAATCTCAATCCTTTTTTAAAAAATATTTTTATTATTTTATGTGTATGAGTATATTGCTTGCATGTAAGTGCACCTGTGTTGTAGAGGTGCCACAGTGCCTGTGGAGGTCAGAAGAGGGCATTGAATTTCCCTGGAACTGGAGTTACAGATGGTTGCTAGTCACCATGTGGGTGCTGGCAGGTCCTCTGCAAGAGCAGCCAGTGTTCTTAACTGCTGAGCCATCTTTATAGCCCTGAGTCTCATCTTTGATAATTATCATTTCTGGTAATAAAAGCCCATATTGGAGTTTCATCACTTCAGAGTGTGGAAAGTAACAGCTAACTTTCCAAGGCTTTCTGGTAAACTATTTTAATAATAGTTTAGGAGGTTGGTAAGTTGGTAAAATGCTTGCCTTGCAAGCATGAAAGCTCAAGTTTATCCCCCAGAACCCAGGTGAATATACAGGAAGGGTGCAGTGGCACTTGCTTCTAATTCCAATGCTAATGAGACAGAGATAGGAGGATCTCTGGGCTTGCTAGTCAGGGATAGGGCATAGTAATTGGTGAGGTCCAGGCCTGAGAGAGACCATCTCAAAGGCGGTGGCCTGTCATCTTGAAGATGACAGCTGAGGTCCTGTAGTCCCCACATGCATGTTTATATATATATATACCCACCAAGTAGGTATGATTACAAACTAACTAAAATAGTTTAGCAAACCAGAGAATGCTTCTTTAAAGGAGTAGATTGCTGCCTTTTGTTTATAGTTCAGGCTGATCTCCCAAGTGCTGGGATTATAGGCATGTGCCACCTTGCCTAGTGCTGTTATTTATTGCACGTAATTGGTTTATGTCCAAGGTTTGGTAGGTTTGGGTTTGGTGAAAGTTGTTTCACTTTCATTAATGATTGATTTTTCATTGTTTTTGTAAACCATAAGTATCCAAAGGAATAACAAATAGAAAAGCAAATCAGTTTACTTCATATGTTTTACCAGTTGTATACCTTAAAGTGGTCATTCTCTGTCTGAGGTGATGCCTAATGTGAAATTCAGTTGATGGAGAGCTTGAATTGGATTAGGTATTCTTGAGACCAAGCATAGGGAATAGCAAAGAGAAGGGATCGAGGTAAGTGAGAGCCTGGTTTCTTGGGATGTGTCAGGAAGTAACTGAAGCCTCTTGACTATCTGCTCTGGAATGGGAACTGCTCTCAGTTTAGTTACATCTTGAGCCTAGGGACATGGCTCTCTTTTTTTCCCATTCATTTATTTGTGTATGCATATATGTGCCATGGGCAAATGTGGTCAGAGGTTAGTTTGTAGGAGTTCTCTCCTTTTACCATGTGGATTCTGTGGATTCAATTTAGGTCATTAGATTTGGCATCAAGCACCTTTATCCAGTGAGCCATCTTGCTGTTCCTCTGGCTTTTTTTGACCTCTTGGCACAAGTTCTAAGGTTTTGGCTGGAGAAGGGAGACAGTGTGAGTTCATGGCAGACACCACAGCAGCTTTGAGATGAATAGCCAGAACTGAAAAAGGTGACCCAGCACCAGTGGTGCACCACAGTAGGTACTAGACAGGAGTGGAGGAACATGATGTTTTCATGGCCAGTTCTGTTTGGGAGAATCAGGGCTGGAGATACAACTCAGGGCTGGAACATATGCTTAGTGTATATGAGAATTCGGTTGCATCCTCCCAGCCCTCTACCTCCCCAGAAAAGAAAAAAAAAATCAAACTGGTGCTTATTTTAAACATCCCTCAATGAGAACCTGAGATGGTATCTGCATTTTCTCTTTCAGAGGAAATAATCCCTTATGAGGGTTTTTCCAAATAGTAAACTATGTTCATTTTGTAATGTCAGTTTTTACTTCTTCAAAGGATGAAGATGAGGAAACTGAACTTGAAACAAAGGCCGATCCTGAGCAGCCTGGTCAGATGGTTCATCCTGTAGCTGAACGCCTGGATATCTTGCTGTCCTTGCTTTTGTCCTACATCAAGGATGTCTGCTATGCGGATGGTAACAATTTATGATAGTCCCAATAGTTAGTGTTGTCATTGTAGATAAAAGTTCCCTTGAAACTGGACGTGGTGGCGCACACCTTTAATCCCAGGCAGAGGCAGGCAGATCTCTGTGAGTTCAAGGCCAGCCTGGTCTACATAGTGAGCTCTAGGACAGCTGGGGCTATAGGGCGACCCAGTCTCAAAAAGACCAAAAAAAAAAGTTACCTTAAGAATGAGATAAGAACAGTTTAAACAGACCAACTTACTTTCTTTTGTCACATAATTCGAAAGCAGTGGGAATGAGATTAAGACTCTGACATATTTTAAGGGGGGTTCTTTTTGAGACAGGGTCTCTCTGTAGCCCCAGGACTCGCTATGTAGACCAGGCTGACCTCACAGAGATCCAGCTGCCTCTACCTTCCCGGTGCTAGGACTAAAGGTGTGTACCACCTCACCTGGCTCCATGGCCCTGTTCTCTCTTAACTCTGAGCCATCTCTTCAGTCTCCCAGTGTTGTTTCTTAATGGTATTGTGTTCCTTTAAATATATGTATTTATGGGGCTAGAGAGACTGCTTAGCAGTTAAGAGCACTTGCTGCTCTTGCAGAGGATCTGGGTTCAGTTCCCAGCACTCACATGGCTGCTAATACCCATCTATAAGTTCAGTTACAGGGGATCTTATACCCTCTTCTGGCCTCTGCAGGCATTACATACATGTGGTGAACTTAGATTCATGCAGGCAAAACACTCATAAAATATAAATGAAAGTGTATATTTATGAAATTGAAATGTGAATTTTTCTGTAGGTAAGATTGATAACAAGACAAAGGATTTATATCGTGATCTGATAACTATTTTTGACAAACTCCTGTTGCCCACACATGCCTCCTGCCATGTACAATTTTTCATATTTTACCTCTGTAGCTTCAAACTGGTAAGTAAAAAATGGCATTGTCATACTTCATTTAATGACAATGATGATGATGACAATAACTGGGCGGGGGGGACGACAACGACAGGGTCTTTTATGTAGTCCTGGCTGGCCTGAAATTCACTATGTAGAACAGGCTAGCCTTACTTTGCCTTTGCCTCCCAAGTGTTGGAATTAGAGGCTTGTGCCACCATTCCTGTTCAAAGATTTATTTTATTATTTATAAAATCTGTATATATGTTTGTGGATATGTGCCTGTGGAGTCCAGAAGAGTGTGCAGGATCTCTTAGACCTGGAGTTACAGGTAGCTGTGAGCTTTCTAACATGGGTGCTGGGAACTGAACTCTTCAAGAGCAGCAAGTGCCCCATGACTGCTAAGTCATCTCTCCAGTCCCTATTTTTATTTTATTGCCCACAGCTTTTCCCTTAAACATTGTGTGAAAGAAGAGCATGAGGTACTTTTTTCCTTGAACTCATTTTACTAGTAGTCCTAATAAGGCTGTCATCTGTTTTCATTACATGGAAAGAAAACAGTGAAAGGGAACTGTTGAGCTCCCAGAGCAGTGGGGAGCACTGAAATATTATCCTGCTTTTGGACACTAGGTGGTGCCCTTCCTCATTTTTGTGGTGCTTCTAGGAATGGACTTCAGGTCTCATGCAAGCACTCTTAACAACTGGGCTATCCCAGGCCCCCTGGAATATTTAACTGGTTCCTTCCTTCCTTCCTTCCTTCCTTCCTTCCTTCCTTCCTTCCTTCCTTCCTTCCTCTTTCTTTTCTTTCTTTCTTTTTGCTCTCTCTTTCTTTCTCTCTCTCTTTCTTTCCTTCCTTCCTTTCTTCCTTTCCTTCTTCCTTTCCTCCCTTCCCTTCCCTCCCCTCCCCTCCTCTCTCTCTCGCTCTCTCTCTCTCTCTCTCGCTCTCTCTCTCTCTCTCTCTTTCTTTTTCTTTCTTTTCTTTCTTTTCTCCTGGAGCTGAGGACTGAACCCAGGGCCTTGCACTTCCTAGACAAGCGCTCTACCACTGAGCTACCCAACCCCTGATTTATTTCTTTATTCTCTCATTGAGTTTTTTTTTTTTTTAATAATGTATATGAGTGTTGTGCCTGTGTGTATGTAAGTGGACCTGTGTTGTGCACAGCCTATGGGGTCAGATGAGGATGTTGGATCCCTAGAACTAGAGTTACAGACAGCTGTTAGCTGCTATGTGGGTGCTGGGAATTGAACAGGGGTCCTCTGGAAGAGCAGCCAGTGCTGTTGACCACTGAGCCATTTCTCTAGTTCCCAAGTTTTTAAATTATTTATTTATTTATTTATTTTTGAGACTGTCTTCCTGTAGCCACAGCTGACCTGGAACTTGATTTATAGACCAGACTGGCCTGAATCTCACAAACATCTGCTTGCCACTCCCTCCCTTTGGCACGCTGAGTGCTGGGATTAAAGATGTGCACCACCATGCCCAGCACAATATGAGTCTTTTTTTTTTTTGACTGGGTCTCCCTAGTCCCAGCCCAACTGGAAAGTCACTGTATGGAACTGGCTGGCCTGCATCTCAGAGAGACCTCCAGCCTACCTCTCCCTTCTGAGGGCTGGGATTATAGGTGTTCCCTGCCACACCTGGCATATAGTATGAGTCTTAATCAAACTTTTTAAAAAGGTATATGAGTGTTTCGCCTGCATGGATGTGAGTGCACTGATGTCATGCGATGCCTGAAAAGGCCAGAAGAGGTCATCAGCCGTGTGGGTGCTGGGAACTGAACCTGGGTCCTTTGGTAGAGCAGATGGTGCTCTTAGCCCCTGAATCGTTTGGCCCCCAAATGTTAAAATTTGTTTATTTTATGTGTGTGAGTGTTTTGCCTGCAATTATGTAAATGTACCACATGGATGACAGGGAGGTCAGAAGAGGATGTCAGATCCCTTGGAATTGGAGTTACAGAGAGTTGTTAACTACCATGTAGGTACTGGGAACAAGCCAAATCTGGTGCTCTTAACTGCTGAGCTAGCCCCAGCCGAACATTTTTTTTTTTAAAAGATTAGTTGCTCCAGTATTAGAGATCTCTTTTTAAGAATTGTTACATTTATTTATTTGTTTGTTTATTTATTTTTGTGGGTGTGTACACCACATGTGTGTAGGTACCCCCAAAGGCCAGAAGAGGGAGTTAGGTCTCCTACAGTTGGAGTTACAGGTGGTTGTGAGCCACATGACTAGGGTGTTGGGAATTGAACTCAGGTCCTCTGGAAGAACAGCAGAACTGTTGAGTCACCTCTCCAGCTCTTATGTATGTGTTTGTGTATAGAGGTGGGAGGACAACTTATGGGTCATTATGGGTTCACAGGATGGAACTCAGGTTGTCAGGCTGCCTTTACTTGCTGAGCTGTCTTGCCAGCCCTCAACCAAATACTGAAGCCCATAGTTTAAAACTTTTGGCTTTCTCCTTTAAGCAAAACAAAATCAAACCACAAAAGGCTCTTCCATTTTTTACAGCTATTTTATAGCTGCCTAGAACAGTACAGAGAATATTTGTAAGAAGGCTAAACTCAGCCTGCCCACATCTGAATGTTACTAGTTTTAGAAAAGTACAGTTGGGGAGCTGGAAGTTGTGTCCTTTGTTAAGAAACTTATTGAGCTCTGGGTACACAAGCAGGATGCTTTCTTCTCATAGTAGGAGTCCCCTACTCTGAGAAGAACAGGTTTGGTGTAGTGTCCAAAGTTGTGTTTTTTCTTTTTTTTTTTCTCTTTTGAGACAGTTTCACTGTGTAGCCCAGGTTGGGCTAGCCTGGAACACATAGATCTACCTCTACCTCCAAATGTTGAGATCACTTTAAGAACTTTTATGATAATGCAGATTACAGAGCCCTGCCTTTTAATCTACTGATTAAACCCGGGTTTTGTGGTATTGTTGTTTGCTTTGTTTTTAAGATTTGTTAGCTGCCTTGTGGGTGCTGGGAACTGAACCTGGGTCCTCTGCAAGAACAGTAAACACTCTTAACTGCTGAGCCACTCTCCAGCCTCAAGGCTTTAATTTTTTAAAAATATTTTATTTATTTTATGTGTATGTGTGTATTGCCTGCATGTAGGTAAGTGTTCCCGTGTCGTGCAATGCCTGCGGAGGACAGAAGAGGCTGTCAGATCCCCTGGGACTGGTGTTACGGACAGTTGTTAGCTGCCATGTGGGTGCTGGGATTCAAACCCGGGTCTTCTGCAAGAACAATCAGTGTTCTTAACCACTGGCTGAGCCATCTCTCCAGCCCCGGCTTTAATTTTTTAAAATTACATTTTGATTTATTTATTTTGTGTGTGTATATGTGTCTGTCTGTCAGTCTGTTGGCCTGGTTTGGGTTTTTAGCTTTTGCCTGCCATAGTGCACATGTGGAGGCCAGAGTAGCACTTTTGGGAGTTGGTTTTCTCTTTCCACTGTATGGGTCCTACGAATTGAATGCTGGTTTTCAGGCTTAGCAGCAGGTGCCTTCACCCACTGAGCTATCTTGCCAGCCCCTTTTATTTTTGAGAGGAGGTATTGGTATTTTGCTAGAATTGGCACCAAAGCCCTGAGCCCAAGTGATTCCTCTGCCTCAGCCTCCTGACAAGCAGGGACTGGCATACACCTCTGTGCCTGATGCTCAGATTGATTTTGATGACTAGCTGGGTTTGGGATCCACTGGGTTTTCCATTGGCATCACCTGGGATGCTGTTAGTTTTAAGTAGTAGTAGCTCATGATTTTCATTTTAAATAAGAACCATGATCCTGCTGTTCCTTATTTAGCAGTATATCTACTACAGTGTTGAGCAAAGTCTTTAGGGTGCTGATAATCAGAATATCTTCATTAGAAAAGATCAAGTCATCAGCTTCTTTTTATAGGGGTTTGCAGAAGCTTTTTTGGAACATCTCTGGAAAAAGTTGCAGGATCCAAATAACCCTGCCATCATCAGGCAAGCTGCTGGAAATTACATTGGAAGTTTTTTGGCAAGGGCTAAATTTATTCCTCTTATGTAAGTAACCTAATTTTCCAAGTGATTTTTAATATCTTGCTTTAAAAAAATTATAGCAATTTTATGTGAAGTTGCAAGAAATATGCCTTATTTTTTGTCTATTTATATATAAAGTGAAAAAAAGTTCCCTATATTGCAAGATGTTTTTGTTTCAAAGAAGCAATTTCAGAATAAAATGCCTCCCATTTTGCATATAAAATGTACATAAGGGTTTTTTTGTATGATCCATGTGATTACACTTGAACTTGAAAGTCCATCTGTCTTCCTGGATAGCATACAGTGTTGTATACTCTTTTGATTCTTTTTGTAGGTTTGTCTTTCATTTGCATTCCGCATCAGTTGTGTCTGTTTGAGCTGAAGAAAAATCTTTTTAAGGTAATAAGGGGTGGGATGGAGCTCAGTGGTAAAGCGTGCACTTAGCACAGATGAAGTCCTGGGTTCAATCCCCAACGCTAGAACAAAAGAGGTAATACAAGATGTCTCTAGGAGGCCAGTTTCTTAAAAAATTTTTTATTATTTTTAAAAAATTTTATCTTAATGATTGTTTTAACTACATGTGTAGAAGTGTACCTGTGTTGTGCAAAGCCCATGGAAGCCAGAAGAGGGCATTGAATTCCCTGAAACTGGAGTTAAGGATGGTTGTTAGCCGCCATGTGGGTTATGAGAACCGAATCTGGGTCCTCTGCAAGAGCAGCCAGTGCTCTTAATCACTGAGCTATCTCTCTAGCCCCGATTTATTATTTTTATTTTATGAGTCTTTTGTATGCATGCATGTAAGTGTACCATGTGTGGTGTTTGATCCCCTGAAACTGGAGTTATGGACAGTTGTTAGTTGCTGTATGGGTGCTGGGAACTGAACCCCCGTCCTCTGCAAGTACAGCAAGTGCTCCTAACTGCTGAGATATCTCTTTAGCTCTGAGACCAGTTTCTTCAAGGGTGTCTGTAGATTTCTTTGGACAAAAATTCTTTTAGCCCCGCCCCCCCGCCCCCCCCCCAGCCCCAACCTTCCAACTAAAAGCCTTGTGGCTTCAGTTATTGAATCCCATGTGGAAGGAGCCCTGTATTTTAGCCACATTTCGGTTGGGCCTGGGAACCTAGCCAGTAAGCCCTCACCTGATAAGGAGAAATTCTGCTCTATCCCTTGGGTGCACACATACGTGCGTGCGTGTGTGTTTCATTTTGTTTTGTTTTTTGAGAGATGATCTTGCTCTGGCTTTAAAACTCTTGAACTTCCTGCCTCAGTCTCCTGAGTGCTAGAATTACAGGCCTGGCTCCTTGGGATGTTCCTAAGGCCTGCCTATTGCTCCTAAGAAGGTAAGTACTATTCCACCTTATAATGACAAGGTTGTCTTCTACTACTCATCCTTCTCCTTCCTCTGCTTTTCTCTGCCTATAGGTAAATTTTTTTTCCTTTTGTTGCTGGGGATGGAACCCAGGACCTCATGCATGTTAGGCAAGTGCCTACCACTGAGCTACACCCGTAGCCCATGGGTAATATTTAAAGAGGTCTGTGAATCTTCTGTAGTGGATAGGGAAAGGCAGGTGTGTGTTTTTGTTTCACTCTAGCTTTCTGATGAAGCCAGTAATATTGCCTTTAACTTTTATTTCTCCAGCACTGTAAAGTCATGCCTGGATCTTTTGGTTAACTGGCTGCATATGTACCTTAATAATCAGGATTCGGGAGCAAAGGCTTTTTGTGATGTTGCACTTCATGGACCATTTTATTCAGCCTGCCAAGCTGTGTTCTACACTTTTGTTTTTAGACACAAGCAGCTTTTGAGTGGAAACCTGAAGGAAGGTCAGTATTATGGGACTTAAGCTCTATTAGTGTACTTGCTGCCCTTTGTTGAGATTTGTGTGTGTGTTTGTGCACATGCTTGTACATGTGAATGCAGTGCCTGAAAGAAGGCATCAGATCCTTGAAGCTGGAGTTTATAGGTAGATGGGAGCCGTTTGACTTGGGTGCTGGGAATTGAACTCTGGTCCTCTGCAAGAGGAGTACACCTGCTGAGCCATCTCTCCAGCCCCTTTGTTGAGATTTTGTTGTAAGCAACCCATAGATCCACTCCTATACAAATTATTTCAAGCCACTCAATTGCCCCTAAAAATCCCTTGCCGCCTTGTCTTTAGTTATTGGTGGGTTTGAGACTGAGAGCCCCGTCTTCAGAGTGTGTGAAACATGAGTTATGTCAGAGATGAGTGTGAAGGCTTGTCAGGGCTTGTGTCAGCTTAGGCATAAGTCAGTCTGTTTGCCTTATAGTAGCCAGAGAAGAGCCAGAGAACAGGTCCTCTTAAAACACCAGACTTAAACCCAGGGAAGGTCTTTGCTGGTGGGATTAGAAGTGGAAGTAGGTGAGGCTGCTTTCGAGCCCGTGATCATAATTATGTTCCTCTGCCTGAAAGCTTGAGCGCTAACCCACTACTTTCTAGTTTTGCTGATTTAGGAGGGGTGTAACTTAGTCTGCCAGGTGAAACTTAATAAATTAATGTAATTTTAGTTAAAGGTGTCCCCAAGAGAAAGATAAATGAGGCCAATTTGTGTAGTTCTCTTTCTTTGCTTTTCTTTCTGATACAGCCTCCTCAAAGCCCCACCATGAATCATCCTGGCCCAGCCTCCCAAATGTTGGGGTTATAGATCTGTGGCACTACACTGAGCTCCATTAATTTTTCATGAAAAATTTAAAAATTTTTGATAGCTGGACTGGAGAGATGGCTCAGCAGTTAAAAGCACTCACTGGCTGCTTTTGCAGTGGACCTGGGTTCGGTTTCCAGCACCCACAAGGCAGCTAACAGTCATCCCTAACTCAAATTCTAGGGTAAACCACACCCTCTTCTGACTTCCATGGGCATTGCACGACATAGGTGCACTTACATACATGTAGGCAATATACTCATACACATAAAAAATTTTTTTTTGATAGCTGTTTCCTCTAGACCAGGGCTTTTCAACTGTGGCTCTGTTGATATTTCGAGCTAGCTAGTCCTTGACTGCATGGGGGAGGGGGAAGCCCTGTTCATTGTCTCACCTCCACATACCTACAGTACTACAGTAGCCTTTACCACCTCAGCTGTGACCACTGTAACTATTCAGTCAGTACCACATGTCCTCTGAGGACGTGTTCTCATGGAGTGACAACTACAATGCTAAATCCAAGCTTGCATGTGTTTTGTTGCATATTTTTAACATATATTCTACATGTTTCTAAAAAGATGTAGAGGCTGGGTGAATTGACTCAGATAAAGGTGCTTTTGTTAACCTGAGTTTGAACCCTAGAACTCACATGGTGGAAGGAGAACCAACTCCTGAAACTTCTCTTCTGACCTCCATACACATGCCCTGGCACTTGCACACCTACACACCTACAAACACAATATATAAAATACAAAAAAAAAATTGCTTTAAAGATGGGGGTGTGTGTTAATATTAGTTGTATGAACTACTCGGGCAAGGTAAGTAAAAATCTGTTTTCTTTTGCATATTTGAAGGGCCAGGAATCTTTCTGATGTAATTATAAAGATTTTTTTTAATTTATGTGTATTGGGTATGCTTATGCCACAGTATGATTGTACTGGTCAGAGGACAATTTGCAGGACTCATTTCTCTTCTCCTACAGCGTGGGTCCCAGGGATCAAACATATGTTGTCAGGCTCGGTGGTAAGTGCCTTTACCTGCTGAGCCATCTCACCAGCCCTAGGCCAGTAATCTTGATTAGAGAGGAAATACTTCTGCAAGCAAATGCATCTATTTATGTTATTTTAAAATTGTTTTGAGATGGCCAGGTGTGGTATTGCACGCCTTTAATCCCAGCACTCAGGAGGCAGAGGCAGGTGGATCTCTGTTAGTTTAAGGCCAGTCTGGTCTACAGAGTGAGTTCCAGGACAGCTGGGGCTACAGGGAGACCCTGTCTTCAAAAAAAGACCAAAAAAAAAAATTGTTTTGAGATGGATTAATGCTCTGTAGCCCAGGCTACCCTGAACTCCTAGTGATCCTCTTGCTTCAGCCTTCTGAGTACCTTGATTATAGGTATTGTGTCTCATACCTGGCTTTGTTGATGTAATTTTTATTTATTTATATTTTCTGTGTATATGTATGTATTAGCTTTTTTTTTTTTTTTTTTTTTTTTTTTTTTTTGAGACAGGGTCTCCCTGTAGCCCCAGCTGGCCTGGAACTTACTGTGTAGACCAGGATGGCCTTGAAGTCACAGAGATCCACCTGCCTCTGCCTCCCAAGTGCTGAAATTAAAGGTGTGCACCACTGCGCCCAGCTTATTTGGTTCTTTTTTTTAAAAAAAAAAAATTAATTTTACATGTATGAGTGTTTTGTCTGCATGTGTGTGAGTGTACCTGTATTGTGTAATGCCAGCGGAGGCCAGAAGAGGACATAGACTCCCCTGGAATTGGAGTTAACAGTTAGCCACCATATGGGTGCTGGGAACTGAACTGGGTAATCCCAGCCCAGCTTGTAGGGGGGAATTAGATTCATGAGTTATGAGAGAGCTCTCACTTTTTGTTGAGAGAGAATGTCAGAGGGGCAGAGAGAGAAATACAAGCAACATACCTGGAAACAATGTTTAGCTTTACTGTTAGGACATACAAGTTGGAGTGAGTCTGTTGTGTTTTTACCCGTCAGGATTTTAGCTCCAGTCACATCCAATGCTCTCTTTATCCCCTCCAGACACTCAGCATGTCCTGTGATTAGAAACATTCTGAGTTCTAGATTGTCATGTAATCCTACAGGCTGCTAGAAACATGCTTATTGCTTCCTGGGTCTTTAGAAAAATTAATGGTTTCTTTTTTTAGAAAAGCTGCCCTAGTTGTCAACAGATGTGGTGAATCTGGTGGTGATAAATATTGGGTGCGGGTGGAGGGTGGGGAGTCCTGGGGAATCAAGACCAAGGCCTTATGATAATTTGTACATTTAACGATGTCTTGGACTTTTTGATTACATTTGTATCTCCTGAAAATCTTTTCTTTTTTCTTTTTTTTTTTTTTAAAAACAAAGGTTTGAGGTATCTCCAAAGTCTAAATTTTGAACGTATAGTGATGAGTCAGCTGAACCCTCTGAAGATCTGTCTGCCATCTGTGGTTAATTTTTTTGCTGCCATCACAAAGTGAGTAATTTGCATTTTTCTTTAATGGATGTTTTCTAAAAGTAAACATGGGGGTTGGAGAGATGGCTCAATGGTTAAGAATACTAGCTGCTCTTGCAGAAGACCTGGGTTTGAATCCCATCATCCACGTGGCAGCTAACATCCATTTATAATTTCAATTCCAGGGCATCTGATGCTCTATTCTGTTTTCTGGGACTACTGTAAGACATGGTGCACTTATACATATAGGCATAACACAAAATAAAAATTTTTAAATTAAAATAAAAGTAAAGCCGGGCGTGGTGGCACACGCCTCTAATCCCAGCAGAGGCAGAGGCAGGCGGATCTCTGTGTGTTCAAGGCCAGTCTAGTCTGCATAGTTCCAGGACAGCTGGGGTCAGGGAGCCCGTCTCAAAAAGACCAAAAAAATAAAAATAAATAAAAGTAAATGTGTGGTATTGCCTCAATTCCTGCTCTGTGCTGAGGCACTGAAAATCAATTTGTTGTTGTAAAGTTCCAATATATATTTTTGGAGTAATGGCATGTGGAAAAAAACCAATAGTTCTATTGGGAATACTGTATCGCAGCTTTCTTTTATACCTTGGTATCATTGAGAGTCACTCCTGATTTTTATCCTGAGGGCCCTAGGCACTTTGAAATACTTTAATTGGCAAACTAGTAAGCTGAGAGGTCCAAACTAAAGATAATTCAGTGATACCTGTAATAGTAACAAAAATAAACTGGATGGGAGGTAAGTGTCCCCAGTAGAAGATTGTCTTAGGAAGGACCTATACTACCCTGGGTCTAGTGATGGTAGCTAATGTACAGGCCAGACACTATTCTAAGCACTTTACATAGAGCTCATTAAATCCTAACATTGACTCTGTGACTATTTTTTGTTTTTGAGACTACATCTTAATATGTGTAGCCCTGACTGGCCTGGAACTTGCTATGTAGATCAGTCTGGGCTGGAACTCAGAGACCCACTTGCCTCCCAAGTCCTGGAATTAAATTCGGGGTACCACTGTGCCTTGCCTAGTTTTGTGTTTTTGAGGTAGAGTCTTATGTAGCCCTGGCTATCTATAAATTCCCTTTGTACCTAAGGTTGGCTTTCAACTGATCTTTTTGACTCCAGTTCCCAATTGCTGAGATTACAACCTTGCTACCACTCCTGGCTTTAAACCCTCATTTATAAATGGGGAGATGGAGGCACAGAAATTAAATTCCTTGTATAATGCCATTGCTAATAGCAGAGCTGAAATTTTAATTCATTCATTTTGTTTGCTTGGTACCAAGGGTTATGCATAGAGCTTAGAGCTCTGATTTAAAGTAGGTACTTGCTGGGCATGGTAGTACATGCCTTTAGTCCCAGCACTCAAAATGCAGAGGCTGGGGGATCTCTGTGAGAGCCAGGCCATCTGGGAAGACTCTGTCTCAAGAACAAAAAGGGAAGAAAAACAAAACACCCCCAAAACCAAACTGTAGACAGTTGGTAGTGAGATGCAGAGCCATTGTTGACTTAAGCAAAGCTCTTGAGTTAATCCCAGTTCTCAAAAAAAATAAAGGATTAAAAAAGGGAAATAAACTAGTAAGCCAAAGTGTGGATCAGCATTGAGGTGCCTGTAAGTTGCTGCAGATTGGAAGCAGCTGCCAAAGGCTGATGAAGTAGAGAGGAACTTTGAGAAGCCCAGCTTCATAAAGGGTGGCTCTGACCTCATTTCTAGTCAAGTAATTCAATGTGGGTCTCATGAAAAATTTGGCAATCTTTTACTGCAATAAAACTGACTCAAAATCAAATGGGTAATGAATTTGAGGTGTTTCTGAAAGTGCTTTTCTGAGTTACACTTCACAATTTCATTGCAATGTGAGTTCTGAACACACAACATGAAAACTGTACTGTGAGTGCCTTCCTGTCATATAGTGCCAACCAAAGCTACCTAGAACACTTCAGTTCAGTTTGGGGCTACAGCATGGCATGAATCTCCGTGTTTTTACTGTACATAAAATTTATGTTTTCTGCTCTTACAGTAACAGTGATATCACTGGGCGTGGTAGCACACACCTTCAATCCCAGCACTTGGGAGGCAGAGGCAGAGGCAGGTGGATGTTTGTGAGTTCTAGGCCAGCTTGGTCTACATAGTGAGTTCCAGTACAGCTGTGGCTACAAGGAGACCCTGTCTCAAAAAGACAAAAAAAGAAAAAGAGTGATGTCATTATAGAAAACAAAGGCTTAATATTTTCCTACCATTATTCCTCAGTATATAGATATTAAATCAGCATGTCTTTGTGCTGTAATTTTGTTAATATTTGATTTTTAAACATTGCTGTTTGCTTTGAATCTCATGAAAAAAAATCTTTAAATGAATTTTCACTTGGGAACAGCACTGACCAGCCAGTGAGCCCAGGGATCCACCTGTCTGCCTCCCTAAGACAGATTAAAGTATGCACTGTACCTGGCTTTTTTTTTTTTTTTACATGGGCTAGAGATGGAACTCCAGGCTTCATGCTTGTGCTTCATGAAGTACTTTAATGACTCAGTTATTTTGCCAGCCTCAGTTTTTCCTTCTAGTAATCAGATACTTTTCGTTCATTCATTCATTTTTGAGACAAGGTTTCCCTGTAACCCCAGGTTTCCCTGTAACCCCAAATCGGTATGTAGATCAGAGTGACCTCAGACTCACAGAGATCTGCCTGCCTCTGCCTCAGAGTGCTGGGATTAAAGATTTTTTATATATAATGAGCTTAGGAAGTAACAGTTCATTGAAAATGAGCCAAACAGGTTGCATTGTAGCTCAGTGGTAGAGCACTTGACTTGCATGCATAATGAGGCCCTGGGTTCTCCCCCAAGCACTGCAAAAAAATTAAAAAGTATAGTGTGCTGGCTTACTCCTTTCATTCTAGCCTTTGGGAGCTGAGATCAGAGGATCAAGAGTTTGAGAGTCTGGCTGGGCATGGTGGCGCACACACCTTTAATCCCAGCTCTCTGGAGGCAGAGGCTGGCAGATCTCTGTCAGTTCAAGGCCAGCCTGGCCTACATAGTGATTTCCAGGCCATCTGGAGCTACAGGGAGACCCTGTCTCAAAAAGACCAAATGAAAAGAGTTTGAGGGTCTGTCTAGGATGTAAAATGAAGTGGGAAGAAGGAAAATAGCTTGGAGTACCTGGTGTATGGCTCATGCCTATAATCCTAATACTTGGGAGTTTAAGACTGGAGGACTGTCAAGGCAACAGGGACCCTATCTCAAAAAACAGTTCCAGTCAACTCCTTCAGTAAAGTTTTTTTTTTTTTAATTTTTTATTTTCTAGCAGCTTCAGAGTCTAATTTCTTTGCTTCCAGTAAATACTGAGTCGCTTCTTTACTAGTCTTAATTGTTTTGTAAACAAAATAGGAAACTACCTAATCATGTGAACTGAGTTTTAACATTGCAGTGTGCTAGTTTTTCATACCTATTACTCTCGGCCCAGTGTCATATTCTGTGATGAGTTGTTTTTCTTTCTCCTTAGCAAACTTTCAAGTATGTGCCGAGAGAACTGTACCCTAAAAGTCCCTGTTTTTTGTGAACATTTTTTCTTGCGTTCATATTCAGCAATGTCTGCCATTACAATTGTCATATTTTTGGATGCCATATCCTTGCAAAAGCGATTAAAGCATGGTGGTGGTGCTCCATCTGTTTTGCTTTTCTGTTCCACAGTAAATACCAGCTAGTGTTCTGCTACACTATCATTGAGAGGAACAATCGCCAGATGCTCCCAGTTATTAGAAGTACAGCTGGTGGGGACACAGTGCAGACCTGCACCAACCCACTAGACACCTTCTTCCCCTTTGATCCCTGTGTGCTTAAGAGGTAGGTCCTCTTACCCAGTTGACCCTGGTGGTTGTAAGCTTGTGTGGAACATACTTGCTCTTCCCAAGGCTGGAATTAAGAGTTGTTTTTTCATAGGTGGCCTTCTTAGCTTTTAATTAGGCTTGTGATCACCTTGCACAAATGTCAGGGGTCCCAGACTGCCTGGAGGGTTTTTGAGTGTCACATATATACCAGGGTGTGTTCATCTTTTCCTAGGCAGAAACCCAGAGGGATAATTCAGCCTTTTTGTTTATTTTTTTTATTTTTTATTTTTATTTTTTGGTCTTTTTGAGACAGGGTCTCCTTGTAGTCCCAGCTGTCCTGGAACTCACTATGTAGACCAGGCTGGGATCCACCTGCCTCTGTCTCTCAAGTGCTGGGATGTTTTTTTTTTTCTTTAAACTGGTTTAAACATGTGAGGCTTACAGGTCAAAGTGTCCAGGATGATGCTGCCCATTCTTGGCCTTGTAATTTTTTTTACCAACATGCTCCTTTAAAGACCACAACCCAGCCTGTTGCCCAGTGACTTATCTAAATAGGTTACCCTGGAAAACTACCGTGTCTTGGCATTTTTATAAAGTAGCAGTATTTTGCTTGTGACACTGTTTCTAACTAGCACGTGAGAATGGCTGTTCCTAAGTCCTGATTGGCTAGTACTCTATTAGTTGATTTTCTAGACTTTAATGTTTAGTGGATTCCTGTAGGAGTTCCAGAATATTAGTCTTTATTTGGATGTACTGATTTATCAGTCCAAAAAATATTAGAGCCAGAAATAGTTTTCCTTGAAATATGTGAGACAATAGATGTAGAAATCTGACCTGTGTGGTACAGTGAAGTCTTAGTGGAAGGGTCTGTTAGTCAGAGTGTTCCACACAGAATGCGCGGTTATGTCTGTGGTATTTACAGTTTGGTTTGGGGTATGGATCTGAGAAAAGGGCTAAGAGTATTTTGACTTTTGCCTATATACTTAATGACTTTGAAATGCCATCCTTGTTCACAGGTCAAAGAAGTTCATTGATCCTATTTATCAGATATGGGAAGACATGACTGCTGAGGAACTACAGGAATTGAAGAAACCCATTAAAAAGGTACATTTATGATCCTGCACACTTGGTGGAAATGTGGTTACAGGCTACAGTAGTAAACAGCCACGGTACATTTTATAAATACTGCATGGGTTTAAGCTTGAGTTATGTTTTTAATATTAAAAGAGGTTTTGTGGGTATTTATTTATTTATTTATTGAGACAGTGTTTTATGCAGTCCTGCTCCATCTGCTGAGTTCTGGGACCATACATATTTGCCACCATATTGTGTACTTTTTCTTTTTTTGTATGTGGTGGTATGTGTGTGTATGTTAGAGCCAGTACATACATTCTTGTGCATGGGTGTAGAGACCAATTTTCCTTGGGTTTGCCAGTTAGACTAGGCTGATCAGCCAATGGGCCTAAGGAGCCACCTGTCTGTCTCCACAAGGCAGGGATTAAAAGTAATTACCTTTTTTTCCCTTCAAGACAGGGTCTCCCTGTAGCCCCAGCTGGCCTGGAACTCACTGTATAGACCAGGCTATGTTGATCTTTCAGTTTTTGCCCTGCCTCTGCCTTTTGAGTCCTGGGACTTAAAGGTGTGGCTACCACACCTGGCTATGTACCCAGCTTTTAAAAATATGGGTTCTGAGGATGGGACCCAGGTCCTCGTGCTTATGCAGCAAGCACTTTACTGACTTGTCTTTTTCCCAGCTCCAATTTTTTCTTTTAATGATCAGGTACTTTATGACTTTGGGAAATAACAGTTGATTGAAAATGAACCATACAGGCTGCAGTGTATGAATGAGTCCCTGGGTTCTAACCTAAACACTGCAAAAAACTAAAAAAGTCTGTGTGGTGTCATATTTGTCATCCTAGCCCTTGGGAGGCTGAGATGAGAGGACTAGGAGTGTGAGGGCAGTCTGACGATATAAAAATGGAGAGGGAAGAAGGAAAGTAGCTGGTGTGTGTGTGGCTCAATCCTGAAATTCCAGCATCATAAAGCAAAGAAAGACTGTCTAAAGAAATGGAAAAGTTACTCTAATTTAGATCTTTACCACGCATCTGATGATTTACCCTCAAATACACATGCCACATGGTTTATTGTGAAGTTTACGTGGATTGCAGATCTTCAGGAATGTGAACAGAGGTGCAGAATTGCAGCATTCCCTTTTGTTCCCTAAGTCACTGTCAGGACAATTAGTACTAAACAGGAAAAGGAGATCTAAGAAGAAAATACTGTCACTGTCTGTACCCCTCTGATTTCCATACTCTACATCAGCTATAATGAACTTACTGAGAGAGGGGCTTTCACTGGCCTGGAACTTGCTAATTGGTCTAGACAGGCTGGCCAGGGACCCCCAGGGATCTGCCTGTTTTCAGTTTCTGCTTCCTCAATGCTGGGTGCCACCAGAAAAACTCCCCATCCCAGACATGAAACTGCTCCTCAATTGACTAGGCTATTTTCCTGGCTCAGGAAAATTTTTTTTTTTTTTTTTTGTTTTTTGAGGCAGGTTTTCC
>NW_008335297.1:902629-908045 GCF_000622305.1 Nannospalax galili | reverse complement strand
GCCTCTGCCTCCCAAGTGCTGGGACTACAGGCGTGCACCACCACACCCAGTAGGAAAAAAATTTTTTTAATCTATTTTATGTGTATAAGTGTTTAGCTTGCATGTATATAAAAAGTGCACATGTATCATGCAATAACTGTGGAGGCCAGAAGAGGGCATCAGATCCCCTGGAAGGGGTAGTTGTTAGCTACCTTGTGCTTGGAACCAAACCTGGGTCCTCTGCAAGAGCAGCCAGTGCTCTTAACTGCTGAGTCATCTCTCTAGCCCCAAAGAAAGGAATTCTTAAAAGATTTTTGTTTTCTGAAAATTGATGTGTGTAGAGTTGGTTCTCTGCTTCCACTATGTGAGTTCTGAGGATCAGGCTTGGTAGCAAGTACTTTTATACCCCCAGGTGCTAGCGCTTGAAAGCTTTTCAGACCAGTATTTATATTATTGATACTCTGTTCTTTATACAGGAGGTAATGGAAGATGAAGATGATGACTTTTTGAAAGGTGAAGTGCCCCAGAACGATTCAGTGATTGGACTAACACCAAGTTCGTTTGACACCCACTTCCAAAGTCCTTCCAGTAGCGTGGGCTCCCCACCTGTGCTATACATGCCAGACCAGTCTCCCCTGATCTCAAGGATCTGTGATTGAGCTGCTAGGCCCACCGCTGGAACTGGCATTACACTAGAGTCTGTGCCTCGGACATCCTGTTGGGGTGGGCTAGTTTCTGAAGAGACATGGATTTCATTCTGTGGTTCGCTCCCCTACAGCAAAAAGACCAGGTATCATGTGCAATATTCCACAGTGGGCTTAGCAATCAGTGTTCACACTTGATGTGCTAGCTTAATGTGTACGGTTTTTGTGCCTGCAGCCTTTTAATGGAACTGTTGTTTGAGATCTAGTATGGGCAACAACCTCTTAGCAGGTGGCCTTTTTAATAGGTATTTATTGGAACATTCTTCAAGGGCTTTGTTGGTCTTCTTTTGGTGTAAATCCTCCAGGATCAGTCTTGCTTGTGAAGACTGACTAGATTGTGTTTACATTGCCATGTGGTTTCCTTTCAGCTGGGCTGGAAGTGTATCTGTGTTTTAGGGCGAGTGAACCTAGAAGGAAGTGCTGGGGCAGGGCTGGAGTCCTGAGTGTTTGGGGTGGCTTTACTGAAGGTGAGTGAGGGATTGCAGAGACCCCAAAAAGCCAAGAGGGAAGACTTAGAGGATTCATGGAAACAGAATCAGACAAATAAGGTACTTATATAATGGACTTGAAAGAAATACAGGTTCAAGTAAATAATTCACTTTGACTGAAGTGGGCTTGGACGTCTATAAAACACAGGGCTCCAGGCATCCTGTGAGATCTGGAACTGCTCATGTGAGGGAGCTAACTGACTTGTGCGCTTGACCAGCACCAGGTGGTTCTCTTGAGGATTTCTTTATCCAAGCAGGAACGGTATTTCTCAGGTAATCTGATAGGATGGGTTAGCAGGAGCAGCCAAGACTCAGCCTGATGAGCTCTGTAGCGGGCCTCTATACTAACACACAACCTTGCTCTGTGACAGGTGTGTGTGTGAGCACGCTGGAAGTGTTCTGAGGCTAAAACATGTCTGCCCTTCAGTCTTTACATGTAAACATGTTTGCATCTTTGTGAAAATGGTCATCTTTATTTATTTTTCTGTAATGTGTATTTACTTAAAGGCAAGTAGTAATTTCTTGATCATCAATATTTTGTAATGAAATTCCTCTTAGGGCTTTACATGCTCTTGTATAATTACATTGATGGCAAATGTAGTGTGAATTACAGTCTGTAAATACCTTTTTGAAAAATAATTTTAGTACTTTAAAAGCTTTACATATTGCTGATTTTCTTTGGTGACTTGGTGGAAAGTTACTCAAATTCTTTGTTTCCCTTTTTTAACTGCTCACTGAAAAAAATGGATTTTGTATATTGGGTAACATGAATAAAAGAAACTGCATCCGAAGCTGGGCGTGGTGACGCCTGCAGAGGCAGGCAGATCTCTGTGAGTTCGAGGCCAGCCTGGTCTACATAGTGAGTTCCAGGACAGCTGGGGCTACAGGGAGACCCTGTCTCAGAAAGACAAAAAATAGAAAGAAACTGCATTCATAGAGGTTAATGGGAAGTGGGGGCTTGATTGCTTGGAAAGTAGTTATAATGAAGGTGTGAATGTTTACTAGTAAGCCTGTTTGATTCTGAAGAAGTTTGAGAAAGAAAACCCATTGTGAAATGAAAGAATGCCATGGCTCATCTGGAACGTCCATTCTTAGGCCAATAGAGAGGCCTTTAATAAAGACTAACATGAGGGTGCTCCTGTGATTGGATGAGTTAAACGCTTGAGTGGGGGAATTGCTGCTGAGCCCTCTGCATCAAACAGAAAATCTTGCCAGTGGGATTGGGATGGTTCACATGATGGGCAGTGGTGAGGATAGTTTCCTGGAGCTGGAGTGACAGGCTTGAATAAACCCAAAGAACTTCAAAAAAGTTACATGCTAGCCAGACATTGTTGAACACACCTATAATCTCAATATTTAGGAGGCTGAATCACTGGGACTGTAAATTAAAGCCACACTGGGCTACATGTTTTTTGTTTTTTTTTTTAATGTTAAGCTCTGCTTCCCTGGGCCTGCACCTGACCCACAGGCCTCTCTCTCTGGGGTAAGTCGATCATGCCCTCAGTGCCTTGACTTCCCCAGCCTTATTCACCCGCCCATCTCCCCTGCCGGTCTCTCCTCCTAGCTTGGGTCATGTCCCATTCCTTGTTTTGGTGCCCGAGACACCTGGGGAACCACCACTGCTTCCTGATCCTTTGCATCCAGACCAACTCAGTTACTTCTCGGGTCCCCAGGAGCACTCTGGGCCTGGCCCTGCCCTCACTTCCCTCTACTTCCCTGGGCCTGCACGACCCTCCAGCCTCTTTCCTGGACCGTGGCTGACCTTTCCTCTCCCTCATCCTTTACATCCAGACCAACCCAGTTCCTCAGTGCAGTCCCCAGGAGCCCTAGGGGCTGTTTCCCGCCCCCATCTTCCTTTGCATCTCTGGGTGGCACGGCCACCATCTGCCCTAGACCAGCATCTTTCCTGGTCCGGCCCAGGCCAGTCCAACCCCCAAATTCTGAGGTCAAAATCTTTCCTGGAGGGATCCACACCTTAGGAGAAAGCATGAGTGCACCTGATCCTCCATCTGACTTGGGCCTCTGTGGGAACTCCTGAAGACAAATCCAATCTGGCCACTCCAATATAAAATTAAAGGAGAACCGGAAGCTTAGAGGAACCAGCTTTTCATGCCCAAAAAGGAAACCACAGACACAAAAAGCAGACCTAAACTTGAAGGCTTGAGTCTCACACAAGAATCGGAAACTACAAAAGAACTTCACATGTCAAAATCAGAAAAAATAACAACATGAAAAAACAAAATAACATCCCCACCAAATACCAATAGTCCTCTAGAGCAGTACAATGAGAACCCCCTAGAGATAATGCACGACATGGAACTCAAAAGAACAATTATAAACGTGATAAAAGAATTCAGTGGATTTAAAGAACACACAAATCAAAGAACTGAAGGAAGATAGGGATAAACTTCTGAATGAATTCAGAAAAGAGAAATTTTGAAGAATACTCAGGCTGAATGAAGAAGGAAGTGAAACAGTAAGCCAAGTAGAAACGACAGGAGAAAGCCTCACCAATAGGATGAATGAAATGGAAAACGGTATCAAGACTGGAAGATAAAGTGGACAAACTAGATCACTCAAGCAAAGATTATGAAAAATTTAAGAAATCACAAGAATGGAATATGCAGGAATTGTGTGACACCATAAAAAGACCAAACTTGCGAATCATAGGCATACAGGAAGGAGAAGAATCCCAAGATAATGGTATGGACCAGATCTTCACCAGAATCGTGGAAGAAAATTTCCCAAAATTAAAGACATGCCCATACAAATACAAGAAGCGTATAGAACACCAAACAGGACCAGAAAAGAAACTCTCCAGGGCACAACACTAAACGTAGAAAACGAGACAATACTGAAAGCTGCAAAAGAGAAGTCACATATAAAGGAAAACCCATTAGGATTACAGCTGACTTTTCAGTGAAAACAATGAAAGCCAGAAGAGCCTGGACCAAAGCATTCCCAGTTTTAAACGACCACAGATGCCAACCCAGATTACTACATCCAGCCAAAATGTCTATTATAGCTAAATGGGAAAGAAAAATCTTCCATGACATAAATAGGCTGAAGGAATTCATGTCCACAAAACCAGCCCTTCAGTGAGTTCTGGAAGCAATACAAAGAGCTGAAGAAAAGAATGACTAAACCCAAGGGGTTGGGGAAAGAAATTCAATGAAGGTATAACTGTGGAAAAGTACAGCTATATCACAAATGTAAATCGAAACAAAAATGACAGGAGTCAATACTCATCTTTCATCAATAACTTTTCTTCTGGAAAAAGTCAACTTATCATCCACTATGATCAAGTCGGCTTTATCCCAGAGATGCAGGGATGGTTTGTGATACATAAGTCAATAAGTGTCATAAATCATATATATGGGCTCAAAGACAAGAACCACATGGTCATCTCAATAGATGCAGAGAAGGCCTTTGAAACAAACCCACAGCCAACATCATTCTAAATGGAGAAAAACTGGAAGCGTTCCCATTGAAATCAGGAACCAGACAAGACTGTCCACTATCTCCACTTCTCTTTAACACAGTGCTTGAAACTCTTGCAAGAGCAATAAGACAGGAGCAGGAAATTAAAGGAGTAATATTTGGAAAAGAAGAGATCAAATTATCCCTTTTTGAAGACGATTATATCTAAGACTCCAAAAACTCCACCAGAAAACTAGAAACTAACACGTTCAATAAAGTGGCAGGTAACAAAATTAACCTACAAAATTCTGTAGCTTTTCTATACACCAATAACAAGCAATCAGAGAAGGAGCACATGGAAACACTCCCCTTCATAATAGCTGCAAAAAAAAAAAAAAAAATCTCAGAATAAACCTGACTCAATAAAGAGCACTACAATAAAAATTTTAAATCTTTGAAGAAAGAGATTGAGGAAGACACCAGGAGATGGAAGGACCGCCCATGCTCATCAATTGGAAGAATTAATGGACTGGTGAAATTAATATTGTGAAAATGACCATCCTACCAAAAGCCATTTATAGATTCATTGCAATGCCAATCAAAATCCCCGTGACATTCTTCACAGGAATTGGAAAAAAACATCCTAAGATTCATAGGGAAGCACAAAAGACCTTGGGTAGCCAAAGCAACCCTGAGCACTAAGAGCAGTGCCAGGGGCATTACTATACCATATTTTAAGCTGTATTACAGAGCTGTAGTCATCAAAACAAGATGGTACTGGCACAAAAATAGACCCATAGATCAATTGAACAAAATTGAATACCC
>NW_008335297.1:900620-901583 GCF_000622305.1 Nannospalax galili | reverse complement strand
ACTTCCCAGATGGCACCCTCCCATAGCCTATCTCCCCCCCACTAGAGCCCTTATACTCTGATATCCCTGTTAATGTCTGCTGTGTTGTCCCTGATAAGCGAGTATGTATCCAGATATAACTACAGGAACCAGGATAACAGAAAGGAAACAGGGAGGTAAAGGAAAAGAAAGAATCTAAAAAGAAGAACAGTAGGAAACAGGCATTAATAAGGGAGATATGGATTAAAATTGGGTTAGTTTAAGGGAGCGGGGAGGGAGGGGTATACGAGGAACCTAGGGGATAAAGGGAAAGAAGGCGTTCAAGAGAGGTAGGACCATAGGAGAAGGGTATTATTAAGGGAGAAAGGGAGGAAATGGGGCCACCTTAAGTGGGAAAACCATGATGGTGTGGTGAGACAATGCGAGAGATAAATAATGCCTAGCTAGTTTTGAAAACCAGAGGGAGCCATATTACTCCAACATCCTACGTCTTGTGTGTTTAACAGACATACGTTGAGACCTATACTAATTTGGTCAGAGGGACATAAAGGACAGTTTTTGCTCCTTGCCCTCCTAGGTCGACTATTTTCAAGGGACTATGAACATCTCTGAAAATGTCCTGTAATTGTGGTGGGTCATCTGTCCTCTTGATCAAGGAGACAGAGGACACCCCACGAGATGGACTTGAACCAGGGTCCAGTCTACAAAGAGGAGGGTCAACACAGAGGAATAATTTCTTCCATGCTTTCAAGCGAAGCCAACCATGGTTGAGCAGGACCTTTGGCTTATCTTCACATAGGCTTAACTGATAAAAGAAAGGAGCCAGGGGCTCCTCCGAAGCCCATGTGACCCCTGAGGAACAAATCCTCAAACGACCTTAAGAGTAAAAGTAAACTGATTATCTGGGCCAACTGTATGACCTCAAACACCCAAAAGGAAAGTATAAGGAAAGATTAAAGGGACCAATATAATTTCATAAGAGTC
>NW_008335297.1:887920-900274 GCF_000622305.1 Nannospalax galili | reverse complement strand
TATAGTTGAATAAGATGGTTTGGGATGTTCTTTGTGATATACACACAAAAATAAAATCAACAATTTTTTTTAAATGTACTATATTTGAGGGGGAAGCATGGAAATTTATATCATGTTAATTAGTAGAGATGATAAACATTACCATTGAAATGTACCCGATGACTTTATAGACATACACAGGCGCCAAGGATCCAAGTGCAACCGTTTATGACTAGTAACAATCAGATACATACAGATTTAAGATACATGGACCAACATCTCAGTGTTAGTAGCAAAAACAATGAGTCTTTCTGCAAGGAACAATATATTCTAAAATGAAATGGAGATCTTTTATAAAGGTTAAAAACTCATTCAGTTTTATGTGTTAACAGGGCTTATACTGAGTTCAATATTGTATAACTGTATTAATTCAACTGTGAACCTAGAATCTTGCACCCACTTGTGAAAGAGATGTACTCTTGCTCTGGATTGTGTTACTGAATATGTTAAAGCTGTAGTGAAATGCTTCTTCTAATCATAGTTATTAAAAATTTTTAAAAATGATTGAAAAAACATTCTTCGAAGCATAAAAATTTGCTCCTTACTAATTAGTAGACGTGAGAAAAATTACCATTGAAGTCTACCTGATGAAGACCTTATATCCATGCTCAGGTGCCAAGGATCTCAGAAAGTAACCGACTCTGACTAGTAATACTCAGGTACATAGAGATTAGAGATGCATATGCAAACATCTAAGTGTTGGTAGCATTAAAAATGATATTGTTTTCTGTATGAAACAATATATTTTAAAATGAAATGCAGATGTTTCTTAAAGGTTAAAACCTCATTCAATTTTATGTCTTATGGGCTTTATACAGAGTTCAATATTGTATAACTGTATTAATTCAACTGTGAACCTAAAAATTTACAGTCAATTTTGAAAGAGATATATCTTAGCTCTGGAAATTGTTATTGAATATGTCAATGCTGTTGTAATGAAATGCTTCTTGTAACTAGGTGGTTATTGTTCTGTTGCTGTGACAAAAAACTCTGACCAATACCAGCTTGGGGAGGAAAGGGTTTACTTGGCTTACATTTTACAGGTCACGGTTCATCACTGAGGGAGCTCCAAGGGTAGGAACTCAGGGCAGGAACCTGGAGGCAGGAGCTAGAGCACAGGCCATGGAGGAAGGCTGCTTACTGGCTTGCTCCCTTGGCCCCTGCTCAGCCTGCTTTCTTATGCAACACAGGCCCACCTGCCCAGGGGTGGCACCACCCACAGTGGGCTGGGCCCTCCCACATCACTCATCAAGAAGATGCCCTTCAGACATGGCCACAGGCCAGTCCAATAGAGGAAATTCCCCGACTGAGGCTCCCTCAACCCAGGTGTGTCAAGTTGACACTAAAGCTATCCAGCACAGTTATTAAATAAATAATTTTTAAAATGTTAACGTTACGTTCCTTTTTTTTTTTTTATCCCTTTTTTCTCCCTGAAGCCCCAGCTGGCCTGGATCTCACAAAGATCTGCCTGCCTCTGCGTCCCATGTGCTCCAGGCTCAAGTTAAATCTTTTGAAGAAATATCTATAGAAAAAAAATGAGTGCATTCTCTTTGAAAACCAGAATTTTCCTTTTGGTATTGAGGATTGAACCCAGGGTTTTACACATGCCAGGCAAGTGCTGTACACTGATATGCATCTCCAGGCCATCTCTAGGTCATTCATAGCACATCTTCCTACTGGCCTCTGCTGGGAGTTTCCAAGTCCAGTCCTTTTGTCTACGTGATTTTTGGGGGGGGGGCAGTCTTTTTGACACAGGGTCTCGTGTAGCCCCAGGTGTCACTATGTAGACCAGGCTGGCCTTGAACTCACAGAGATCTGCCTCCCGAGTGCTGGGATTAAAGGCGTCCGCCACCACGCCTGGCTGTCTACGTGATCTTTGAGAAGTGCCTGGACATAACAAACTTGCAAGTCACTGCTGCTAGACTGACCCGGCTTCCCTGAACAAGGCTTCCAACAGCCTGAGGACATTTTCATTCATTCAGCTGTAAAATAGGAAGAACTTATGCTTACTTCAGGGTTGTGAGCATTTGATGCCTGTACAAGCCAGCCTGTCTAGCTCCCGTTGGGCCACCTTGTGAGTTTATATATGCAAGAACTCCTTGTATGGAAAGGTCTCCTAAAGGTGATAATTTCTTCCACATTACCACTGTAGTATCTATTGAAGGGCTCTGAACTGGAAGGGAAGGGTCAGGGAGCAGCTTACAGTTGGTGGCTCTAAACTGTGGTGTCCACAAGGCTCCCCTTGAGTGCTTTGAAAATGGATGGCCATGCCCACTGAACCATAATTGAGTCATTGCCCAGTTGCCTCCTCCTAATTCAGAGGTGTTGCTTGATTTACAACTGCATTCTTAATGAGGGGTGTGTGTGTCTGGTGGGGTTGAATGTAGATAGGGCTGTGTGCATGTAAAGCACCAGCCCCTGCTCTACAACGTAATTCTGCATACTATCAAACTCCCTGTTTGCAGATGAAATGATTTTATAAAGACCTTTTTGAATCTACTAGAAGACACCTAGGTCTAATAAACACAGTAAAGTTGCAGGATATAGAAATCAATACTTCTTTTTAAAAAAAAAAAAGCAATATAAGGGAAAGAATTTAGGGAACATATTCCATTCAAAATAGTCCCAAAAGAAAAAAAAATACGAATTCACTTCACCAAAGAAAAAGTCCTCTACAATGAAAACTTTGTAAGAAATTGAAAAAGCAGTCATGGAAGATATGAGATGATAGACCTTCCATGCTCGTGGATTAGCAGAGTTAATTGTGAGATGGCTATATGACCAAAATTAATCTACACATTTAATGTAATACCTATCAGAATTACAATGTCTTATTTCACAGATCTTGAAAAAACAATCAGAGTTAGTATGGAACCACAGGACCACAGATAACCAAAACAAGGGGTAAGCACAGGTGAAAGTACCACAGTACCCGACCTCATTACACCACAGAGCTCTGGTGATAAAAAGCCTTGTACTGGCATAAAAAGTCAGGTGAGCCTTTGAAACAACATAAGACCTGAAAATAAACCGGCAAAGCCATGTCCACCTAATTAATTTTATTTTATTTTATTTTGGACACAGGGTCTCCCTGCAGCCTTAGCTGGCCGGGAACTCACTAGGCTGGCCTTGATCTCACAGAGATCCATCTGCCTCTGGCTCCTAAGTGCTGGGATTAAAAGCATGTGGCACCATGCCTGGTCCCCACTTAGTTCTTGACAAAGGACGCAAAAACATACATTGTAAAAAGCTTGTTTGACAAATAATGCTGACAAAATTGGATATCCTGCAAGAGAGTGAAATTAAGATTCCTGTCATCCACCTGGTGCAAAAACCTATTGGAAATGAATTGACCTTAATTTAAAAACTGAAGAAATGTGGAAACTGTTATCAAAAAACAAAGAATAGTATTCCATACATTGCAATAGGCAAGAACTCTGTGAATAGCACAGGAACTAGTCCCAAGTATCAACAGATGGGGCTACATGAAATTCAAGTCTCTGCACAGCAAAGGAAGCTACCAGCAGAGCAGAGCCCACAGAACGGGAGAAAATCTACCAGCCAGCCATACCCCAGGCAAGGGGCTACTTTTAAAAAACAAAATTGATCATCTGTGGCTCAGCACTGGGACTCATTGTTCAATGTATTTCAGTCTGCAACTATCTGAGGCCTTGAACTTGTGGTCCTCCTGTTTCTACCTCATTAGTAGCTAGGATTCTAGGCTTAAGGCACCGTGCCTAGCTTTTAGTATCTGACTATATAGATTGTACAGTTACACTTAGAACTTTGGGATTTGTGCTGGATACCTTTAGTGTCAACTTGACACACCTGGGTTGAGGGAGCCTCAATTGGGGAATTGCCTCTATTGGACTGGCTTGTGGCCATGTCTGAGGGGCATCTTCTTGATGAGTGATGTGGGAGGGCCCAGCCCACTGTGGGTGGTGCCACCCCTGGGCAGGTGGGCCTGTGTTGCATAAGAAAGCAAGCTGAGCAGGGGCCAGGGGAGCAAGCCAGCAAGCAGCATTCCTCTATGGCCTGTGCTCCAGCTCCTGCCTCCAGGTTCCTGCCCTGAGTTCCTACCTTGGGTTCCTGGATGAACTGTGACCCGGGAGATGTAAGCTAAATAAACCCTTTCCTCCCCAAGTTGGTATTGGTCAGTGTTTTGTCACAGCAATGAAGAAACAAAGACATAATGCTGCATAATTTTTTTTTTTGCACTGCTGGGAATGGATCATCAGATCTTTGTAGACAAGTGAGTTATTATTGAGCCACACTTCAAATTTTTAAAATTGTGCGTCTTGATGGAGGACATGAAAGTGTGATACATATATGTATGTATGTAGTGTGTAATAGGTAAATTAAGGCAGCTTAGGAATTCCCCTAAGCGTTTGTCTCTTTTTTTAGGGAACCTTCAAACTCCTGCCTTCTAGTTCTGTATAAACTATATAATCCAAAAACCATAATCTGGGGGCTGGAGAGATGACTGAGCCTTTAAGAGCATACACTACTCTTCCAGAGGACTGAAGTTCAGTTCCCAGCACCCATATTGGGTAGCTTACAACCACCTGTAACTCTAGCTCCAGAGGATTTTATGCCCTTTTCTGCCCTCCACAGGCACCTGCACACAAGTACCCATACATACACACACAATTCTTTTTATTTTAAAAAAGCCATAATTGTAATACTTGGGAGGAGAACTGTCCTAAATTCAAAACTAGGCCAGGCTACACAGTGAGTTCCAGGCCATTTTGAGGTGCAGAGTGGGTCTCTGTCTCAAAAACCAAAACACTTTCTATAGGTACATAGACTTATGTTTGATGTAAACTACAGTAAGTACTGTATTGTGAACACTGGAACCTATTGCTGTTTTGGTACCTGTTACCAACTTCCCTCTACCCCTCCCCTCTGGTCAATTGCTTTTTATGTTATCTAATTATATTTTATTATGTAGTTAAACCCATTCTGTCTTGCTACATATTTTACCAGATATCCTTTGTAATTTTTACATTTTTCTGTGTGTGTGTGTGTGTGTGTGTGCAGGTGCATGCATGGGAAGGTCAGAGCACAACTTGTAGGAGTCAGTTCTCTCTACTGTGTGGATCCAACTTGGGTTGTGAGGCTTGGTGCCCCACTCTTTACCCACTGAACCATCTCACTACCACTTGTACTTTGCAGTTTAGAAATCATTTCCTGCTGATATTGCACACCTTTACTTCTAACTCTCTGGAGGCAGATCTTTTGAGTTTGAGGCTGGTCTGGTCTACATAGAGTTCCAGGCTATCCAGGGGCTACATAGTTAGACCTTGTCTAAAAACAAATAGTAACTTCCTTGTTTATACTGTCTGACCCTTACAGTTCAGTCCTGGTGGCTGGCAGGGTAAGCATTCATCTGTTTTAGAGGTAGATGAACAGGCTTTGCAGTCAGTCCAAATTTAGAAATCTGAAGCCACTCCTTAATTAAAGGATCAGTTTTGTGGGTGTGGGATGATGAGTAAATAGGCAAGGTAATTTCCTACTTGTTATGTGGCTCAAGCTAATAGTCATAAACCTGAAGTTAACTTGTGGGTGAAAAATTATCTAAAAGCTAAAAACCAGTTTGTGAAAGCAATCTGTATTAGCTCCAGGTAAAACCCACAGAGCCGAAATGCTTGACTGGGCTGGGGGGTGTGGCTCAGTGGGAAAGGGATGTGGAGCGTGCAGAATGTTCTAGGCTGAGTCCAACTCAACATTTGTTGACCATACTTTGCAATTCTAGTAATAATGGTCTTTACCGAGTGTTTACCACCTGCCAGATAAGTCTCCAATTATTCCTAAGGGGAAATTGCTTAAGGTTGCACAGGTGGTTATTGATCACCTGGTTCCAACCTCCACTCCCACTCTGTGGGTTGGTTAAAATTTATTTTTATTATATGTATTACCCTCATGTATGTAAATGTACCCTTGTTGTGCAAAGTGTTCAGAGGCCGGAAGTGGGTATCTGATCCCTTGGAACTGGAGTTATGGAGGGTTTTAGCCACGCTATGTGAGGGGCTGGGATTTAAACCCATATGTTCTCTAAGAACAGCTAGTGCTCTTAACGCACCGAGCTATGCAGTGACCTCAGGCCTCCCAATTTCCTCATGCCTCAGCCTTCCCAGTCCTGGGACTACCCAGACCTTCGTACTTGGAATTTAATTTTACCTGTATTATTTACAGTTCTAGTGTCTGGTCTGAGACTATATTCAGGCGATAGCACTGGCTTGGAATCACACAAAACAGGATTTAGGCTTATCCCTGCCACGTGGAAGATATGTATGACTTTGCCAAATTACTGCTGTCTTAAGAATATAGGTGCTGCTTCCTCATTGCGCAAGAAACAAATGAAAAAGTCAGGTGTGATAAGTTATTTCCTAATATCCAGAAATCGAGTGTTTGGGTGAGAAGCTGGCTAACAGAGGACGCCATGAGCTACCTCCTGTGGTCACTTTTAGTCCTACTTTTTCTGTTGTGGGCATGGACGCTCAGGCGGAGGCTTATGGGGAAAAGGATGCAGATGAGTCTCTCAGGTCCCAGCTCGCGGAGCGGGCCTTCTACTACCGTCTCTGGGGCCATTACCCTTTCTTTCCGTGCTCTGAGGCGTAATGTTTGCTAATGCTTCCCAGACTCCGGAGAGGGCTAGTTTTTCCTCGACCAGGGCCTGCTGGGTCCTCAAACCCATATGTTCCTGATGAGTTCTGTGGGGCTAGCAACAGTTTGGGATGTTTTCCCTGCAGGAGACGGTTTACGTTAATTAGATACAATCCTGCGAAGCAACACAGCGGGCCCCAGAGCGAAAGCTGCACCAGTCATGCGTCAGAGTGGTGGCAGAACAGGGATTCGACGCCAGGCCGCGGGTGAGGACCCCAACGCCAAGTGTCTGTCAAAGCGCGCTGCTCGCCTTTCCATGGCTTGTCCACGTTTCTGGGACTACATTTCCCGGCGCCCCTTGCGAAGGAGGCTGGCCGTGAGCACATCCCACGCCTTCGCTCTTGGACTAATCTACTGATGCCTTGGAGCCCGATTCTGTACGCTCTCCTTTTCAGTTCCGACTCCAGACCGGACTACACTTCCCGTGAAGCTTCTCCGGTTCTGCATTTCCTTTCCCTTCAGGCCACGCCCTCCATCGGACTACACTTCCCGGCAGCTTTTGCAGAAGGCAGGGGCGGGCTCGCTGTGGTGGGCGGGGCACCGGAGGCGGCTGTGGTGGCGGAGCTGGGTGGCCACCGCCTCCCAGGGCCTGCCCCGGCGGCAGCCTCGGCGATGCCGCTGCTGGTGGAGGGACGGCGAGTACGGCTGCCGCAGTCGGCCGGGGAGCTGGTCCGGGCACACCCGCCACTAGAGGTGAGCGGGCTGGCGCGGGAGCTTTGGGACGGGCCGGGAATCAGCCGGGCGGCGAGACCTGCAGCCCGCCGCGCGCCACGGCAGAGTTTAAACTTGGCACGGCCGGAGCTCCTCGCACATCCGGAGTCCGGCCGCCGACTTGGGGATCCGCGGGGCATTTGCGGTCTTTACACCTCAGCAGCTCCTCCGCCGAGAAGGAAGCCCAGAGAGGTTAGGGGACTTACCTAGGGTTGCACCGCAAGGCGGGAAAGGACCCTCCTCCCCCAGACCCAGCTTGTTCCCAGGCAGAGTGGTGCCTCCCCGAGTAGGACTGCACTTGGTTTAGGCTGCTCTGGGCGCCCGCGCTGCCTCCCTGGCCCTCGCAGGGGATCCGATCCCGCCCTGTGGAGGGCGAGGCACGGCCCTTTTGGTGGACCGGTTTGGGAAGAGGTGCGGACAGGTCCCCTAGCCCTTTCTCCGCTTACCCCCATGCCCCATGCTCCGGGGGTTCTGGCTATTTTTAGCAGCGCTTTCCTCTCACTAGGTCTGGGGAGGACCACGCCCTGATGGAAGGGCTTTTTGTCTTTGTTTTTCCCGTGTGAGGACTTAGGGGAAGAGGGTTGTTAGTGGAAAAAGCAGCGGTGCCCGCGCAGCGTCCTGCAGCCACAGATCCAGTTAGGGGAGTCAGCCAGTCCTTTGGTTTCGGATCCATACTGAGCTCCTGGTTTGCGGGTTACTCAGCTTAGGAGGGGACCTGCTTCCTAATCAAAGGAGTCCTTCAATAACCAGTTAATTGCCTTGACGAAAAGGTACCTCCTTTCACTCAGAGGTGAAGCCCAGGAACTTGAGGTTAGGAAAGGCATTCTAGAAGTTTCCTCTGAGCAGCTGTGCAGTTTGGGTGGTTATCTTGTCTGCCTATACTTGTTCTCCCCTGGATCTGCCTCCTGGAGCAGAGGCTTCCTGAAAGCAGATCCCATTGTGCTCAGCAAGTATTTGTTGCATAAATGAATGGGCAGAATACCCCCTGAGAACCATCGGTCAAGGGGGCGGTCAGACTGTGTGACTCCCAACTTCAGTTTCCAGACAGACGATCCTAGAGTATTAGCTACTGCCAGCTGGGCTAGCACTGTCAGTGTCGGTGAGCTAGGAGTAGTACTCCCCTAGGAAAAGAGTTTCAGAAGACTTTCCTCTATTTGAAAATTTCTATGAGAGAATGTTTAGCTGGCCATGACAGTGCATGTTCCATTAGAAAGAAGGGATGAGGTGACAGGGCCAGGGCCTCAGGAAGGAGGGGTTTGGGTCTATTTAGGGAGACATGGCCCAGAAGAGCTTCAGAGTGGAGACTTCTTTCATTACAGCAACTGGGAAGAGGAAGGCACCAGGTGATGGCAGGGGAAGGCCTGTGGGGAGTGAGTGCCTGCCCACCAGTGAGAAGAGGGAATAAACCTCTAGAGTGTTTGCACAGGCTGGCTGAGAACTTGATCTGGGGCCAGTGCTGGCCTTGAACTCCTGAAACCTGCTTCAGCTGCCCGAGTACTCTAATTGTAGGTGTTACCTACCATATCCAGCATGATACACTTTTTGATAATGGCATACTATATATTTTCTTTCTTTTTTGGAGATTGTCTCTGCAGCCCAGGCTGGCCTCATATGCATTTCTGCCTTAGCCTTGCAAGTGCTAGGATTACAGGTATGAGCCACCATGCTGGGCTTCTTTGCTAATGTTTTTTAATGTATCAGTATTTTGTGAATATATAGTTCCAGGAGGAGCCTGATTACTGTTTGTCACCCCCTCCATTCTTGTACATTTACATTTAGTCAACCACAATATGAAGATTTTAAATGGTAAATTCTAGAACACTAACAACTGATAACTTTGTTTTGAAGACAGGGTCTCAGTATATAACTTTTGGCTGACCTGGAATTCTTTGTGTAGTCCAGGCTGGCCTCTAATCAGAGATCCATCTGCCTCTGCCTCCCAAGTGCTGGGATTAAAGGTGTGTGCCACCACACCTAGCAACAACTGATAACTTTTTTCCTTCTCTCCTTCCATTTCGGTTTTGAATCAAGGTCTCACTGGAGCTCAGGTTGACCAACTCCTATCTTCCTGTCTCAGCCTTCCCAGCTCTGGTATTGTTGGGATCTCAGGCATGTACCACCATGCCTGGCTAATAAAAATATTATTTTATGTGTACTTGTGTATTGCCTGCATGTAGGTAAGTGCACCTGTGTCGTGCAATGCCCACGGAGGTCAGAAGAGACTGTCTGATCCCCTGGGACTGGAGTTACTGACAGTTTTAGCTGCCATGTGGGTGTTGGAATTCAAACCTTGGGTCTTCTGCAAGAACAGCCAGTGTTCTTAACCGCTGAGCCATCTCTCCAGCCCCCTGACTAATAAATTTTAAATAACTCAATCAGCATATTGTTAGACTAGTCCTGTATAATTGTTAGTCTTAGTGTGCCTAGTTTATAACCTGAACTTTGTCATAGGTGTGGATGTATGCATGCATGGAAAACTGGAGACCTGTGTTTGATCTGATTCCAGGCACCTATTGGGGGTCTCAGAACAGGAGCCCCACCAGCAGAGTGGAACTGGCTCAGCACTGTGCCCTAGACCAGCTCTTCTCAGACTGAGAACTGTGAAGATGAGACACAGGCTGTCCAGGTCCCATGCTTGTGTAACTGGATTTGGGTACTGTGTGATTCAGGACAGTAGCCACTAACAGTGTGGGGCTGCTGACATGGAGAGGAAAGTGAAGTAAAGTGGGGCCTCATGGAGGCTCCTCATGCTGGCATTCAGGAGGCTGAGAGGCAGGTTTGGCAATCTGAAGTGATTCTGGGTTATGTAGTATGTTCTAGGCTAGACAGTAGTGAGACTGATGGGGCTAAGGATGGATGTGGCTCAGTTGCAGAGTGCCTGCCTAGCATGCATGGAGCCCTGGGGCCCAGCACCACATAAACCAGGTATAGTGGTATGGCACTTGGCCTGTAATCCCAGAACTCGAGCAGGACACAGGAGGATATGGTTCAGATACAAGTCAGTGAGCTACAGTCTGCTGGCATACCTTGTTCCTGTTTCCTGTCTGTACAGTGCATGAGGCAAGAAAGGGTTTTCTTTTCTCCCTCCCCCGTTCTCCTCCCATTTTCTTTCACAGTGTTGAGGTGGAACCCAAGGCTTCCTGCTACTGAGCTGCACTCCCAGCACCTACATCTTTAAAATGTTGGAAAAAGTAAAAGTAATTTGTAACATGAAAATTATGTGAATTCAAACTTGGGTGTCACCTATCAATAAAGTTTTATTGTAACACAGCCACATCCATGGTGTCTCTGGCTGCTTTCACTGTATAGTGGGAGAAACTACTATCTTAGCTGTTTGGGGGAAAAAAGTGTGCTAACCTCCAGCTTAAGAAAGTGCCATTCAGTAGAAGTTGGGAAGGAAGGGACTGAAGGAAAGATAGTTTTTAGTGCATGTAAATTAAATATTCAGAAATATTAGACATTGAGAAAACAGGGCCACTTTTACTTGAGAAAGTATGTAACGGTGGATTGGGGAGATGGCTTGGTTAGAAAGCTGTGTGTGGTGCCTCTGTAACCACAATGCTGAGGGGTAGAGCAAGGTAGATCCCTGGTGTTAGATGGCCAGCCAGTTTAACCAAGATGATGAGCTAAAGGTTCAGTGAGAGACCCTGCCTCAAAAGTGCGGGCTACCAAGATGGCTTGGTGGGAAAACGTGTGGCCAGGTCTGACCACCTGAGTTCAATCCCTGGGATCCACATTGTGGAAGGAGAGAACTGACTCCTGCAAGTTGCCCCCTGACCTCTATGTGTGCCATGGCACGAGGGCCCCCCACACTTGTGCACACACAAACGTGTAAAAAAATGTAATAAAAGGTAGAGAGTGCTAGAGTAAGACATTTGACCTCTTCCAGAATGCGTAAGTGCACACGCATGCACGTGTGTACACACGGTTGCTCACACACCATCCAGGAGAAACTCTTCAAGTGGGAGCCTGAGTAGCTGCTGTTCTCTCCTGCTGCACGGCTGCTTCTGATCACTTTTGCTTTCATTTCTTGGGGAAACAGTGGAGCTGTGCTGGAGAGACGTGGCTTTGGTCTTGATGAAAGTGGTTACCTGGTGTGCTGGATAGCTTTAGTGTCAACTTGACACACTTGGGTTGAGGGAGCCTCAATTGGGGAATTGCCTCTGTTGGACTGGCCTGTGGCCATGTCTGAGGGGCATCTTCTTGATCAGTGATTTGGGAGGGCCCAGCCCACTGTGGGTGGTGCCACCCCTGGGCAGGTGGGCCTCTGTTGCATAAGAAAGCAGGCTGAAGTAAGGGCCAGGGGAGCAAGCCAGTAAGCAGTGTTCCTCCATAGCCTGTGCTCCAGGTTCCTGCCCAGAGTTCCTACCTTGGGCTCCCTGATGAACTGCGACCTGGGAGACGTAAGCTGAATAAACCCTTTCCTCCCCAAGTTGGTATTGGTCAGAGTGTTTTGTTACAGCAATGAAGAAACAAACCAGAACAGAAATTGGTACCAGAGAGTGGGATATTGCTGTGACAGACCTGACCTTGGTGTTTTTGGGAGGATGTGGAAGTGTTTGGAACTTTAGGTTGGAGAAGCTCAGAGTTTGTTGCAGTGGAGCTTGGAACAGTTACGCTGAAAGAGCTGTAGACGATGGAGGCCTGGCTTGTGAAGCTTCAAAGGGAGGTGGAGACCATCAGGGCTGTTCACGTGAGATTTTGGATTGAGAATCTGTGGGTTCTGGTCGGCTGGGGCTGAAGAATCAGCTGTGATTAAGAAGAGACCAGAACTTGAAGCAAACCCTTTGCTTTACTGGGACAATTGATGCTGGTTTGCTGGGGCTGAAAAATGAGCTGTAAGTAACAGAGACCAGCATCACTGTGGTGGAGTCTTCTGGGAGGTATTTCCTCAGGGTCAGCACACAGAGGGGACCCGCATCTTTATCTCAAGCTGGA
>NW_008335297.1:842510-887592 GCF_000622305.1 Nannospalax galili | reverse complement strand
TGTGCTGTGGACTGTGGAGTCAGAGCAGTGGAGCTGCCAGTACCCTTTGGAACCCAGAAGATTGTGAATGAATCCCAGATGTCCAGCCTCGAGCTACTTTGCTGGACTTTGGTTTTGCTTAGGTGTGCCCGATTCTTCCCTTTGAAATAAGACAGTACTTGTTTTGGATTTTACAGAAGCCCACTCACAGTTGAGACTTTTTCCAATTCCAGGGATTTGATGCCCTCATCTGACCTTCACAAGGGTGCACTTAGATGCATGCAGGCAATACATTCATACACAAAAAAAATAATAAAATACTGAGTGTATTAGTCAGGGTTCTCTAATGAAACAGAACCAGCAGAATGAATATGTATATATGGATTTATTAGATTAGTTTACAGGATAGAGTCTGAGTAGTCCAACAATGGCTGCACCACACTGGGGAGGCTGAGAAAGCCAGATGTCTCAGTAATCCCAATCTGGCTCTGATGGATTCCAGGAGATCTGCTAGTCTTTCCAATGAGTTGGTCACAGCAGCGAGATAAACTCACCAGTGAGAGAGAAGGCAAGGAACAAGCCAGTAAGCAGCTTTCCCTCATGGCCTGTGCTCTAAATCCTGCCTCCAGGTTCCTTCCCTGAGTTCCTACCTTGGGCTCCCTGATGAACTGTGACCTGGGAGATGTAAGCTGAATAAACCCTTTCCTCCCCAAGTTGGTATTGGTCAGAGTGTTTTGTCACAGCGATGAAGAAACAAACCAGAACATGTGGTTTCTCATAACCAAATGTGAACACGAGTGGCAAAAATCTGCCTTAATTCCTCCCCCAAGTGAAAGGTAAGTAGAGAATTCCAAAGGGAATTCTGCAGCCTCTGGTCGCCGCTGTGGGCCAAGATGAGATGTGAGGATAAGAAATGTTCTTTGTTGGAAAACGGCTGCCATGTTTCCTCTGACCTCTGCAGCCGACCAAGTCCTGCCAGTCTGTTTAGACTGCACTCCACTTCATTTCTTGTCCTTCTATTATGCGCCCCCACTGCTTGTTCGTAATTGAACCTGAACCCAGGACTTCCTAGTTCATGTCTTAAGTTGAAGAGCTTGTCTTGTTTTAGTGACTGCCTGGCAGCCAATCAATGGAAATTCATTAAAAGAAAACCATGCTTAATAGTTGGGTTGCTCATTAAGTTTGTTATGTCTTTTGGATTTTTTTAAGTAATTAGACACAAACCCAAATTAGGAGCAGGCAGTAGTGTGCCCTCTAAAGTGACAGACACGAGTCAGTTTGTTCACTGGGGAAACTGTTGCAGGTGAGGAGGGTAGAATACATTTAGTATTGTCAGCTCCCCACCAGATGGGAGTCTCCCTATGTAGACCAGACTGGCCTTGGCTTGAAATTCTCCTGCCTTGGCCTCCTGAGTGCTGTGATTATAGGTGTTCACCCCCATGCCTGGCCAGTTTCTTTTGCCTTTTGTTTTATTTTTTTGAGGTGGTCTCATTCTGTAGCCCATAAGCACGAGCCAGCACTGATGCTCTATTCTTAAAAGTTAAGTCTCTAGCCAGGGATGGTGGTGCACACCTGTAACCCCAGCACTCAGAGCTGAGGCAGGAGGATGAAGAGTTCAAGGATATCCTGAACTACCCTGTCCTGGAAAAAAAAAGACTGAGTCTCAGACTCTTGAAGAACGGTGATAAAGGACTGGTACATCTTGTTTCTTGGGTACGGGGGTCTTCTGTTCCTTGCCAACAGTGGCTGTGCTGTCCCTGCTGCCTTCTGTAGCCTATGTAGCCAATGCCGACATGACTCAGACACAGCAGCCTGCTTCCCACTTCAAGTGCACATTGGCTCTTTCCACCTCTCTGGTTCTTCTGGTCTCACTAATTCACATCATTATTTTATTCTGTTTCAATTAAACAGGAAAGAGCCAGACTTCTCAGAGGTCAGTCTGTTCAACAAGTGGGACCCCAGGGCCTTCTGTATGTTCAGCAAAGAGAACTTGCAGTGACTTCCCCAAAGGATGGTAGGTTAGGAAGCAGTAAATTGGGCCTTATCCCCAAGGCTACTGGATATTTTATGTTATTTCTTTTTTAAACAGGCTCCATCTCCATTCTGGGTTCTGATGATGCTACCACTTGTCACATTGTGGTCCTGAGGCACACAGGTATGAGAGAGGTGAAAGAAACCATTCCTTACACCAACCCAGCCATGTGGTACTACTGACCTTCTGAGTTTGTTTCCTGGTGTCAAATTTAAAGCCTGAACGTGCTGTCCTCCTCGTCTGCATGGTGTCTCCCTGGTGCCCTGGTCAGAATGGGTTGGCGGGGGCAGCACAGCATAGACCTTTTCTGTTTCCTCACAGGGCTTCCGAGGACGTGGTCCACGTGGACAGGAGTTGCCTTGGCTCACTTCCTGGGTTTGCATTGGGAATAACTTGGTCATTTTCTCTTGTTCTCCCAGGCAATGGGGCAACCTGTTTGACACACTGTGATGGAACTGACACCAAGGCTGAGGTCCCCTTGATCATGAATTCCATAAAATCCTTTTCTGACTATGCTCAGTGTGGAAGGTGAGTGCTGTGTTACTCTGTTAAATCAACTCTGGGGTTGTATGGTACTTAGGAGACTGGGGTCGGGGGGTGTGTGCTAACCCATGCTTGTTCCCCTTGAGGGGTGGTGTCAGTCAGCACTTGCTGGGTGAATAATGAGGACAGGCCAGTGCTGGAATTTTTTTTTTTAAAACATGGACTTACTATGTACTGTAGCCTCAAACTCATGATTATCTTCCCTCAGCCTCCCAACTGTTGGGATTACAGGGATGAGACATGCCCAGCTTCAGTGTTAGATTTTAAAAGGACGGTCTGAGTCGTGTAAACTTAAACATTTACATCTCAGGTATTAATTTGTTGTGGCCCAGATGGGGAATCGCAGTTGTCCCTTCAGCAGATACTTGCTGAGTGTTTTTATGGGCAGTTACTTGCTCTAGGGGCAGAGGACATCCTGTGTGGAGTGGGTAAAGCACTCACTGTGAAGCAGTGAGAGGTCAGTAAACAAATATTGGGAAGGATGGCGAGGATCAAGGCCAGGAGCAGCTTGACAGCTGGGAGTGGCCATGGCCTGACTCCTCAGCAGCCCCAGTTAGAACGTGGATATGGCCCCAGCGTTTCATCTTCACCCTGTGACATGGCACTTGGTCTTGTGAAGTGCTGGCCTGTGACCCAGGCCTGGCTGTCACTGAGCATACCTGGCCCCCTTATTCTGTCGTTATTATACTTGCCTCTTATTTTCTTGGTAGGGGACTAGTCTGGTCGCCTAGAATCCTGGGGACAGCCTTGGTTGGTTTCACTAGTGCAGTAGATCAGTTAAATTCTTTTGGTGCCAAGAATTGAACCCTGGCCTTCAAACCTGCTAAAGCATGTGCTCTGCCACTAAGCCTTGTTTTTTTAAAAAAATCTTTATGGCTGGGTCTGCCTTCACAGGCATGTGACCCATATGGCTGCAAAAAAGTGTTTTCCTTTAGTGCTGGCCTGTGCTGAACCTAACTGCAGCCTGATTCCATGGTTTATTTATTTTTTTGAGACAGGGTCCCCCTGTAGCCCCAGCTGGCCTGGAACTTGCTATATAGACCAGGTTAGCCTGGATCTTACAGAGCTCCACCTGCCTCTGCCTCCCAAATGCTGGGATTAAAGGTGTGCATCACCACACTTGGCTCCATGAGTCTTGAAACGTGATTATTGGCCATTACTGGTCCGCTTGCAGATGAAATGATTTAGTTATTTCAGACATCAAGGCCACCCCTGCTCATCATTTCTGAGGAGGTGAGGCCTCAACTGACTGTGCCCTGTACAGGCTCTGGATGGTTTCTGTTAAGAAAGCTTCAGGAGAAAGCAGTGTGCAATGTGCCCTCCCCTTTGGGTGCCTGTGCTCCAGGTTGTTGGGGCTGTCGGAGAGTTGAATGTGGGAAATACATTCAAAGCAAAGTTTGGGGTTTTGAACTTGTCAGAGCCCTACTGTTTGTGCATTGAAAGTGCCCTAGGCAGTTACCTCAGCAGGTAAGGAAGGGTTCCCAAATTGACACTTCATGCTTTGTGGCACCCACCAAAAAAATTGAGTGTCTTGCTTTGAGTACTTTAGAAACACAGATGAGAACTGTTCTTGCCAAGGAAAGGTGGGGATGGGAGGCAAGTGCCTGTGCAGCTTCTGCTCACCCAGGCTCTTGATGGCAGGTGCTTCACCCTCCTAGTCTCACAGTTCCTTTTTGGTGGAGGCACTGAACAATTCTGGAAGTATCCCACTTTTGTGGGTAACTGCATGATATAGATAGAGCCTCTCATCTGTGCATTGAGGGCCCCTCTGGATGAGGTCCCCAGAACCCTGGTCCTGGCCTCAGCCGCCTCACCTGCCCCCCAGTGTGCCCCAAAGGTATCTTCATGTGCTGTGGAAAAGGTCCAGAAGCCATGCTACAGAAGCTTGTGGAAACTAAGAACTAAAAACCAATGAAAGCAGCGTGCCATCATGTCTTGTCCTGTCTCTGGTCATGGTCCCTCTCTTGGCAGGCTGGAGGTGCACCTTGTGGGAGGCTTCAGTGATGACAGACAGCTGTCACAGAAACTTACTCATCAACTTCTTAGTAAGTTCATTGTACCCCTCCCCATAATTTTGTACCTAGTTCAGTTTGGGTTAAAAATAAAAAGTCTAGGGGCTGGAGAGATGGCTCGGTGGTTAAGAGCACTGACTGTCTTGGAAGACCCGGGTTCGATTCCCAGCACCCACATGGTGGCTATAAACCATCCTTAACTCCAGGTCCAGGGGAATCCGAAGCCCTCATCTGACCTCCGTGACATTGCACAACATGGGTGCTCTCACATACATGCAGGCAATACACTCATATACATAAAATAAAAATAAAAAAAAAACAAAGTAGATGGGTGTGGTGGCACACACCTTTAATCCCAGCATTTGGGAGGCAGAGGCAGGTGGATCACTGTGAGATCCAGGTCAGCTAGGACTACAGGGAGACCCTGCCTCATTTTCATAAATAAATAAAGTAAAAAATAAAGTCTCTGCCAGCCAGATGAGGCAGCACAGGAGGATCCTGAGTTTGAGACCAGTTTTGGCTACAGATTCAGACCCTGTCTCAAAACAACACAAAAAAGTCTGAAGTTTAGATGAAACAGGCTCCTTGGGCTGGAAATGTACAGAGACAGAATTACATGGAGCTAAATCCCTAGGGGCTAATAGGACAAGCCTTCCCTCCCTTTTTCAGACAGGTCTAGGCTGGCTTTGAACTTGTGATCTTCCTGCTTCAGCCTCCTAAGTGCTGGGATTACAGGCATGTGCCACCACTCCACATCAAAGATTTTCTTTTAAAAGGGCAGTGGACCCATTCTAGAAGAGTAAATATTCTGAATTGAACAAAACAGCTACTCTTCTGGCAGGGTGTTCACTGTAATCTGCAGAAAACAATGAATGATGCCATGTCTTCTTTTTTTTAAAAAAAGTAGACAATGTTGTGTTATTATTTAACCACCAGCAAGTAAAATAGCCATACGATAATGCCAGAATGTACATTGGAGCATCCTGTCAGCAAAGAGATTGACATCATGGCTTAAGTCTTAAAGGTTCATGTCCTTTGATTCAGTAATTCCCCATCTCGACCTGCACATATGCATCACACGTACACACGTAAAGTAAACGTTTAAAAAAAATACACAGATTTAGGCCCAAAGATGAGCAGTAGAACAGTAATTTTTTTGTTTTGTTTTGTTCTTGAAGATCAGGTCTCCCTGTAGCTCTGGCTGGCCTGGAACTCGCTATGTAGACTAGGGTGCCCTGGATCTCAGATCCACCTGCCTCTGCCTCCTGAGTGCTGGGATTAAAGGCGTTCCTCCATAAGAACAGTTACAAAACCACTAAAAGATAACACTTCACCAGGCATGGTGGGCCATACTTGCAGTCCCAGCTGAAGAAGGCTGAAGCAAAGGACTGTTCATTCTTAACCCGCCTGAGCCAAACGTTGAGAACTTGCTTCAGAGGAACAAAGCAAACAAAATAACAACCAAACAAAAAAACCCACGATAAAAATAGGTTTGAATTACTCATGAAAATACATGTCTTAAAAAACCTAGCCCGGGTATAAAACTATATGTATGATTGGATGCAATGCAATATTGCCTCTGTGTTATGAGCTATGTTATCAGCTATGCACAGAAAAAGTCTAAACTTCCATATTAACAGCACCAGACTTAGGGGCTAAAATTTAGAATATGCTTCCTTCTGCTTTCCTGTATTGTTTGGATTGCCCAGTCTGATAATCAGAAGAAAGAGGACCAGGAGAAGAGCTAAGTCCCCTCTCAGGACCCGAAGTGCCTCCCCAGCCTCTGAGAAGGAAGATGGATGGAAAGGCAGTCAGGGTTCTGTGGTGTAAGCTGAGGCAGAGTAGCAGAGCAGATACTGCTTAGTTGGCTTCTGTCCCTCTAACCTCTTTTTGACTTGCTCAGAAATGTAATCTAACTGGAGACTTTTTTTTTTTTTTTTTTGGTCTTTTTGAGACAGGGTCTCCCTGTAGCCCCAGCTGTCCTGGAACTCACTATGTTGACCAGGCTGGCCTTGAACTTACAGAGATCCGCCTGCCGTATCTACCTCCCAAGTGCTGGGATTAAAGGTGTGCGCCACCATGCCCAGCCTAACTGGAGACTTTTTATGCTAACACATAGCAATTATACACAATAGTTGGTTTTCTTAGGACTTTTTTTGGTCTTTTTGAGACAGGGTCTCCCTGTAGGCCCAGCTGTCCTGGATTCACTATAGAGATGAGGCTGGCCTTGAACTCACAGAGATCTGCCTGCCTCTGCCTCCAAGTGCTGGGATTAAAGGTGTGTGCCACCATGCCCGGCTCATTAGGACTTTTAAAAAACATTTCTTTCTGTGTATGGGCACATGTGCACCACAGTGTGAGGTCAGAGGACAACTTCTGGGAATTGGTTCTCTGCCTCCACCATGTTGGTCTTTGAAATTGAACTCAGGCTGTCAGGCTTGGTGTCAGGCACCTTAATATGGGCTAAGCTATCTTGTCTCAAGGGGTGGGGGGGTGCTAGGGAAGCGTCCCCCCCCCCCAAGACATGGTATCAAGTAGCAGAGACAAGCCTTGAACTTGCATGTGCCACCATGCCTGGTTTATGCAAATTCCAGGAATTGAACCCAGGGCTTGTGTGCATGTTAGGCAGTTATAGTACCAATTGAGCTACATCTCCAGCCCTGTGACAATTCATGTGTGTGTGTGTGTGTGTGTGTGTAATGCATTATCATATTCACCGTGTGTGTGTGTGTGTGTGTAATGCATTATCATATTCACTGTGTGTGTGTGTGTAATGCATCATATTCACCGTGTGTGTGTGTGTGTGTAATGCATTATCATATTCACCGTGTGTGTAATGCATTATCATATGTACAGCTTGAGAGTATTCTCTTCCATTCTTCAAGTTATCATTAAAGTTTGCATCTGCTTCATTGAAGAGCTGTCATTTATTCTGGCATGATTTACAACACAAAAGAAAACCAGATTCAGTAATACATCTGACATGTCTTCCTTCCTGAAATCCATTCAGTGCTGGACTAAGGAGAGATGAGGGGTATGCGTGCATGCGTGTGTGTGTGTGTGTGTGTGTGTGTGTGTGTGTGTAATGCATCATATTCACCGCTATTACTTGCTCTTGAATTGAGTACTTTTTTTGACATCAGTTTCGAAATTCTAATTGTAGGTGAGTTTGACAAACAAGATGATGACATTCACTTAGTGACATTATGTGTGACAGGTGAGTTCTGTTTTTCCTAAACAGGGAGGCAGCGTTCAGGAAGGTTTTGTCTGTACTCTTCCACAACACCTAGCACCAGGACAGGAGTTGTAAAAGATACTCTGAAGACTGCTGCCTCTTGGCTGACTTGTTCACAATACTCCTATCACTAGAGTGGCCTTCTAGCCACCAGGTCCTACCCAGATAAATGGGATGGTCACCCCACCCCTGCACCAGGGCATCTCATGTCTTGTTTGGACTTGTCATAGGCTTCACTGTGATCCTGGGAAGGGGAGGATACTGGTCAGAGTTGCCCTTTAGTGGCAGAGGCAGGGGACTGCCTTTGTTTAATAAAACCTGCCTGCCTGGGACTCTGTCTGATTTTCTTCACATGGAGGCCCCTTTGCCTTTTTTTACATGAAATAACTGTTTTGTACTTCTTCAATTTTTAGAATTAAATGACCGGGAAGAAAATGAAAACCACTTTCCAATTATTTATGGCATTGGTAAGTAGTGTTTTTGTTAGAGGATTGCAGGCATGGTTCCAGGTGGGCATAGCAGGCTTAGTATCGGGCTAAAGGTCTGATTAGGCAAGCTTTCCATCTGCATTGCTGCTGGTGGTTCTGATCCTTGCTCTTGTGTATTAACTGGGCAAGTGGCAACCTTAACCTGTGATGCTGCATTGATGCCCTAACTACAACATATAGAAACAGGGAGCCAATGTACAGCACAGACTGTGCCCACTCATACCCTGCACCCACCCTAATGGCTTAGCATCACATAGGTGGGTAGCCTGTCTGGAATGCTTTTCTCCAGCCATTGCTCAGGGGGAGGGAGGAGGGCATCTGGATCTCTGTACACTATGGGAATGAACTAAGGTTTTGATTCAAAACAGAGATTCCACAAAAGTGCAGAACTGTCTGCCCAGGGCCCTCCCTCTGTCCAGTGACAGACTCTGGGTCCTGAGGCTAGTGCATACAGCTGTATTTGCACAGGGTTTCTAGTGTTTGTTTAACTGGTGGTGAGGGCACAGGCTTCTTACTTCATTCTCTATAACTTTGCATATCCCTAAAATAAGCTAAAAGTTCAAACAAGTGAAACTTCCAACCTTTGCCAGTTATTATAGGCCACTCTGCTGGCAGGCAGACACCAGTGTCTTAGTCACAGTGAGGCTTTGCCTCTGAGGGTAGTGTGCTTCTGGGCAGCTTTTCCTTCCATGCTGGTGCAAAGGCTGTCAATGCCTCAATCACCTTTAGTTTTCTGTTCTTTTCACCTCTGTTTTTAACGTGTAATGGTAGAAATAGAAACTTTACTTGGATTCAAGGTCACTCTTGTCCTTTGCAGCTGTCAACATTAAAACTGCAGAGATCTACAGAGCTTCCTTTCAAGATAGAGGCCCAGAGGAGGAGCTGCGTGCTGCACGAGCTTTAGCAGGAGGCCCAGTGAGTGGGAGTCTGTGCTTTGGGGGTGGGGGGTGGGGACAACGACCCCGAGAATCTCTAGCTTATAAACCTTAGGAAAGTTGTGACTACCTCCTGAAAACTGAATTGCCAAGACCTGGCCTATTTCCTCACTTTCCCTTAGAGGATTAAAGAGGGAGTTTAGGTTATAAGCCAGATACTAGTTCTCTGCTGGGCTAGAGAGATGGGTCAGTGGTTAAGAGCAGCGGCTGTTCCTGTAGAGGACTGGGTTCAATTTCCAGCACCCACATGGTGGCTAACAACCATTTGTAACTCCAGTTCCAGGGGAACCCAATGCCCTCTTCTGACTCTGGGCATTGTATGACACAGGTGCCCTTACACATATGCAGGCAGTATACTCATGCACATAAAAATAATAAACGAGGGCTGGAGAGATGGCTCAGCAGCTAAGAACACTGGTTGTTCTTGCAAAAGACCTGGGTTCAAATCCCAGCACCCACACGGCAGCTAACAACTGCCCGTAACTCCAGTCCAGGGGATCTGACAGCCTCTTGTCTTCCATGGACATTGCACAACACGGGTGCACTTACCTACACACAGGCAATACATGCATACACATAAAATAATTATTTTTTTAAAAAGTTAAAAAAAAAAAAGATGTAAAGAGCCTGGATCCAGACAGAGGGACTTCTTCAGCCAACCTTTCTGAAGAGAGATGTGCAGGGAGAGGGAGGCAGGATCCTGCATCATCCATCCTTTTTTCTAGCCACTGAAGAGTCCTTTGCTGAAATGATTTAATTACTCCGAAAGAATTATCAAATAAGTTTAATTTCCTTAGGGCACTTGTACTTTTTTTTGGTAGTGCTGATGGAACCCAGGGCCTGACATATGCTAGGCAAGAGATATGTCCCCAGCCCAGGGTTGGTTATTTATTTATTGTCTGTTTTGAGACAGGATGTTCTTGTAGCCCCAGCTGTCCTGGAACTCACTATGTAGACCAGGCTGGCCTCAAACTCACAAAGATTTGCCTGCCTCCCAAGTGTTGGGATTAAAGGCATGCGCCACCATGCCCGCTTTTTTACTTTTTTAAATTTAATGTGTATGCATGTTATGCCTGGATGTATGTAAGTGCACCCATGTCATGCAATGCCTGCAGACACCTGAAGAGATCCCCTGGAACTGAAGTTAGGCAGACAATTGTCAGGTGCCACGTAGATGTTGGATTTCGAACCAGGGTCTTCTGCAAGAACAGCCAGTACTCTCAATTGCTAAACCATCTCTCCAGCCCCTTTTTGTTGATTTTTAGATAAGATCTTGCTAAACTCAACAGTCCTCCTGCCTCTGCTTCCCAAAGCTGGGATTATAGAAGTTGCCGTTAAAGTTAAGACACACTCACCTCACTTGAAGAATAGGTAGATGAATTTAAAATGGTCAAAGTGATCTGGGTATTAGTGGCACACTTAATACTAGCATTCAAGAGACAGGCAGCTTCCTATTGAGTTTGAGGTTAGCCTGGTCTACAGAGTGAACTCCAGGTTAGCCACAGCTATACAGGCAAAAACAAAAATGGGTTGGGGAGATGCCTGAGTTGGTAAAATGCCTGCCAGCCAAGCATGAACACCTGAGTTTGATCCCCAGCCACATGAAAAGTTGGGCATGGTTGTGCATGCCTGTAATCCCAGTGCTGGGGAGGCAGAGACTGGAGGATTACTGCGGCTTGTTAGCTAGCTAGTCTTGCTGAATCAGTAAGCCGAATTGTTCAGTGAGATGCTATCTCAAAATCATACATATAAAATTGAGCAAGATACCTGGCTTTGATCTCTGGCCTCTGCACTTGCACAGACCACCAAACCAACCCTGTGTCTTCTAGTTTGTGGAATGCTGACATTAAGAAAATGTTTGGAGTGAGTGATTTGTTTTGCCACCATTTTTAGGATTCCAAATTTTGGCTTTTTTGAGCAGTTTTTTTAGATCATCTTGCTATGTAGCCCAGGATATCTTGCAAACTTGTGGCAGTCCTCCTGCCTCAGTCTCCCCACAAGTACTGCGCTTATGAACTAACATGACCAGCTTTTTTTGAGATTGGGGGTGTCACACTATAGTTCAGGTTGGCCTAAAACTCAAGGATTCCTTTTACTATTCAGATAATACTCAGAATATATTTCAGTCACAGTAACCAAACTGAGTACTATTCTTCAAGCTGAAAATTATCATTGACATATTTGGGAATTCAAAGTGTAGGTTTTTTTTTGGCAAAACAGCTTTCTGCAAAACCAGGTGTGGAGTAACATGCATGTAATCCTACACTTGGGAGGCAAGAGGATACTTGGCTATGTTATGTAAAGTCATTTCAGGTCATCTTGGGCTCCATGAAACCACCAAATCCCAACCTTTTTGTGAGACAAGGACTTATTCTGTAGCCTAGACAGTCCTTTAACCCAAGGTGATTTCCTCCCTCAGCCTTCTGAGTACTGGGATTACAGGTGTAAACTGCCATGCCTGGCTTTTTCCTTGATGGGCCATCAGACATTGTGAGCTGTTTATGGTACAAAGTGACTAGCTGCTTGGGGTAGGTTTAAGGAGGTGATATTTTGTGTAGCTGTTGAGAAGTGCAGCCTTTGGTTAAACCTGCCTGACTTGGAGGCACTGCTGTTCACTGGACATTGTGACCTGGCACCTCTCTATCAGGTTTTTCCCCAGAAATGGCAGAGTGCTTGTAGACTTGCTGTCAGAACCAAACACAGCAATGCACATGATCAGACACAGGGAAGGCATTTGGTGGTGGCAGCTTTGTTATTATGGGAGGTCAAAGTGTACACAGCTTATCAGCTAAGGGACAGCCTTCGAAATAGACTCCAGTAGTGGTAGGGTAGCGTTCCTTACAGCCTGTCCTGGAAATGGTTCTTTTAGATGATTAGCATTTATGATGCAAAGACAGAACAACTTCGAATAGGCCCGTATTCCTGGACGCCATTTCCACATGTGGATTTCTGGTTGCAGCAAGATGACAAGCAAATACTAGAGGTGAGAATTTACAGGTTGGCTAAATCTTAAATCTCTAGACCCTGGTTTCCCCATCTGTAATGAAAAAATAAAAGGGTTTAGACCAGCAAATCACTGCTTCTCATTCAGTGGGCAGGACTTACTTTTGGTTGCCATTGCAGACTGTTGAACTTTTATGGCAGTGGGGGTAAGTCCTGGATAGACATTTGTACAAGTGAAAAGTAGGCAATGAACTCTATGTACGTGACAAGAGATATCCATGAGACTACCTTGATTGACAGTTAAGCAACCTGAAGCTACTTTGACATTGTCAAAGTAGGGAATGTGGCTAGGTTTCCTTTCTCTCATGCTTACAATCTTGTTTTTCAGAACCTTTCCACTTCACCTTTGGCTGAGCCCCCCCATTTTGTTGAACATATTAGATCTACCTTGATGTTTTTAAAAAAATATCCATCTCCAGCAAATATACTGTTCCCTGGAAATAAAGCTCTCCTCTACAAAAAAAATGAAGATGGCTTATGGGAAAAGATCTCTTCTCCAGGAAGCTAAAAAATGAGTTACCAAAGAAAACTTTTTGGCATGAGAAAAGACCATTGGTGGGGTTTGGAATCTACATCTGTACAGTCTTAAGTCCTATTCCTTTTTCGGCATCTGATGAGTTTCAAAATAAAATCTTATTTTGGCAAAGGTATTTGTTTAGCTGTACTTGCTTTCCTAAGAAGTTGACATCCAGCCCTTTCATCAGTAAGGGACAGAGGAGAAAGCACTTGCCTCCCTGGTAGATGAGCAGCTATTTTAGAGACTAGGTAAGTAGTCCCATTTTGCTTTTTTGGTAAGTACTCAAGGCTGATCACAAAAGCAAAATATCTCAGAGCCTCTCAAACCATTTTTAGAAGCTTCCTATTTCTGAGAAAGGTTCAGAAAGAGAAGCAGTTTGAACTTGCTATTTCCTAACATATTACTAAGATAATCTCCCGTAAGACCAAATTCAGTCTGAGAATTAGCCAAAGTCACTGAGAAAGGTGTGCTTTCAAGTATAAGGCTACTAAAATCTCCAAATTATACAAGTTAAATAGTTTTAGAAATCTTTTCTATTTCTGAAGTTGCTATCTACAATGAAGTTATCTGATTAAGAGTAAATTTACATACCAAGTTCACCGATAACAATTTCAAGAACCTTTATTTAAACCAACATTCAAATAGTATCTCAAGGGTAAAATTCTGTTGCAGCAAAACCAATTTAACAATTCCAAATATATAAAAACATTTAAAAATTAATCTTGTTAAAGGTGATAATTTACCCCTCTCCCATCTTACTGGCTATACTTCATTGCACCAAATAAACAGGGAAGACTGTTTAATCATTTGCACCAGGAAAAAAAATTGCATTTTGACAAGTGGCAGATGTCAAAAATCATATCAAATCAGTGTAATTATAGGCTTAATGTAGTATATCCAAGACTTCCAACACTACAGTCCACAAACCCAGTGTGAATTACAAACCCACCACCAAAGGATCTCCTATTGCTTGACTTTCAGGGACTCAAATGTTACGGGGGTCCCATCTTAGGATAGAAGAGTGATGTAGTACTTTGGGGATGCAGAAATGGACAGGAACTAGGAGCTATTTCCAGTAACAGCAGCAGTACTCTGGTTTGTCAGCCTGGGAGAGGCAACTTCTGGCTCTTTCCTGAGCTGGGCTCAAGATGAGCTGTGAGAAGAGAAGCTGCAGCCACTTTGAGAGGTCAAAGCATGCTTGCTTCACCCTTTACCAGGTCATGCTGCATGGAAGACTGCATTCAGCTCTTCATGGTGGCCTCTAGAGGGCTTTTGGTACTAAACAGACACAAGCTCAGTGTGCGCTGGTGTCAATTTAGAAGTGTTGCCAGTGTTTAAAAATATATTTAAATACAGTCAGCAAGATTTTATAATTACTCTTAACAGATGAGTCCTTAAATTTGTTTACAAAGAGTGTATAAAGGGAGAAAAGATGTGCAACAGAGGACAGTCCTAGACAGAAGCCCTGCCACAGTGTGAGGACACACAGTCCTTAACTCTCCAGGAAATACAGCAGCTGGGGAGGGCTTCTGATACATGGTTTTATGGTCCCATTCCTTGATGCCGACCAGTGCTGTGTCTGCAACTTGATACTATAGACCTACTAAGACAGAAGCACGGAGGAGAACCTGGAGAGTCCTGACAAAAACTCTTTACAACTAGTCACTGTGTGCAGCCTAAACATAATGCTTATGTTTGGAAAGATGAGAGCAAGTGTTTCAAGTGGCAGCACTTGAAATCCAAGTATTTTCTCAATAAAAAATGTTTATGGTACAGGAGGCAATGTTAATCTTATGGGCAAGCCAGAAATAGTAAGTTGTTGGTTGTTTTATATAGACATAAAATAACTGTCCTCCTTGAAAGCCTGGCTTTCAGGCCTATATTTGTGCAAAAATCCCAGTTTAGCACAAATAACAGAAACTTCTATCGTATTAGCATGTGGCACAGTTCACATTTTCAGTATAACTTCTTCCCTGAAACAACAGTCAGTACAGTCTCACCCAATACTGAACTTTATCTTAAGCTCTCTGGTTCTTCTACCTGTGGGTGGTCTCCTCCTGGGTGCTGGGCCTTGTTCTGTAGGGCCTCAGCCTGGCTGGCCTGAGGGGCGGGAGCCCCAGCGGGGCACTCAGGGCAATGGGCGGCTAGGCTGCTGTGCTCCAGCCCACCTGACAGCTGTTCCACTTTCTCCAGGTCTTCAATGTGGCTGGCTGAGCTGGTTTCACTCACAGCATCTGATCCTCTCTGGGACCTTTTAAAAGGTTTCTGGCCTAGGGAGAATGAGATGAACTGTACTGAGACTGGTGCTATGATAAAGACTCTGTGGTAACATATGACCACTGCTTTGGCAGGATTGCTAGCTCAGAAGCATCTTAGGAGGGAATTAAAGGACACTGTGACACTAAACTGCTCCTGTAGGGCTTCTGTGGTGACCCTAATAAGGAAATGCTCAAGAGAGTGGACACTATAGTTAAAATAATGCTAGCTTTCTAGGACCCAACCTGCCCCTGGAGTGCCCAGGTGTTTTCTTTACAGCTAATCTCAAAGTGAATAAATGGTTATTTAAAACGATAGCCGTAATAGTTTCAAATGAAGAGAAGGACTCAGGGTTGAAGAAAACAAAGGAATGCAAGGAATAGCAAATGGGGAACTTTCAATACCACAGAAAGATCCATTTCCCAAGAGGAATATAACCAGTTCTCTGTTAATGTGAACTGTGTAGAGGTATAACCCACCTGGAAGTTTCTGTTTGCTTCGAGTGCCTGAGGGTGTGGGAGGTGGTGTCACTCCTGTACCTTGTATTTTGTAGACATATGTGTGTTCTGTGGACTCCAGTGAACCTGCCAAGAAAAGAAGTGGGCGTGAGCTCCTGGCACAAGCTACCCTGGGAGATGCTACTTGCCCTCACTTGGCCTTCCTAATGTAAGCTCTATCAGCCAGCTTTTCACTGACTGGAGGACAGCCTGGCATCCCTGAAAACGTGCTAGGAACTGGAGCAAACCCACCCTACAGGTGCTCACATGGCCCTTCCCTGTTGAGGGTGTAATATTCTCTCCCCAAGCCTTCCTGAGTACCTAGAAACAGTCAGAGGTAGGCACACATGTGCTTGGAAACCCATACGCAGCTGATCAATGTACTTCAGCAACAAGAACAGATGTCTCTGCTAAAGGATGAGGCCTAGCAGATTAAAAATCCACTGCTTATGGTTTTTGTTGTTTTGTTTTTGTTTTGAGACGGTGTCATGTGGCACACGCTGGCCTCAAACTCCTGATCCTCCAGCCTCAGCCTCTTGAGTGCTAAGATTATATCAAGAAATAATCCAGGAAAATCCAATTACCTTTTTGCTATGACAATGGAGCCATCACTTTCTGGAGAAGAAACTAAGGGGCCGGAGATGGAACAAGGGGGTGGAGACCTCAGGTTTGGGGAATATTTTCTTGAGAGAATAGGAAAGGAGTCACAGACTTTAATATCTTCCCTAAATTCCAGCAAGTTGGTAATACTGGTTTAAGGTAAAATGTTCTAGTGCTATGTGCTATGATTCTTGGGTATCCCTTTCAAAAGCAGCCCTTTCCTGGGCAGAACACTCATGAGGACTGCAAGGAATGATAATCCTTATGCCAGTGCCCATGTGCACTGCCTCAAGATGCTGACCAGCTAGACAGACACGCCCTCACTGATCTAAGGAAGAGGAGTGTGCATGTTGTAGGGTAGCCGTTTTCTCACTGTTTCAGCAGGATTGGGGGAGCCCACAGGGGAGTGGGGTCCTCATCTCAGATTCCTGGGAGAGGACCAGGGGAGCTGGAAAAGCATTGAAGGGTGTTGGGATTCCACTAAGAGCATCTGGTCAGAACTCTGAGGTAACAGATCCAGGCAGAGACTAGTTAATAATCCTACCTGCTGTTAGGTTAAAACTTCTTCCCTTTTGTGAAGCCTGGACTGGAGAAAACCAATTCAGCACGGATCCTACTACAGGGATTTGCCGCAACACTCCCTGTAAAACATAACCCTTGCTCAGTATCACCTGCTAAGCCTGTTTCCTGATGGATGAGAGCCAGAATAGCTCCAGGATGGCCTCACCTCTTCCAGAAGTCGCTCTTCATTTGCCTTTTGTAGCTGAACCTGAGCCTCCTGGATTCCCTTCCGAACTACTTCCGTCATGTTTTCCAGAAGCTGTGTAAAACCAAGAAAGGTACCGTTTGTCTAAGTTTCTTGCCTGGGGCCTAGAACTATTAACTTAGAAACTGCACTGGTAATATTTTCTTAAAAGTATGTCAGTAAGGGCTGGAGAGATGGCTGTGCTTAAAAGCACACTGGCTGCTCTTGCAGAGGACCCATGTTCAAGTGCCAGCACCCACATGGTGGCTAACAACTGCCCATACATAACTCCAGTTCCTGGGGAATCTGACACCTTCTTCTGACCTCCGCAGGCACTGCGTGACACAGGTGCACTTACATACATGCAGGCAATACAGTCATACACAAGAAATAATTTTTTAAAAAGTACGTCAGTAAATAGAATTGAGCATTGAAATGCCAGAGTAAAAATTAAACAGAAAATCAAACAGAAGAGTATGGAATGCTCATGGAGGCCCAGGCAGATATAACTTGGTGTCTGGCCTCATTTGCCAAGAGGAGAAATAGCTACTTTACATTTTGAATGGTGTTTTTTGTTTGTTTTGCTTCCTGAAACAGGGTCTTCCTGTAGCCCCAGCAGGCCCAGAACTCATTATGTGGACTAGGCTGGCCTCAAACTCAGAAGATCTGCCTTTACCTCCCAAGTGCTGGGATTAAAGGCTTGTGCCACCACAACTGGCCCTTTAGCCTTATCGGCTGGTCTTCCATGCCACTGGATGAGCAGAAGGTGTGTTTCTGTACGGGTACCTTTATCAGAAACACCTATGTTGTTTGTCTTTAGGACCTAGGTCCTTTTAGGAAGTCTTGCCTGAGCAGGCAGCAGGAATGAGCAGGTCCCCAGATGTTCAGCTGCCCTATGCCACATCACCTGCTATACTGTTTGGCTGTACATGTCTCTTCCCTACATTGCCTACTGGGGTCACTTGAGGACAGAAGCACTGTCAAAGCCACCTGGCATTCCTGATGCCTGGCACAAGGCCTGCCTCGCAGGAAACATACACCAATATTTGGGAAAGAATGAAAAATGGGCATTTCCAAGGGTAGTATCTTCTTCATGACCCTAGCTAGGTAGCCCAGCAAAACCCAGAAAAGACCTAGAACATCAATTAGTCTTACAGACCCTTGAATTTTCCTCAATTTCCCGGGCTGTGACTGCAATGGTCTCTACTAGCTCGGAAACATCCACATCGTCACTTGCCATGCCAACATAAATGCAGCTCTTCATGCTTTTGTACTCTGGGCCTGTGGGAAGAAACAGGCAAGGTTGGCTCCCAAGTCCTCAGTCCAGAGTAAGGCCCAGGCCAGGTCCTTAATGACTACAGGACTGCACCAAAAGGGAGCCTCCTTCCTAGGGAGAGAAAGGAAGGTGGAGCACTTCAGAGGGGAGACCTTATCCTGAAAGACGCTTCACTTCCACCTGGTCCTAAACTAGAGCTCTCCCCTCTGTAGAGATGAAACCCATCCTCCTTTTCGCCAGTAAGACAGTCTTTCCAAAGTTCACAGCTGACCTAGAAAAGCAGTACTTACCCATTTTAAACATAAGGTCAGATTCCAGTTCATTTAACTTTTTCAGAAGTCCACTGTGGATTTTTTCCCCCTCTGGATCTGATTTCAAACTGTTCTTATCATCATTAGCATGTTCATACCTAAAAACAACATCATACAGCACTAACTTAAATCTAAGATTGAATGTCTCCTCAGACACAGGATTGTGGATGGAAAATAAACTCTCAGAGATGAGCACAAATGTGGCCAGAGGAACCAAGACCATGTGTTAAGATTAAAAAAAAAAGAAAAATCTTTCAAATGTTGTAAGTAAGTCTTGGTCTGTGGTCCGGGAAACAAGAAACAAGGTCTAGGGTCTCATATTTACAACAAAAAAAGGGAAACGTGCCTTGGGAGAGGAAAGGAAGGTGGCCCAGAAGATAGGCGGCTCGTACAGCTCTCTCCAGTGCAGCTCTCCCTGGGGACTGGGCTCATTTTCTTACTGATTTGTACGCCTTGCATAGTAACCATTTGTGTACCACATGTGTCCCTGGGGGACTTGCAAGTTAGCACAAGCAGATTGCACCAGGTGACACCTGACTCACTGAGTTCAATGGTGGGCCAAACTACTTGCCTATACGAGGCCTTTGCCAATGCAAAGAACATTTCAATGAACTTTTTGCAAACATACTATGAGCACATAATTCCACCTTGGATTTGTAAGCAGTAAGACCACTTGCGCTTTGGTACAGCAGTCCTTCACCATCATGTGGCAAGCCAAATCTTTACCTGACAACCCCTATTCCAGGCCAGTTGGGGTCATCAACATATAGGAGACCTGCCGTCCCCTCTACTTCCTGCTTGAACTCTTCTCGTAGCTGTAGTGTACAGGTCAGTACTGGCAGTTTGCTTTGGATGCAGGTGACGAGCTGATCTACGTCCTCTCCTCGAGTTCCTAACACTGAAAACATCCAGTGTTAGAGAAATGCTTGAAGAATGACTGTGTGTGTAGCAGGTCAGAATCTCTCAGTATTCTTAGCTGGAACTGAAGAGCTATATTTTTTTAATTTTGGGGGGACAGGGACTCAGTCCAGAGCTGAGGCTGGCTGTGAACTGACTGTAGTAAGGCTGGCCTTGAACTCGCATCAATCCTCCTGCCTCAACCTCCAACATTTTGGAATTTGGAATTAGGGGTGTGAGCCACCATGTCTAACTTAAAAACAAATTTAAATGTTGTCCCACACCTAAGTATGGAAGAACTAGGTGACAAATATTAACAGAACTGAGGCTGAAGAGATACCTCACTTGGTGAAGAACTTGCTGTGCAAGCAATGAAGACGAGTTTGGATCTCCAGTACCCACATGAAAAACTGGGCATTTTGGCATGTGCCTGCAATCATACCGCTGAGTAGGTGCAGACAGGAGGCTCCCTAGAGCTCATTGGTCACCTTAGTGAGCTCAAGGTCTAGTTGACTCTCTCAAAAAATAAGGCAGAGGACTGGAGATGGCTCAGCAGCACATAACTGCTGTTGCAAGAGGACCTCAATTCGATTCCCAGCATCCACATTGGGTGGTTCATGCCTGCCTATAACTCTAGCTTCAAGAAGAGCTCTGGCCTCCAAGGCCATTGCACCCACATGTGCATACATACACAGATACATAAAAAAACCAAAGTAAAAGGAAAGGAAAAAAGTCACTGGGCATAGTGGTGCACGCCTTTAATCCCAGCACTTGGGAGGCAGAGCACTATGAGTTTGAGGCCAACCTGGACTACATTCCAGGCCAGCTGGGGCTACAGGGAGACCCTGTCTCAAAAAGATAGAAAAGGTCAAGATATATTTTTAAAAATAAATAAGGTAGCTGGGCGTTGTGGTACATGCCTTTAATCCCAGCACTCAGGAGGCAGAGGCAGGCAGATTTCTGTGAGTTCAAGGTCAGCCTGGTCTACTGGGTGAGACCCTGTCTCAAAAAGACCAAAAAACCCCCAAACAAACCAATTTTAAAAATCAGGTCAGAGAGATGGTTCAGCATGTAAAAGGTACTTGTTACCAAGCCTGACAACATGAGCTTAATCCCATGGACCCACATGGTTGGAAAGAACCAACTCCCACAAGTTGTCCTCTGGCATATGTCCCTCTCCCACAATAAAACAGATAAACAATAAAAACAAAAAAACAAAAACACAGCTGCTGCTCCAGGAGCAAACAGCTTTTGTAGATTTAATGAGCAATGTATCTCTCCAATTAGAAATCAGTCTCCTCACAGTAAGACTGACTTGATCAGGTCATATACATCCTATCTATTAAAAACAAAAATCAAGCATAAATTCTATGTGTTAGCACTGAGAGAAGCGAAGTGTTTTGGTGAGTTTGTGTCTGAGACACAGGAAGGGGCAGGGAGACAGTGACAGCCCTGCATTAAGTACAGGGAGTCATGGCAAGGTCAGTGTTAGAAGCTTGAGGCCTCAAAGGTGAAAGTGTCTTGGCACTCTCCCATGCCCTCTTCCCTTCAATCTGCATGCATGTGCTAGCTCAGGTTTCTCTGGAGGTTTTCCAGCAGTCTCCAGGGCTGGGGTTGCCATCAGCAAGCTCCAAAATGGCTTCTTTGCAGGACAAATGCCTGCATTTTCTTATTTTGATAAGCTTGAGAAAATATCTTAGCAAAAATCTTGAAAACATCTCAGTGAAAAAAAAACACCAAATTTTAAGAAAAAAATGTTTTAAGTCAAGCCAGGTATGGTGGTGCACACTTATAATCCCAGCACTTGGGAGGCAGAGGCAGGCAGATCTCTGTGAGTTCAAGGCCAGCATGGTCTATATAATGAGTCAGCTAGTTTCAAGTCATATCACAAAAAGCACAATCAATTTTTTTTTTTTTCGGTCTTTTTGAGACAGGGTCTCCCTGTAGCCCCAGCTGTCCTGGAACTCACTATGTAGACCAGGCTGGCCTTGAACTCACAGAGACCCACCTGCTTCTGCCTCCGAGTGCTGGGATTAAAGGTGTGCGCCACCACGCCTGGCTACAATCAAAAAAATTTTTAATATCACTCTTTTTTCTTCCTAAGCTTTTAAAAGCTGACATATAAGGAAGGTATGGTAGCTCATGCCTGTAATCTCAGCACTCAGGAGACTGAGGCAGGAGCATTGTGTTTAAGGCCAACTTGAATTACATACCAAGACCCTGTCTCTAAAATATAATAAAAGCCAGCAAGATGGCTCATAGGGTAAAGGCATTTGCTGCCATGACTGGCAACCTGAGTTGAATCCCTGGAACCTATATGGTAGGAGGAAAGTGATACCAGAAAGCTGTCCTTTAACCTCCAGATAAGTGCTAATATGCACACACAATTTAAAAAAATAGACATGTAAAAACAACATATTTATAGAGTACTATGTGTTATCTTAAAAGCCATCTCTTCAGCCCTATGTGCTGTTTTGATCCGTGCATAAATGGTGTTACGTTCAAATCAGGGAAAACATATCACTTCAAATTTTTACCATTGCTTCGTGAAGAAAACATTCAAAGTCCTTTCCCGCACAAAGTCCTACAGGTTTAGTGACTGAGAGGACACATATCACTACCTTTGGTTCTAAAAGTTCACACACTTTCAACTGCACTGCTTTCTGCAATGTCTAAAACAGTGGCCCCAGTCTAGCAGAATTCTCAGAACTTTAAAAACTACAAATGCCCAGAACTTTTGGAAGGTTAAATGCACAGGAGGGTGGCCTGCCAGGAGAGGGCATAGAAACTCTGCCTTGCACCCCAGACTTTGCCTTAAACATCTCTGCACCTCTCACTATGTGTACAATACCTGTTGCATACTTTATATACTATAGAAAAATCAATGCAATTGGGGAAAAAAAAACAAAAAAGTATGCCCAGGCTCCATGCTAGACTTAAGAAGGTAGAATCTCTGTTGGTGGCTCAGCTGATGGAAAATTTTAAAGCCCCACAGGTGATTCAGATGTGCAGCTGGAGGCAGGATGCATTAGAACAGAAACCCAAAGTCACAGGACATCAAAACACAGGAATTCATGTGACTCCAGAAGTCTCACTCTACATTGAGAAGTTACACCGAAACCTAAATTTAGCCTAAAAGAAAAGGCCCTTCAAAAGGAGATGCTGCAAACTACAGGACGGCAGATCAGGAGGGTAACCTGTTCTCCCAACCACCTGGCCTTTAATGGACATAGAGCTGCTTCTGCCCTAACCAAAGGGGCAGATCCATGGAAACACCTTACCTGATGCTGACATCAAAGGGCTGAACCGAACACACGTGCCCTCTGCCTCCAAATCCATGACAGTGAGGCCACTCACAGGCACCAGCTGTTTTAACTGTTCTCCCAGCTGCAGGGCAAAGGACAGAGTGAGTATACTCCAGTGTCTGCATCCCCTTCCCTCATCTGCTCAGCCCAGACAAAAGTGGCTTCTGAAGCTAGTTTCCTTTATTCTTCAGGTTGTCTCTCAATATTTAACACTCAACCTTTTTTTCCAGTGCTGGGAATAGAATCTAGGGGATTGTGCCCAAGCACCGCCCCACCCCAACTTCTTTTAAAAAAAGAACAGCACATTATATATTATTCCAAATACAAACTCATTGTAAAAAACATGCAATGCAGTTAAACCAAAAATATAAAAGATACCACAACATTACTCAAAGAATTCTATATATTTCCCAGGGTCTTTTCTATGTGTTTACCACACAACATGACACTGTTTAGTAACCTTTTTTTCGTTTTTGTGTGTATACTTATCCATGTATGTGTCTGTGCAGGCCAACACTGGGTGTCTTCCTCCATCATTATCTACTGGATTTTTTTGAGATAGATCTCTCACTGAAAACTGTAGCTCACCAATTTGGCTAAACTGTCTGACTAGTGAGCCTCTAGCACCTACCTGTCTCTGCCTCTTCAGTGCTGGATCACGGGCATCCTGCTATACCTGGTTTTTTAAATATGGATGCTAGAGATCTGAACTCAGGTCTTCATGATTGCACAGCAAGCACTTTACCTACTGGGCCATCTCCCCAGCCCTAGTAACTTACATTTTCTTTTTCCATTTAATTTGTGCTGACCATTTCTCATTTCTTTTTAAAAAATCAGCTATAGGTTTAGAATGGCTGCTTTGAACTGTACTGTATGGATATACCATAGCCTAGTCACCAAAGTCCCTAGGGATTGATACTGCTGTGGGGAATATCCTTACACTATTGCGAATACTGCTAGAGCATAATGCTGACCCACCCCTGCTTGACTGCCATAGGCACTCAGGGGAATGGCTGGAATGCCTTTTGATGCTGCTCAGACACTCTCGTTACCCAAAGCTGCTGGTCTGCAGTCCAGGCCTTACACAGCAATAAGGAAATAGTCACAGAAGAAAAGTGAGTGGATTGAGAGGTGACCGTGTGTCAGGTGGTACTTTGATTCAGAACAAAACAAGCTGGGTCTCTCTGTATGAGGATCCTTCCTGTGAGTCTGACTTCCCACACATGATCACTGTAGCATCAGGAGTGAGGCCAGGTAATACTGTTCTGGGATGTAAAGGTGGGAAAGTACACAGCTGCCATCCGTACCCAGCGATTCAATGCGTCACAGGAGTGTCTCTCCCGGCTGACTGCTGCAGGTGCCGTACTGGGTACTGGGAGAGCTTTAAACCCTGGATCTGAGACCAAATACAGAAGGGATTCATTCCTAGAAACAAGACTATATTAAACAACATGTCCAAACCCATTTCACTTACATTCCCATGTGAACTCTAATAGAACAGTCATGTATGACTGAAATTAAATGTCTGATAGAAGGTTTAATAGCCTACAGTTAACTTATGAATAGCGTTCTTAATTTCCTTTTAAAGAAAGCCCAACCTCGTGGTACATCCCTATAATCCCAGTCTTTGGTAAGGCTGATGCAGGAGGGTTGTTGTGAGTTTGAGGCCAGCCTGGGCCCATGGCTCTCTCAAACAAAAAGAAAGATTGCTTTCTGGGGCTGGAGAGATGGCTCAGCAGTTAAGAACACTGGAGATTCTTGCAGAAGACCCAGGTTCGAATCCCAGCACCCACATGGCAGCTAACAACTGTCCATTAACTCCAGTCCCCGAGGATCCAACAGCCTCTTCTGACTTCTGTGGGCATTGCATGACATAGGTGCACTTACTTGCATGCAGGCAATGCATGCATACACAGAAAATAAAAGTAAATAAAATAAAAATTACTTTCAAGGAATTTCGAAAGGAACTCAAAGGAAATGTAAATAGACTATAAATTGAATGAAAATCACTATGCATCATGCTAGTACCATGAAAGGAGGTGAGGGGTTCTGACAGTATGATCAAGTCACTTCAGTCAGGGGAAAGTTTGCATTTAGTAGAGACCAAACAGTAAGGAGGAGGCAGCAGTAAGGAGAATGAGAGGAAGGAGTCTAAGGCAGGAGGACTGCTGCAAATTCAGGGCCATCCTGGTCTACAGAGTGAGTGAGTGCCTGTCCAAAAAAAAAGAAAAAGAAAAAACGAGAAGGAAATGTGTTTGAAGTAGAGAAAATATCAGCATCATGGTCACAATGCAAGGAAAAGCAGGGTGTTCTAGGAACATGGAGAAGATGGTGTGACTGACGCACAATGAGACCATCAGCAAGAGGGAAGAAGGCTCAGAGAGGAAGGCAAGTGAAGGTGGGGCAGCAGATGCCAGTCCTATGGGCCATGGTGTAGAGCCTGGACTTGACTCTGCTCGAACGGGAAGGTGCTGATGGCTATGGGCATGGCGATGAGCTATAGGATTTGTAATGCTCCCTAACTGCCATGCAGAGCATGGTCTGGAATGGACATGTACAATGTGGAAATGTTAGCGATCAGTTGAGGGGGTTCCAGTGGCATGTAGGTGAAAAATAATGTGCCTTGGGCAAGGTCGGCAACGTGTTGGCTACTTTTTTTCTTGTAGTACTCATAATAAACGGAGCCTTGTGCATCCAGCCTGGGACATCCTTTAAAAATAAAAATTCTTGGGCCTAGCCTCCTAAATAAAAGAAGCAGAGTCCCCAAATCCAACAGACAGTTTAATAATGTCTCATACTTTTTCCTCACTAACTATATAATTCCTGAATATGTTCACAGAAATAAAATTGATTTCCTTTAAAATAAATTGCCTTCAAGGGATTTTGAGAGCAAACAAAAGCAAACCTTGTAAGCTACAAACCAGTCTGCCAAGGACTATGTACTTTAACTGGTCTAGTACAGGGCCTGTGATGGTATCTGGGAACCCCTGGTTTAGTCACAGTCAACTTTTTGTTGTTGTTGTTTACACAGGGTTTCCTTAGTCCCAGCCCACCTGAAAGTGGACCAGTCTGGCCTTAATCTCACAGAGATTCACCTGCTTCTGCCTCCTGAGTACTGGGATTAAAGGTGTGCACCAACACACCCAAGCATGTCACAGTCAACTATTCATAATACTAAGGTATTTAGCAGTAGTATGCTTGTGTAAACAGTTACAGTTTCCTGAACTAAAGATTTTAGCAATAAAAACATTTTGAACTACTTATTTAATTTCAGAAGATATCAAATTCAAAGCCCTTAAATACAGACACAAAAACCATCTTTTAAAAATCACTTACCTGAGCCTGGTAATTCCTGGAAAAATCTGAACACTACTACTGGAGAACTGAGCTCATCTTCCACCTGCAAAAAGAGAAGCCTGCTATTACATGTTAAAGCCAATGCTAAACATCAACAACGTGAAACAGTGCCTTTGACAAATAGGCAGAGATACGGTTTGCACACAGACACATTAAAAAGTTCAAGGGCTATAACTGGCCTGAGGTGACCCGTGAAAACAGTCCCCTTCTCTCTTGACCCAGCAAACCCTTTTTTTGTCATGAAAATCAGGAACCTTTTTATATTCATGGAATAAAAAGAGCAAGTACTTTGTCTTTGCCTTATAAACTTTCAGGACAGGACTCACACATGCACGCAGCCTAGACTGTACAAATGTATTGCTTAAATAGATTTAGAGTTAGTACTTATGCAAGACAAGCATCAGACAAGTAACTTCATTAATGGATTTTCTAACGGATGATAAGCCTCACTGCATTACACTGACAAGGACTAACTTTCACACAAATAAAATTAGTAACTTTAAGGGAATTGGGGCTTAACATTTAGGTAGACTGGGATAAACCCAATAAACAAGTAGGAGCAAGAAAGGTGGCAAATAATCTACCTATCCCGCACATTCAATTAAGGTAAGGCAGAATGATTTGAGTCTAAGACCTCTATGCATATTACAATCATCTTTTCCTTCTTCCTTTGAACTTTGGTCTGAAATGTTAGTGTGCATAAGAAATACTGGGCAGGGTTATATACATAAACTTATGGTTCTACCAACATGGTAGACTTAGCTAATATTGAAGTTATCAATTCTGAATTTCTGAAGTGTTAAATAAAACCAAAAAAGTTCAAACCACTGTTGGGCTTGTATCAAAGTGAATTCATAAACAGGAAGCAGCAGCTGTAAACTGAGCTACTTGGACAGGGAACATGAATGCTCTTGGACCTTGGCTTTTATAGTTGAGGCCCTGAATTTTAAATTCCATGTGACACATGGTGGTGAATTTACACAAGGCTTTTACAAAGCTTCTCTAGGAAAAAAATTCACAATGTACATATGATATTTTAGATAAAATAAATTCAGTAAGAGAAATACCTCAGGGAATAAAGTAAGAGATGTGTGTGTGTGTGTGTGTGTTTAGGGTACTTAGGAAAAAATTCTTGAAAGATGTGATATTTGAACTAAGATCTGAAAGCTCACAATTCAGTCATGAGAAGAAATTGTGAGCAATGACTTTCCGGGCAGAGGACACAAAGGAAATGGATGTGAGGATTAAACAAAATGATGCATGAAAGGCAGTGGTTACTATGTGTGGTAACTATTACTAGTAAGCAGTTTACAAGCAATAGTTGTGACACTTGAAGATGACTGACAGGCTACCATACTTTGCTGTGTTTGCTAATCACATATTCTCCAATGAAGAAAGTGGGCATTGGAAGAAGGGATGGAGAAGGGTTTGTGGCTGGGCTCTGGATACCACACAAAGAAGCTCCAAAAGAACTGGTGGCAGGTTACACCATCAGATCCCCTTACTTGGAGGAGTGTGAGGCAAGAGGATAAGGAAGAGCCTGAGTGGGCTCAGCAAGGCAGGGACAGGAGAGCATACTGGCTCAATACTGCCTCAACTCCCGACAGCAAGTCCCTGCATTTGCAAAGAAAGAAGCCCAACTGTATACTTTCATTTGACAGCTGAGCTGTTCTAACAGTAAAGAGAATGACTACATGGTACAGGTCCACCCTGTGGCTCTACTGAGTCTAGATCCTAAATTTCCTGACTTAGATAGAATCATCTCCTTACTCCTCCAATGGCCTACTCTCCTCTTCCAAGGTTCCTCTCAGCTGAATGTGGCCATCTGGCTCCAGAAAGCAATGCAAAGTATCTGGTCCCCCCGTAACAGAAACAGCTCTACTAACCTGCATCCCAAAAACCTCAAAGACCTGTTTTAAATGTAACTCTACTCTGCAGAACTGCCAAAGAAACAGTGAGCCCATTTAAATAAAATATGACCTATACATTTCCTGAAATTCTAAAATACTATGAAGCTGACGTGAAAACATTCCCACCTGGACAGATACTTATTTCTGGTTGTTAGTGATGCTAAGTCCCCATCTCCTTGTCAGTCATTATGCTAAGGGAGCAATGTCTAAGAGATTCATTTTAGAAAGCTACAAGACAAAAGCGGCTATTTGCTTTTGTTTTCCTCATGCCCCTCTGAGCAGGTGGCTTCAGAAAACTAGACCAAAGCATTTTGCTACAGAATGATGAGTCATTTCTGAGGATGGGTGCTCTTAAGCCCTTAGGCAGATGAAGTCAACAGAATTTATGTAAGATTTTTAAAATTTTATTTTATTTTTTGGGGGATTCTTGAGACAGGGTCTCCCTGTAGCCTCAACTGGTCTGGCACTTGCTGTGTAGACCAGGCTGGCCTTGATCTCACAGAGATTTGCCTGCCTCTGCCTCTGAATGCTGGGAATAAAGGTGTGCGCCACCATGCCCAGAATATGTAAGATCTTTGTGCTCTAAATTTAAATAGCACTACAGGAATTTAAACATTGGTATAAACTTAATTTCAGGATGATTATATAATCAAGGTGTAAACATATGCATGGTTCCCTCTCAAAGACTCTTTACTGGCACTGACACAATTTCAGTGAAATGTATTCTATTGCTGAAGCTAAAGAATTTTATTTCAAAAGTACAGGGAATTATATACTATACCAAGATTTTGATGTGGTCCACTTTCTTCAAACTTTCTTGCAACCGCTGACTCTGCAAATGACAAAAAGTGAGCCACCTCACTAAATGGACATATAAGCAGTCTTCTCGAGTCTCTTTGCAATACGCAAATAAGTACCTCAGGCAGACAAAGGCATCAACAACTTGGTGATGACTAAGTTTGACCCCCAATTTTCTAATTCAACATTTGCAAATGTTCTTCAGTCTTTTAGTTAAAAGTTAGATGTAGCGCTGGCAAGATGGCTCAGCAGGTAGTGCTTGGCATGCAAGCCTGACAACCTGAGTTCAATCTCTAGAACCCAAGGTAGAAGGAGAGAACAACTACTGAAATCTGTCTTTTGACCTCATGTGCTGTAGCACTATGTGTGTACATACACATACATGCAATAATAAAAAATATGTATTTAAGTCACATATAGTGATCCAACAAAAGTTTCTAATGACATGGGTATGTCCTATTAGAAACAAACCATTTATGAAAAAAGTACTGAGTTCAAATGTGAGCAAACCACAGTGTGAATACTGGGGGGGCGACCACAGCTAAGTCAGAGTACAGCATGCCTAAGAGCCAACTAGGAGTATGGCTCTGCTGCTTATCAGTTATAGTACCAGGATGAGTTACTTGATCTGCAATCACTAGCCCTGACCTTGGACAAGTTATTTAAACAGTATGCTCCAGTTCTCTCAATTATAAATGGGGATGATAGCATTTACTTTACTGGTTGTTGTGAAGATTAAATGAGTTGATATACATTATGTTCACAGAAATTGTGTCCAGAACACAGTGTATACCATGTAAATGATGTAATTGCATGTAAATGATGTAATTGTAGCCATCACTATATAAAGTCTCAATCCAGTACCCTCATCACTGACATGAGGATAATAATGGTACCTAACTCAGAGTAGAGGAACATGAATTCAACAGACCTTCTTTGAGCATTACTGCAAAGTCCTTTGTGGAACCCAATTTTAATTGTGTTCTTATCAGTGCAACTTACATTTTAGTGGAATTGTGGGCATCATATGAGACAATGTAAAAGCCCTTCACAGTGCTTGGCACTGAGTAGATACTCAGTAACTGCCACACATGGAGGAGAGAAGAAACGGAAGAGACTGCTTCCTTCTAGTATAGACTGTAAGGCATGAACATCCAGACAGACACCTGCTAAAGCCCTACGTAGTTTTAAGATGTGCCCTCACATGGTGAGAGAGCAGTAGTTTGTCATTCAAATCCCCATGAGCACTGGAGATTAGCTACAGGTTTGGCTTGCAGGCAGATACCAGCACTGTGCTAACCTTAGGGACTTGTAGTGTCATCATTATTTTCCTGTACTCAAGTCAAGGGAAACTGAAACTCTCCCTTGAGTGCTCAAACCTTCTTTAAGGTTTGACTAAGTTACTATGGTAATAAAGGCTTCTTTTTCTTTTTCCTAAGAACTAAATCAAGATATGAGCATGATGAAAACACCTAAAAAATATTGTGCTTTTATAAACAGAAACCTTAAAAGTAATTTTAATGTAAAAAGGAACTGAGTGGTTAAGAGCACTGGCTGTTCTTGCAGAGGACCCAGGTTCAGTTCCCAGCCATATGGCGAGTAATAATCGTCCAAAACTCCAGTTCCAGGCAATCTGATGCCCTCTTCTGACCTCCATGGGCACTAATATGGGTGCACTTACACACATGCAAGCAATACTCATACACATAAAAGTAATAAATATTTTTTTTAAAAAGGAACTGATCAGCCAGGCGTGGTGGTGCATGCCTGTAGTCCCAGCACTTGGGAGGCAGAGGCAGGCGGATCTCTGTGACTTCAAGGCCAGCCTGGTCTACATAGTGAGTTCCAGGACAGCTGGGGCTACAGGGAGACCCTGCTTCAAAAAGACAAAAAAAAAAAAAGGAACTGATCTATGAACCAAAGAGCTATGTTAAAAATATGAAAATGGGGCTGGAGAGATGGCTCAGCAGTTAAGAGAGCACTGACTGCTCTTGCAGAGGACCTGGGTTCGATTCCCAGCACCCACATGGTGGCTATGAACCATCCTTAACTCCAGTTCCAGGGGAGTCCAAAGCCCTTTTCTGACCTCCGCAGTACTGCATGACACAGGTGCACTCACATACATGCAGGCAATACACTCATACACATAAAATAAATATTAAAAAAAAGAAAATGCTAATTTTTCTTAAATGTAAAAATGATACTTAAATGCCAATTCAGAGAGAGAGAGAGAGAGAGAGAGAGAGAGAGAGAAAGAAAGAGAAAGAGAGGAGGGAGAGAGAGAGAGAGCCGAGATTGAACCCAGGACCTTGCACCTACTAAGCATGTGCTGTACTACTGACCTATATTGCCAGCCTAAGAATATTTAAAACAAAGATTTAAAACTATAGGCAATAACTTACATGACCAGGCACTATTTAAGAGCTTAACATCATTAACCCAGTGAGTCCTCTAAAAAATCCTTAATAAATTATTACCCTATATCACAGGAGAGAAAATGAAGTTGTCAAGAGGTGATAAACTTCTCAATTTACATATTGGTCAATTCTCACTCTGCATAAATAAGACTTTGTATTTTTATTTTTTGAGATAGCTTCTCATGTAACCCAGGCTGTCCACAAACTCACTATGTAGGGAGGCTGGCAACTTCCTGACCCTCCTGCCTCCATTTCTTGAATGCTAGGATTACAGGTATGTATTATCACACCCAAACCAATTTTTTTTTCTTAAAGGACAGGGTCCTATGTAGTTGAGGCTGGCCTTGAACTCTTGATCTTCCTGCCTCTGTCAGTGCTTCCTATGCACTGAGAATATAGGCATAAACCACCATCACACCTGGCCTTACTTTTTGCTTTTTAAAAGGTCTCCAAAAAAAGGAAAAAAAAAAAAAAAAAAAAAAAACGAGAACACCCCTTTATACATATATACACACATATATATGTACATATATGATCAGTATTTCCCAAAATATGAGGTCCAGTCCCAAAAAAAAAAAAAAAAAAAAAAAAAAAAAGAAACCAGGTACACGCCTTTAATCCAGCGCTTGGGAGGCAGAAGCAGGTGGATCTCTGTGAATTCCAGACCAGCTGGACCTACAGGGAGACCCTGTCCTGAAAAGCCACACACCTCGCAAAAAAGGTAAGGTCTCAGCACTGTGTGGTCCTAGCAGGATCTCTATGAGATCAAGGCCAGCCTGGTCTACACAATGAGACATCGAGTTCCAGGTAAGCTGGGGCTACAGGGAGAACCTGTCTCAAAAAAAATAACAAAAGGGGGGTCGGGGGGGAGCTGGAGCGATGACTCAGTGGTTAAAAGCACTGGCTGCTCTTGCAGAAGACCTTGGTTTGATTCCCAGAACCCACATAGCAGCTACAAACTGTCCTTAACTCCAGTTCCAGGAGAATCTGAAGCCCTCGTCTCACCTCCGAGGCATTGCACGACACGGGTACACTCACTTATATATAGGCAATACACGCGTACACATTAAATAAAATGTTTAAAAATTTTTTTTTTTTTAAAAAAGGTTAAGGTCTCTAGAGAGGGAAAGGCAGGCAGATCACCGTGAGATTGAGGCCAGTCTGGAATGGTCTATAAAGTTAGTTCCAGACCAGAGGGGCTAAATAGTGAGACCCTGTATCTTAAACAAAACAAAACAGAAACAACAACAACAGCAAAAACCAGATAAAGTCTCAAATGTCGAAGCCTAATACCCAATATAATATATTAAAAGGTTCAGTCTTTTGGAGGTGATTAATGGTATGGGGGTGGAGACTTCATAAATGGATTTGGTGAGCATGCTTAAAAAGGGGCTAGAGGGTCTGTTCCCCAAGATACCATCCAGGAGGAAAAGGCCTTCACCAGCCACTGAATCTACTTACATCCTGACCTCGCACTTGAGCATCTACAAATATAAGTAATATATTTTTTGCTATTTACAAAGTACCCAGAGTAAGGCCAAACAGATTAAGACATTAACTGCAATAAAATTTTATGCTTTCCACAATTAGAATGCCCTGAATGCATAAAAAATTGTCCCTAGAACCTTGCCACTAGGAAACCTAAGTCTCTGTATAAAAATGCCCATGCCACTCACACTGAATTTTCGACTTCTGTATTTACTCTCTCAGTCAGTCAAGAGTGTCATTTATGCACCTCTCTCCCTCCCTGGAAGTCATCTTGTGGCTTTTTTTCCCTCATCCCAGGATGACAATGGTATTCCTTTTCCTGTTTCTCCTGGAGATAATGTTGGGTCAGTGCCAACAGTCTCTCCTAGAAAGTCTAAGAAACATATATGCAAGAAGCACTCAGTTTGTTTGCTTATGAGATGTTGTATCAAGGTGACAAGGTACTTGGACAGAGGCTACCACTCCCATTATGTGGTGCTGGGATGGAAACCAGGGCTTCATGCATGCCAGACAAGCGCTCTACCAACTGAGCTACATCCTCCGCAGTTTTCTGAGTTTTTTTTTTTTTTGTTCTGTTTTGTTTTTTGAGATAGGGTCTCACTATGTAGCTCAGACTGGCCCTGAACTTGAGATTCTATTGCCTCAGCCTTCTGAGTGCTCGGATTACAGCACTCAGATTTTTCTGCCTCTGCTTTTGTGAAGGAGTCTTTATGACACTCATTTCATGTCCAGGTTTCTACTTACCAGTTGACAGGCATGCTTTATCCTTTCCACAATCCCATCAAGTCCCAAGTATTGTAGCGATAACCACAGGGGCAGGGCACGGAGTTTGTCTGCAGGCTTATTTGATGTAAGACCAGCAACTAATGTCTAAAAAAGACAATACAGGACATTAATTAAAGTCATAGGAATCTCAGAACTAACCAGTTGTCATTCACTACACACTTAGAATAATTTAATGTTATTTATATAGATCCTTGGCTGGCATTATCCATTTGACCTTCCTACAAGTATTCTACATGAGCGTAGCACAGGTATCTGGTGGTGTTCAAGGATTCACAGGTGAGGAGAGGTAAAGCTACTCCAGGTGAAAAGCCAGATGGGCCACATTCTACAGCCAGAGCTCTTAGCCATTTAGGAGGCAGCCCCTTGTAAGGTTGCTTTGAGAATCCTTAGAATCCTGGCCATTATCAACTGAGCAAGATATCAACTGTTTAAACAGTAATCATTTAACATTTACTTTGCATGCACTTCTTGCTAACACATCTACTATCAAAACAATCACAATTTAGGATTTAAAACAAAATACAACCTATATTGGACAATGTACATCAGGAGTCTTAAACAGTAATTTCACTTTTAAGAACCTGGCCTAAGGAAATAATTTGGAATGTAGAAAGATATTCATCATCCTAGCTCATTAATAAAAAGTTGAAAGCATCCTCAAAGTTCACAAATGACTATGATTAAATAAATGCAATGATTAAGCAACAGATTATCGTTAGAAGACTCTGTGAAAAATCCTATGTAAACATAGGGAAGTATGGGGTGAATAACTAGAAAAACATTAAGTATGAATTTGCACCAGGTGTGGTGTCACACCCTTAATCAGAGGCAGGTTGGTCTATACAGTGAGTTCCAGGGTTGCACAGTGAGACTTTGTCTCAAAAAAAAAAAAAAAGAAAAGTATGGATTCACAGATCAAGAAGACAGTTCCTGTTGCATAAGCCTGACCACCTATGCTGGATAGCGTTAGTGTCAACTTGACACACCTGGGTTGAGGGAGCCTCAGTTGGGGAATTGCCTTCATTGGACTAGCCTGTGGCCATGTCCATGGGGTACCTTCTTGATTGTTGAGTGATGTGGGAGGGCCCAGCCCACTGTGGGTGGTGCCATCCCTGGGCAGATGGGCCTGTGTTGCATAAGAAAGCAGGCTGAGCAGGAGCCAGAGGTGCAAGCCAGTAAGCAGCATCCCTTCATGGCCTGTGTTCCAGCTCCTGCTTCTAGGTTCCTGCCCTGAATTCCTAGCTTGGGCTCCCTGATGAACTGTGACCTGGGAGATGTAAGCTGAATGAACCCTTTCCTCCCCAGGTTGGTATTGGTCAGAGTGTTTTGTCACAGCAATGGAGAGACAAACTAAAACACCACCTAAGTTTGATCACTGGAACCCACATAAATGTGGATGGAGAGTACCAGTTCCACAAAGTTGTCCTCTGATCTCCACACATACATTGTGGTACATGTGCCCACCCACACATACAATAATGGTAAAACCCTAACTTTTTCTGACACAGGGTCTCGTGTATCTCAGGTTGGCACTGAACTTGATATGTAGCCAAGGATAACCTTGATCCTCCTTCTTCCACCTCCCAAAAGCTGAGAAGACAGGTGTGTGTGCTACCATGTCCATTTTATGTGGTGCTGGGATGGAAACCAGGGCTTTACATATGCTAGGCAAGCACTCTCCCAACTGAGCTATATTCTCAGCAGTTTTTTTTTTTTTTTTTTTTTTTTTTTTGAGACAGGGTCTCAGTGTGTAGCTTAGGCTTTCCTAGAACTTACGATTCTACTACTCAGTGCCAGACAGAAGAAACCTTCTTTTGAGTTGTTGGCTAGGGTAATCTAAGAGACTCCCCAAAATTACAGACTATTGCTACAGTCCTTGACTGCCTCCCAGGACTTGATGGTAAAACCCTACTGCTGAAGACGGCATACTTTGGACACAGGATTTGCAGCAACGGAGCTGGAACTGACCTGGAAGCCACCTCCCCTGAAGGCTAGCTCTCATAACTTTGGAAAGCACCATGTAAGCTGCTAAGGGAGAAAATCAATTGATGCTCCAACCCCAGCTTCAAGGCCTAAAAATCACAATGACCAGCACAGCAAAGGTCATTGGTGCAGCAGCGGCACTTTCTTCTTGGGGGTAATCAACAGGTACCTAGTTGGACTTAAAACCCCTCAATGGGAGGAAACTCACGTGTGGTACTGTAAACCTAACCAAATACACACAGCTGGAGATGTCATAGATCTTAGAGAACACTCCAAGGATGCCACATCCCTAGACAAATATAATATGGATCCTTAAATCTATAAACAAGTATCCCAGTCACCCACTACCCATCAAAGATTCTTTCTCAAGAGACAGAGACATTACAGAGTTCCACAACTGGTCACACACAGATTGTCTGTGAATTGCCCAAGCGTAAGTGGCACATCTAGGATGCAACCTCTATACCTAAAGCTCACAGAATATGGAACAAGGGATAAAGAAAACACTAATGCATCTTTCAATTCTCATCAATGAAGCTCCCTCATGCAACAGAAGGACAGGAACACAAAAGGTCACAAATGGCCAAAATGCAGAGAATAAGAGTCTGCAGAATGTGGGTCCACTCGCCCAGGGCTCAGGGATCATTGTGGAAGATGGGGAGGAAAGATTATAAGAGCCAGGGAGGAGGTGCATGACCATATTGAAATAGTCCTACAGGTTCCTAGGACTCTTCTCATACAAACCTACAGTGAAGGTATCAGCATACACAAGACCCATGCAAACTTAAGCAGACAAAAACCCAGCAGGACTGTGGCAATGAACAGCAGGCCCCAATCTTAGTCAGAGAATTATTGGCAGCTGATTACTGCTGGGTGAGAATGAGCTCATCTTCTTAAGGGAGGGACTCTAGTTAGACTGACTAGGATCCCAGTGGATGAACTTGCACTGAGGGACATCTGGGGACACTAGGTTGACATGATAGGCCTTAACATAAATGACAGAAGGTATGAACTCTGGGGGGGGGGGTTCCAAAGGGGATGGGGTATAAAGATTTTCTGTATGAAATATACAAAAATTCAATAAAAAAAATATTCCCACTACTGCCTTAGCCTTCTCAGAGCTGGGGTTACAGTTGTGACACTATGCCTGCTTAAATTTTTTTAATAGTGTGGAAGGGTATAAACAAAGTATAATGATGTGTGTATGAAAATGTCATAAAGAAACCCACTATTTTGTACATTTGACCAAAAAAAAAATTAAAAAGGTAACAAAAGTAGTAAGGACAATTTTACCTTTTCCTTAATTTTTCTGTATTTTATCCCTAAAGCCAATTATGAATACTATTCATTCCCTAGTGATAGCTCACCAAGGCAGGATCATCGTGTTTGTAGAGTGTCACTGCAGGCACGGCTGGCAAACCCAGCCATGGGCCAGGAGTCATTGTCATGCTGTCACATTTGGTTGCAGCCTACCGAAAAGAGCCATTTTTCATTAGGTTATCAGAAGAAACCAAGCACAGTCCCTCCTCTAGTCATGAAAACCCTCAAAAGCCAGCACAAACTGAAAGACTTTAAGCTCCTTCTTAACACAGTATATAGTAAATCAACACATACCAGCACAGATGAGGAGACATAACCTAGAGCCAATGTTGCCAGATTCACACTGGAAGAAAAAACACCAATCTAAGAACTAATTAATGTTACTTATTCCCTAAGGAGACACTTTAAAAAAACAAACAAACAAAAAAACCAGATCTGCTGTTAGTAGGTAACAGGTGAATACCTTCACCTATGTCATTAGCATTTATTAAAGTAAAAGAAGATGTGGGTTACAGAAATTCTAAGAAAATCTTAAAGATGCACTTGAATAAAAATGTGCTTTAGGGAATGTCCCTGTTTTTTAGGACAATGCAATTCTGTATCTTTCACGGCTCCTCTTCTCCAGTCACCATTCTTTGCAGAGGTAAGACAAAAGGACCCTAGCTTGGCTATTGTAGTAACATTGCCATCTGGCTGACCTGCATCTGTTCTTCCTTTCTCTAGAGACACTTCGGGGGCCTTCAGGGAAACCACCCCTACCACCTTTATCAGACTGTGAGCTCAGGGTAGTCACCTACCTGCTCCAGAGGCATGCAAACGACCTCAGCTATCAGAGGATTCCATTTCCATGGTGATTGATTGGTTTAACATGAGATTATTGTTGGGATTTGGGGCTTATGGAACTCATGGAACGTGCAGCTAGAAAAAGGGCTGGGATTGATGCAGCTACTTTTTAAAAAATATTTTTATTTTATGTGTATGAGTGTATTGCCTGCATGTATGTAAGTGCACCTGTGTCGTGCAACGCCTGCGGAGGACAGAAGAGGCTGTCAGATCCTGTAGAACTGGAGTTACGGATAGTTGTTAGCTGCCATGTGGGTGCTGGGATTTGAACCTGGGTCTGCTGCAAGAACAACCAGTGTTCTTAACCGCTAAGCCAAAAATCTTAATAGGTAAAGACTCTCCATTAGAGCCAATACATGGCAAATTAAGACAAATGATTGTGATTAAGGGAGGGAGTGGAGAGGAAGACACTGAGTTCTGGCTGACACTGTGCCCTCGAGCTAGTCCCAACACCGGTTTTTATAGGTGAGTGAACCAACAAAATTTCCTTTTGCTTTAGCCAATTGGGGTTATTTTGTATCTACAATCCAAAGAGGCCTTAGTGATAGATGTCACTGTAGGAGCTGGCCTGTGTGTCCAATCTCCATGAAGACGAATGCAGGACTAACACACAACCAACCAATCTCACTAGCTACCTTACCCCTCCACGTGAAGCCATATGCCATACTGCTCACAGAGTTCTTTCAAACGTCCGATTTTATCTGTGTGTCCAACTGCTGCAGTTCCTACAATAAAACATATAAGCAAAGACATCAAAAAAACAAGTAGTTTCTGAATCTTTACAGCATGAGCTTTCATGCACAGTGATCCCAGGAAGGAAGGATCATCATATCCCTATTTTGAAATTTTCTTTGTGGGTTGACTTAAAATCAACACTTGTAAGCTAATTTGAGTAAGCTGTGAAGAATGTGCACCCCATTACATGTATCTAATTGTGTTACTGAAATCTTCTGTGTACTTAACTTTCTACTCACGATATCTGTTGAGTTATGGGAGTCATCAGATCCTCCACCAAGACTGTGGGCTTGTCAATTTATGCCTGCATTTCCCTTTATACATTTCAAAGTTATTTCCAAAAGTATTTGTAATTGTTAACTCATATTATGTCTTGTCAACATGAAATTATTTTACCACTCATTACAATACTTTTGTTTTTGTCAGCATTTGCTTATGATATCCTTCTCATCCTTTTTGTTGTCACAACCTGCGTTATTTTGATTCAGGTGTCTCTTTTATAAAGAATACATAGATGAATTTGGGTTTCTGCCACACAGGTTCTTTATTAACGTAAAACAGGCATTCTGAAGCCTTTTTAAATATATTGAATTCTTGGAGCCATTCCCATGTCAATTTGACTGCACTACCTTTTCAGACAAAGCTTAAGTAAAACACGGAGTCATGCATTCTCCCAATTGCCCTAAATTTACGTTTAGCAGAGTCCCAACTAAGTAAAAGATTCTATATCCTCACCCTCAGCCTCAACACACTCAATAGCAAACAAACAAAAAACCACAATGGTTATTTAGGCTGGGCATGTAGCTTAGTTGGTAGAGTGCTTGCCTAGCATTCAGAAAGCTCTAGGTTAGGGACCAGCACCATATAAACTATGCATGGTGGTGCATACTTGTAATCTCAACAGTAAGACTAAAAGTTCAAGGTCACCCTCAGCTATGACTTCAAGGCTAGCCTGAGATACACAGGACCTTGTCCCAATAAAAAGTGGAGGTATTAGCAAGATGGCTGTTGATAAAGTGCTTCCTACATAAGCATAAGAACTTGACTTCAGTTCAATCTCCAGAACTCACATAAAGAAGCCACCTAGAGTGGCATATATTTGTAATCCCAGTGGGAGGCAGAGACAGGCAGATCCCTGGACCTTGCTGGCCAGCCAGCCTATTACTACTTGGCAAGCTCCAGGCAGTGAGAGACCCTGTCTAAAACAAAGGTTCTGAGAAATGACCCTGGAGGTTGACTTCACACACACACACACACACACACACACACACACACACACACACAGAGTTCTTCTGCAAGGAAATCTTTTTCCTTCTCATAAATAAGTCTATCTCAAATTTTAAAAAAAAATCTTAAAAAATATTTTGGAGAAGTGAAGAGATGGCTCAGTGGTTAAGAGCACTGGCTACTCTTGTAGAGGACATGGGTTTGAGTCCCAGCATTCACATGGTGGCCAACAACAGTCTGTAACTCCAGTTCCAGGGAATGAGACAACCTCTTCTGGCCTTCACAGGCATTGCATGCACATAGCACACTTATACACATATAATTAAAAAATTTTTTTTTAAGGGGACTGGAGAGATGGCTCAGCAGTCAAGAGCACTAACTGCTCTTACAGAAGACCTGGCTTTGATTTCCAGTGCCCACATGGAAGCTAGCAACTGTCTATAACAACAATTCCAGGGATCCAACGCTCTTTTCTGGACTCCTTGGGCATTGCATGACATGGGTACACTTACAGACATGAAAGCAATACACTCATATACATAAAAATATTTTAAAAAATTAAATATACTTTATTTTTAATTATGTGTATATGTGTATGTCTGAGTGTGGGTTTGTGCCTGAGTGCACTGGCTGCAGAGAACAAAAGAGGGCACTGAATCCCTGGAGCTGGAGTTATAGGCACTTACTTGTGAGCCACTCATGTGGATGTTGGGACCTGGGTCCTCTGTCAGCAGGTGCTCTTCACTGCTGAGCCATCTCTCCAGCTCCCTTTAAATTGATCTTAACTGGAGCTAGTTAAGAGGACTGGCTGCTCTTCCAGAGGATTTGGGTTCAGTTCCCAGCACCCACATGAAGGTTAACAGCTGTCCAGAACTCCAGTTCCAGAGGATATGAGGTCCTCTTCTGGCATCCTTGGGCAGTGCACACATGGGTGCACTTACACACATGTAGGCAAAATATTCATAAACATAAAATAAAAATAAGGGGTTGGTGAGATGGCTCAGTGGTTAAGAGCACAGGCTGCTCTACAGAAGAACCAGTTCAAATCCCAGCACCTACATGGTGGCTAACAACCATCTGTAACTCTAGTTCCAGGGGATTTGATTCCCTCTTCTGGCTTCCATGAGCAAGGCACAATGTGGGTACACTTACATACATACACTCATAGAAATAAAAATACATACAAACATTCATAGAAATAAAAATTAAATTTTTTTGAAGGTTAAAAATAAAAACTAAAAGAAATAAATAATAAAGAAATGTAGTCACAATGGAAGGTCAGTCAGTCACATGCCAAATGTAGTCTCTCCAGTCTATCAAGTGACTGATCAATAGATTTGTGTTTCTCTTTAACGTACAGCAAGGTAAGTCAGGCAGGAAGTGGTGGTTTTCCTGCTGGCAATAAGATGGATATTTAAGTATTTTATTTTTTTTAAAACAAACAGCTTTATATTGAAGTATAATTCATAGGCAATAAACCCACATATATAAGTGTATAGCTCAATTAGTTTTGACAAACAAATACAGGGTGTAACCCACATCAAAAGATATCAATGGTTTCTATCCCCTTAAAAGCGCCCTTATCCTCACTCCAGCCACTCCTCTCCCTAACTCCTAAATTCTCACCAATCCTCATCTGCTTCTGTCACTTAGGCTTGGGTTTTTCTAGGATACAAATCAATGAAGCCACACTTTTATGATAGAACATCTATAACATTTTTCATCCCTACCAGCAATGTATGGGGATTCTAGGTGCTCTGTATCCTTATCAGCATTTGGAACATTGTTTTCCAGAGTGGGACTGGAACCCAGGGTCTTAAACATTCTGGGCAAGCAATCTATCACTGAACTATATCCCCAGCCTTCACGATGGATTTATTATCTATATAACTATACATATACATATATAACTATAAATACATATATGTATTTGGGTAGGAAACTGGGCTACAGGGAGACCCTGTATCAAAAAGGAAAGAAAGCAAGAAATCAAGAAAGCAAGAAAAGAAACCAATGCCTCATTCAAAGCTACAAAGATCTTTCCTACGTATTTTTCTTATATTTTATTATTTTTATTTTATGTGTGTGAGTGTATTGCTTGCATGCGTGTAAGTGCACCTGTGTGTCATGCAGTTCCTGAGGAGGTCAGAAGAGGGCATCGGATCCCCTGGAACTGGAGTTACAGACAGCTGTTAGTCGCTATGTGGGTGCTGGGACTCAAACCCGGGTCCTCTGCAAGAGCAGCCAGGGCTCCTAACCACTGAGCCATTTGTTCAGCCCTCCTGTGTATATTTTTGTAGAGTTTATAATCTTACATCTTATGTTTAAACCTATCAGTCCCATCCCTTTAAAAAAAGATTTATTTATTATGTGTATGCATATTTGCCTGCCTGTATGTATGCTATGAAGGTCAGAAGAAGGCATTGGATTCCCGGGAGCTGAAGTTACAGACAGTTGTACCACCATATGGGTGCTGGAAACTAAACCTCTGCTCCCTGCAAGAGCAGCAAGTGCTCTTAACCACTGAGTCATCTCCCTAGCCCATCTAGCAACTGTTTATAATTGACTTTTATATAGAATAAGGCTAGGGTTAAGGTCATTTTTTTCCATATGGGTACCAACTGTCTTGAGAACACTACTAGAAAAAGACTATTCTCTTCCTTGAACTACCTTAACCTCTTTGTTAAAAAACTAATGACCATTATGTCATATGAGCCATATCATATGTCATATGAGAATATTATATAATCTCAAGAGCTTGATTGTTGGATTTTTTCTTTTTTTAACAATCAAGTTATCAATTTCTATGCAATTGTAGGCTAGGCACGATGGTACATATTTCTAATTCCAGCATTCAGGAGACTGAGGCAGGAGAATCCAGGCCAAAAACAAAAGAAAAAAGAAAACAGAAACTGTAGCCTACTGAGATTATGACAGAGCTTGAGTTTAGAGGGAATTAACAATATAGTTTTCCAAACACACACGTAAATCCTATCAGTCTATTTGGATCTTCTTGAATTTCTTTCAGTATTCTCTGTAGGTTTCAGTATAGAGATATTATACACATTTTTGCTAAGTTTGTTCATTAAGTTTAAATTTAAAAATTTTTTTAATAGTGTATATAATTGTGGGAGATGTGTAAATGGGCATGCATGTGCCATGGTATTCACATGGAGGTCAGAGGATAATTTTGTGGAGTTGGTTCTCTCCTTCCAAGCTTTATGTGGCTTCAGGGGACTGAATAGAGGTTGTCAAGCTTACATCATCAGGCAGCAAGCACCTGTACCTGCTGAGTTATCTTACTGGCTGGTTTCATGATTTTTGATGTTATTATAAATGACACCTTAAATTCTATTTGTTATTATATTTATTTATTTTGTGTGTATGTGTGGGCATACATACCTCAGAGCACACGTGAAGGTCAGAGGACAACTTGTGGGAGTCAGCTCTCTCTTTCTACCATGAAATCAAACGCAGGTCATCCAATTTAGTGGCAAGCACCTTTACCTACTGAGTCATCTTGCTGGCCCTTAATTTCCAGTAGTTCACTGCTAAGTAGAAATCTAGCAACTTTGTTAGGATCACAAATTAGTTCTAGTAGCTTTTCCTTAGTTTCCTTGGAACTGTCACTCTCTGATGGGGCACGGTGTCACAAGCCTCTAATCCCAGGATTTGGGTGGCTGAGGCAGGAGGATTACATATTAGGTTGATGATACCTACCAGCATTTGCAACAAGTAACAAGGGCAGTTTTCCTCGCTCTATATCATCTTTAATCAGTTTCTCAAGAAAGGCAACATCCTAGGACCAAAAAACAAAACAAAACACAAAACCATAAAAACATGAGCCAACTAGTATAAAAGACATGCAATGAGAAATTATACTTCTTTTTGTGTGTATGTTTAAGTGCGTGTATGTATGGGTACAAGTACGTATGTGTGTACTGACAAGGTCAAAGGTCCACCTTGGCTATCATTCCTCAAAAGCTTTTTAAGACAAGGTCTCTCACTGGCCTAGGGATTGCTGATTAAGCTAGCAAGCGTAAGGACCCATCTGTCTCTGCCTCCCCAGCACTGGGATTATAAGCATACACCATCATGCTAGGCTTTTATGTAGGTTCTGTGATTCAAACTCAGGTCCTGATGTTTCCTGGGCAACTGAGCCATCTCTGCAGGCCCCTTGTTTTAGAACAGGGTCTTAAGTAGCCCATGTTGGCCCTGAACTCCTCATCCTCCTCTCTCCATCTCCTGATGGTATACATCATATTTCACTGTATGTGGTGCTGGATATCAAATGCAGAGCTTTGTGCATGCTGGGCCAAGAATTCTACCAACAGAGCTACACGTCCAACCAAATATTAGGGATTCTAAAAGCAGCACAGATGACTCAAAATTAATCACTCAATTTTTTTTAATGTTAGGATAACAATTTATTCTTGAACTTCTGAAGTCATAACATTAAAATCCATTCCATACAAGGAAACTTAAATTCTAAGAAAAACATTTAAAAAGCCACTGTATGCTACCTGGCCAAACGTATATTATAAACACTCAAAAAGCATTAGTTTTCTTGTGATTTGGTGATTTTAGAGTTCTGGATTCCTCATTTTATTTTTTTGAGGCAGGTTATCACTATGCAGCCCTGGCTAGCGTGGAACTCACTATGTAGATCATGCTGGTCTCATGCCCCCTGCCTCTGTCTCCCAAATACTGAGATTAAAGGCATATGCCACCATGCCTGGCACGAATATCTTATTTTTAAAGACCACAGCTATAATACTGGTAAATATTCATTTAAAACACATTTACAGTCTTTCTAAGAAGAGACTTTTATTTTTATCTTGGCATCTTTGATTTACTTTTCTCTTATTATTAATCATTTTTTAAAAAATATTTTTATTTTATGTGTATGCATGCATGTGAGTGCACCCATGTCGTGCAATGACTGCAGAGGTCAGGGAAAGGCATCGGATTCCCCTGGAACTGGAGTTAAGGACAGTTGTTAGCTACCATGTGGGTGCTGGGATTTGAACCTGGGTCCTCTGCAAGAGCAGCCAGTGCTCTTAACTGCTGAGCCATCTCTCCAGCTCCTTATTATTAATCTTATTAAAGATTTTAAAGTAGCCAGGCATGGTGGTTTATGCCTTTAGTCCCAGCACTCGGGAGGCAGAGGCTGGTGGATCTCTGAGAGTTCAAGGCCAGCCTGGTCTACATAGCAAATTCCAGGCCAGCTGGAGCTACAGGAAGACCCTGTCTCAAAAAGACCAAAAAAACCAACCAAACAAAAAAAAAAACCCAAACCCCCAAAGACTTTAAAGTAGTCCTCCTATAGAAACTCCATTGTATTCAAATCAATTCTCATTCTTAACAATTTATTTTTCTTAATCACCGATGTCAAAATCAAATAGCTTTCCTTATAGCCTAATTGGAAAAATTGAGTTTAAAGGTAAAAACTATACATCTATAAGACCAACATTCCTAGTTTTAAACATCTGCATTTAAAGAAAATGTTCTCTCATCCCCCAAAAAATAAACAAGAAAATGTCTATATTAATATTTCTTGATATACCTGAAATTAAAAAAATGAAAG
>NW_008335297.1:827948-842380 GCF_000622305.1 Nannospalax galili | reverse complement strand
CCATGTGGGTGCTGGGAATCAAACCCGGGTCTTCTACTAGAGCAGTCAGTGCTCTTAACTGCTGAGCCATCTCTCCAGCCCCAACACTAACTTTTAACTATGTAGAATATTCCATTTAAAAAAGTTACTCCAGCCAGGCATGGTGGCACACACCTTTAATCCCAGCACTCGGGAGGCAGAGGCAGGTGGAACTCTGAGTTCAAGGCCAGCCTCTACATAGTGAATTCCAGGACAGCTGGGGCTACAAAGAGGGAGACCCTGTCTCAAAAAGACAAAAAAAAAAAAAGTAGAATTCTAGAATTTATCTTTTCTATCTTCAGTGTGAAGATGTTTATCACTTGCATGTCTATTATCAGAACTCAACCCCAAGATTACAATGAAAGACTTCATTTCAAAGTCTGCACATTCACAATTGAAAGGCAAGGCAAAGAAGATCACAAGCTTGAAGCAACCTGAGTTTCCTAGGGAGATCTTGTCTCAACAAAACAATATCTGTTTGCTCAGAGGTCCAGGCAATAGTGATGACTAACTGAACTTTACAAGGAGTGCTTAACTGGAATGCTGTGTTTCTACTTAATGATGAAAGAGCTAGGCAGAGTTGGTACTTAGCATGCAAGAGGTCCCAGCACCAAACACACACCCCAAAAGAGGTGACAGCATGGATCACAAGATTCCATAAGAGCTACATGACAGCATGGATCACAAGATTCCATAAGAGCTACATAGGCTAACCACAGACATTCAAACAGAGAAGCATATATTACACAATGGAAGGGCTGAAGCAATAAATGAACAAGCTGGTAGCTATCTGGAGGTCAGCAAACACAACTCCAGATAAAGTTGGAAGGAAGACTTGGGCCAGGGTGTGATGGCACACTGCATGCCTTTTAGTCCCACCACTTGGGAGGCAGAGGTATGTGGACTTCAATGAGATCGAGGCCAGCCCGCTCTACATAGTGACTTCTAGACCAGCTGGGGCTACAGGGAGACCCTGTCTCAAAAAAAGAGGCAGTTTCAAAATGCAATTCCATATTACATTATAAACCAAAAGGCAAACTTACCATTTGATGCTGGGATCCAAACATAGTGTTACAGGGCACACGGCATAAGCAGGGGAATGGCAAGCCAAGCTGCAAGAAGAAACATAACTTTAGAAGACCTTTGTCACAACTCACTTATGACTGTAGAAGCCTAAGCAATAAAGACAAGTTACAATTATTCCTTTAAAAATAAAACATCTTAGCCGGGCATGGTGGTGTATGCCTTTAATGACAGCTCTTGGGAGGCAGAGGCCAGCAGATCTCTGTGCGTTCAAGGTTAGTCTGGTTGCCATACAGGGAGACCCTGTCTCAAAGACCAAAAAGAATAATTAAAAAAAAAATCTTAGTGGGAGTATGGTGGTGTATGTGTTATCCTGGTAGTCAGGATGCTGAAACTGGAGGATCATGTGTATGAAGCCAGCCTTCTCTACACAGTGAGACTGTCTCAAGGGGGGAAAAATCCACTTCTCCCCCAGCAACAGATTATTAAAGCACATTTGAAAAGTTAAACTCTCACCCCAAGAGGGTAATTGTCAGGTGTTTTACAAGAAGATACAATGTAAGCTACTCTACATGAGTCATGTCTTTGATATATTCTAGAATGTAGCAAAAAAACCCAGAGACTTTTCGAAACAAAGAAACTACCGAGCACAAAGCATGGGGTGGGGGCAATCTGGGATTCTTCTTCCAAGCATCACTTGTAAATGACACCAACTAAAGGCATTTAGAGAACAGTACCTTATTTATGGGTCCCCCCACCCCTACAGTAATAAATATGGATTAACAGATGGACACTGCTTAAAGAAGCCAGGCTTCAAGTACATGCTATGGATGGAGAAAATTGTCAAATTAATCATATATTCCTAATGTTTAGCTTCCAAAACTCCACAAGGAGTTTATAGTTTGAGGAACTATAAACAGTTACAGCATATTGTTCTGTATAATTAAGACTCAGTATCATAAAATCCACAAAATGTAATGAGTGCTTTTCTCACACATTTCTTCCTTAGAGGATTTTTTTTGTAGGGATTTTTTTTTGGCAGTGCCAGGGACTGAACCCAGGGCCTTTGCATGCCAGGCAAGTGCTCTGCCACTGAGCTTCACACTATGCCTTCAAGTGTTAAAACCAAACCAAACCAAACCAAGCAAAAAGAAAGGACCCCCCCCCCCGCCCCAGAAAACAGAAGAAAAAAAAAAAAACTTTTAAAAGGCTGGCACAAACCTGAAATCCCAGTACTTGGGAGACTATGGAAAGAGGATAGAGAGTTCAGAACCATCCTGAGCCACACAGTAAGTTAGCTCCAGGCCAGTCTGGTCTACATATATGAGAAGACTTTGTCTGAAAAAAAACCAATCCGGCATGGTGGCTCACACTTCTAATGTAATCTCAGGAGGCTAAGGAATGAGAACCAGATAATTGAGTTCCAAACCAACCTGGGTAATCCTCCTGCATCCTGGGATTAAAGGAGTACTACCATGCCCAGCAAAATTGTCTTAAAATTTAAAAGGGTTGGGCTGGGCGTGGTGGCGCACACCTTTAATCCCAGCACTTGTAGGCAGAGGCAGGTGGATCTCTGTGAGTTCAAGGCCAGCCTGGTCTACATAGTGAGTTCCAGGACAGCTGGGGCTACAGGGAGACCCTGTCTCAAAAAGACCAAAAAAAATAAATAAATAAATAAAATAAAAGGGCTGAGGACATAGGTAAGTAGAAGACAGCTTCCTTAGCACATACAAGTTTGGGTTCAATTCACAGTACCACCAATAAAACAAAAACATTTTAAGTGAAAATATCTCCCATAAGCCACTGATGTACTACTAGTAACAGCTTAGTATAGAACTTGCCAGATATTTTATAAGTATAAATACATGGTTTTAGAGAAATCTATCAATTTTTCTAGGTGTAAAACATGTATACAAGGGGCTGGAGAGCTGGCTCAGCAGGTAAGAGCACTGGCTGCTCTTGCAGAAGATTGGGGTTTGAATCCCAGCACCTACCTGGTGGCTAACAACCATCTGTGACTCCAGTTCCAAGGGATCCAACACCCTCTTTTGTCCTCTGCAGATACTGAATGACATAGGTATACTTACATACATGCAGGCATAACACTCATACACATAAAAAGAAACGTCTATAAGCATGCACATGCTTTTTAAAACATAAGCTTGATCATCTTGTTTTATTATTTTGAGGGCCTCACTGTGTAGCACTGGCTAGTCTGGAACTCACTATGTAGACAAGCTGGCCTTGAACTCACAGAAATCCACTGGCCTCTGTCTTCCCAAATGCTGAGATTTAAAAAAAAAAAAAAACTTTTAATTATGTGTACGTGTGTCTGACAGAAGATGCCACCTGTATGCAGCTGCCTGTGGAAGCCAGAAGAGGGCGTCAGATCCCCTGGAGCTAGAGTTACAGGTGCTTGTGAGCCACCTGATATGAGTGCTACAAACTGAATTCTGGTCCTCTGGAAGAGCAGCAAGTGCTCTTAACCGCTGAGCCATCTCTCTAGCTCATGACCATCTTAAATTACTGTTCTGCCATTTGTTTTTCTCACTTATCAGAATACTCACACATCTTTCTTTCACATTTATTTTGTGTGTGCATGTATTTTACAGCATGGGTGTGGAAGTCAAAAGACAGCTTGTGGCAGTTGGTAATCACGTGGGTTCCGGGAATCAAACTCAGGTTGTCAGACATGGAGGCAAGTGTCTTTACCTGCTGAGCCAACCCCTATCCCTCACACATCTTTGAAGATGGATTTCCCCCTGGTAAATGGGCTATACCATGAGCTTTAAAACTGGTAATATTCACTGGGGAGCCTGTAATCCCAGTACTCAGGCAGTCAAGGCAGCAGGACTGCTGTTAAGTTCAAGGCCAGGCTGGGCTACACAGCAGGTACCAGGTCAGCCAGGGATACACAGCAAGACCCTGTCTCAAAAACAAAGCAAACAAAAAAAAACAAATCCCCAAAACAAGGCCTGGGATGCAGTTAAGTTAACCAAGTGCTTGTCTAGCATGCATGAAGCCCTGGGTTTGATTTTCAACACCACAAATTGGGTATGAGATGGTGACACACCCCTGGAATTCCAGCACATGGGAGGCAGGGGCAGGGAGATCCAAAGTTCAAGATCATCCATCCTCTGCTACAAAGTGACTTCAAGACCCACCTGGGATACACGAGACCCTGTCTCAAACAAAAACAACATAATCTATCAGAGGAACATAACTCTAAATCTAGAAAAAGTTTATGTATACAGATGTCTGTAACAAAGAGCATTACCTGAAAATGGTGACAGAAAGCAAGAGAATGGACAGGCTCTAATTGTCTAAAAGGGAAATAATCATTAAATGAGCACATACTCACTTGAAGAATTATCAGGAAGATATCAAGAAAAAATTTATTGCATTTTTTTTAAACTATTATTTAAAAAACAAATAAAAAACCACACTATTATTTCATAGTTAGGTGTGGTAGCTCACACCTTTAATTCCAGCACCTGGGAGGCAAAGGCAGGTGGATCTCTGTGAGTTCAAGGCCAGCCTCATCTACATATTAAGTTCCAGACCAGTTTGAGACCCTGTCTCAAACAAAACAACTATTATTTCTTTCTTTTTTTTTTTTTCGGTCTTTTTTGAGACAGGGTCTCCCTGTAGCCCCAGCTGTCCTGGAACTCACTATGTAGACCAGGCTGGCCTTGAACTCAGAGATCCGCCTGCCTCTGCCTCCCGAGTGCTGGGATTAAAGGCATGCGCCACCATGCCCAGTTTATTTCTTATTTTTAAAAATAAGTTCTACATAGTGAGTTCCAGGCTAGCGGGGGCTATAAGGAAGATCCTGTCTCAAACAAACAAACAAAAAAAGATTTATTTTCATTTTATTTGTTTGCCTGCATGCATGTATGTGTACTACATGCATGTAGTGCCCACAGAAGTCAAGGGATCTGATGCCCTCTTCTGGTCTCTGTGGGCACGCGCACATGTGGCATACACACACATATACATAAATGGAAAAAAAAATCTAAAAAAAGTTTAAAAGACAAAGCATTGGAGGTAGGGGTGTAGCTCAGTGGTATAGTGCTCACCTAGCATATGTGAAGCCTTGGGTTGATCTCTAGCACTACAAACCAAAAACTGAACCACATGACCTTTTTTCTTTAAAATATCTATTTGGAGTGAGGGCTAGAGAGATGTCTCAAACATTAAGAGCATTTGCTGTGCCTACAGAGGATCTGGTTCAGTTCCCAACACCCACATCAGTAGGCTCACAATCACCTGTAACACCCTCCTTTGGCCTCTCCAAGAACCTGCACACACATGGTGCACATACAGACAAGCAGGAACAAATACACACAAATAAAAATGAATTAAAAAATATTATCTTTGGAGCTGAGGAGATAGCTCAGTAATTAAAGCACTTGCCACACCAAGTGTGAGGACCAGAGTTTTGATCACCAGAAACTCATGAAAATGCCAGGTAGGCATGATGGCTTACCTGTAATTTCAGCCCTGGAAGGCAGAGACAGAGATCCCCAGAGCAAGGTGGCTAGTAAGACTAGCCGTACTGGCAAACTCTGGTTTGACTGAGAAACCCTTCCTCAATAAATAAGGTGGAAGAGGGATTAAGGATGATTCCTGACATCAACCTTGGAATTTCACATGAACACGTATACATGTGCACATGTACCCACGGACATATGTACCCACATACATGCAAAACCATGCACACACACACACATGTATACACAGAGATATGAAAAATGAAGGGGGGAAAAAACACCTCTGTCTTTTGCCACATTACCTGATTACAAAGGTATTGTCCCAAGCCAGGTCTAGCAGCAGCACTAAGATATATAACAGGCTTTTTGTTATATAACACGTTGAATCCATCCACTACAAAGTCTTCATACCGAGAATGAATGGCAAGCTTGCAGATCTTGGCAAGTCCTTCTCTCTCTTCTTCATGGAAATAAGCACAGCCATTTTCATACCTATTAAGAGATCCCATATATTTAATGTACTTTCTAGCTATTTCTGATTTTATATTAGTTGTATAATCATGGAAGCAATTCTCTTCTCAAGCTAGACACTGCTACCTAGATCATGCAGGGGACAAGAATGTGATGCTCCCTCATCTTCAATAGCTGACTACTTACTACAGGTGGAGGTTATAAAGGAGAGAAGCAAGGACCTTCCATCCACACCCAACTCCAGAAACACAAAGAACAGAAACTATGGGAACAAACAGAGACTAAAAGTCCCCCAGAAACAAAAAGCCTGAGGATGATGGCTCTGTTTTATTCTACGTGAAGGCTAGTGGTACAGGTAGACATGGTTGTTAATAGAGTTTCAGCCCTAAAACATCTAAAATAAATGAAATGTCAAAAATGCTAGTCTGAGCTGGTTATGGTGGCAAATGCCTTTAATCCCAGCATTCGGGAGGCAGTTCCTTAAAAGTATGAATCTATGGGGTTGGGTGTGGTGGGGTAGGCAGAGGCAGGTGGATCTCTGTGAGTTCAAGGCCAGCCTGGTCTACATAGTGAGTTCCAGGACAGCTGGGGCTACAGGAAGACCCTGTCTTAAAAAGACCGCCCCCCCCAAAAAAAAGTATGAATCTATGCACTCATTTAATCCTCACATGAAATAGCCATCAATGCTTTGCTCATTTAATACATGACAAAACTGAGGCATGGAGATGCTAAGCAACCCTTCCAAAAAAGAGTCAAAGCCAGGCACAGGGCTGGAGAGCTTGCTCAGCAGTTAAGAGCACTGGCTGCTCTTGCTGAGGACCAGGTATTGGTTCCCAGCACCCACGTGGCAGCTAACAATCTTCTGTAATTTCAGTTCCAGGGGATTCAACACCATCCAATGCATGCATACATGCAGGCAAAACACTCTATACATATTATGCATTAAAAAAAAAAAACTCTTAAAAACAAAACTTCATTAACGTTTTTACCTGAAAATCCGGCACAGCCATAAGGTAGTGTCTGAAAGTATCCTGGTTGTAAGTTTTCTCAGCCTCTCTTTGTCCAGAGTTGAAATATAAGCGCCCAGACTGTGACCCAACAGAGCCATGTGACCTTGTTCTCCAATATTCTGGATTCTGTAATCAAAATTCATTAGGTTACTAAAAAGTATTAGACTCAAAACATAGAAAAGGAAATGAAAGTACAGAGTGTTTCACAAAAATGTATTAGACTTGAAATTCACCAGATATCCTACAGAGAAATTCAGAAAACTCAATGGGTGTAAGATACTCAAAGTTTGGGGAAAAAATACTTTTAAAATTGGGTCCTAAAAGATAAATATCCCTCTCTTTATTGAGAATACACAAACTGTTTCAGAATAATTCTCTCTTATAGTTAAATACTTGCCTTACAATATAGTTAAATACCAATCTTAACTACAGAGGAAGGGTTAGTAATGTAGCTCAATTGTAAGGTGCTTGCCAGTATGAGTGAGGCTCTGGGTTCTAGCCACAGTACCAAGAAAACAATGAAACAAGGAACCACCAGAGGACAGACATAAAATAAAATGGGCAGAAACATTTTAAAAATAATTATTAAAGATCACTTTCCTGCATGAAATATCTATTGGAAAGAATAAAGCATCCTAGCACTTAAGAGGTAGAGGCAGAAGATCCTATGTTCAAGCCCAGCCAAGGCTATACAACCCTGTCTCAAAAACAAGCGGAAAATCAAAAAAGAAATAACACAGCAAATTCAAAGGGAATTAGATGTTTTGTATTAAAATAGATGAATAATTTTCTTTATAAGAGTAACGATGGGCATATGGTGCATATTTACAATCCCAGCACTAAGGAAAGAGGCAGAAGTTCACAGCAGTTTAGTCTATATAAGCAAGTTTCAAGGTAGCCAGAACTACACAGTGAGACCTTGGAAGGTGGAAAGGGAAAAACAGGAAAAGAGAGAGGTGGTGGGGAAGGAGAGAAAGAAACGGGGGGAGACAAAGGGAGGGAGTGATGATAGTGGAAAGGAGCAGAGAAAGGGGGGAGGGAGGGGGAGAGAGGGCGGTAAACAGAAATGGGAGGGATATATGAACATGAACCTAACTGTAAACAGCAAGAGAAAGATAAAGAACTGAATAGGGTCTTGGACAAAGACATAGGAAGGGAAAAAGAAAGAAGCCTTTTTAGGGAGCTGGAGAGATGGCTTAGTGATTAAGAGTGCTTATTGCTCTTTCGAAGGGCCCAAGTTCAGATGCCGGCATAAATGTCAGTGTGCCTGTAATTCCAGCTCCAGAAGCTCTAACAACCTCTTCTGGCCTCCTCAGGCATCTGCACACAAGTGGCAGCCTTTTTTTTTTTTTTTAAAGATTCTGTGACTTGAACCTATGATCTTGTGCATGCTGGCAAGTATTCTACAACTGAGTTACACCCCAGTCCCAAACAAGTCTTCAAACAGACTGAAAACACACAATCTAGCTCATAAGAGAAATGCTTATTTAATTAAATACCTCGCCTTGTATTTCTCACTTATCACTTTAATAAAAAGTCCTTAAATTTGCTAACACCGCTGCAGCAAAGGCATGGAAAAAGAAGTGTTCTCCTACATTGGTGGTGGGACTATGAACTGGCTCAATTCTTAGGAGCAAAATTTGGCTCTACTGGAATTCCAAATGTACACATTATCTGACCCAGAAATCCCACTTCTATGACTTACTCCCCAAACATACTTGTCTCTACAAGGACTGACATATGCTTAAAGTATTGGTTACAGCAATGCTTATGTCAGTAAAATAAGAGAAACGATAAAATTCAGTTCATCCAACCAAAAACACAGTTGCTCTTCACAAAGAGAAGGCTCCTTGTGTGATATACAATGAACTTCAAGATATATGTAAAAAACCAAGATGTGCGGTATTTATGTACTGGAGGGGTGGGTCTGGATGTTTTGTCTGCATACACATACATACATATGTACATATATGTGTGTGTATATATATATGTATATATATATCTGTGGAATAATAAACTGGTCAGTCTATCTCTATGAAAGAGAAAAAGGTAGGGAGGCAGAGACAGGATGGAAAAAGTGTGTGTGTGTGTGTGTGTTTGTGTTTTGGTGCTGGGAACTGAATTTAGGGCCTTATCTGTGCTACCTACCACCAACCTATAATCCTAGCCTGAAAAAATATACACCTTTTCTTCTCAGTTTTATTCTGCTTTGTTTTGAGATAGGGTCATGTACTGGACTAGCTTCAAATTTGTGGCCTCATTGCTTCTTCCTCTAGAATGCTAGGATTATAGGTGTAATCACCATGCCCAGCTTATCTTCTGAATTTTGAACACAGAAAATGTATTACTGATTACAAAAAAGTTAAAGACAAAACGGGGCAGGAGAGATGGCTCAGTACTTAAGAGTATTTACTGCCCATCTAGAGGACTTGAGTTTGGCTTCCAGTACCCACAGAAAGGCTCAAAACTGCCGGCAACTTCAGCTCCAGAGGGGATCCAACACCCTCTTATAGTCTCTGTGGGCACTAATGGCACAAAGCATGGCAGACACTCAACACAACTTTGCACATGAGCGTGCACGCACACACACACATACACACAAGAATAAATTCAAGCTGGGTGTGGTGACTCACGCCTTTAATCCCAACACTTGGGAGGCAGAGGCAGGCAGATCCTTGTGAGTTCAAGTCCAGACTGGTCTACATAGTGAGTTCAGGTCAGCTGGGACTACAGGGAGACCTTGTCTCAAAAGACAAAAAACAAAAAAAATTCATATTTTCAATAGACAAAATGAAAATACATTCATTTAAATACATTACACAGATGAATAAATAAAACAAATGGATGACGCACAATGTAGGCTTTCACCAATCAATTTAGCCTCAGCAATTCTTAGCAAGCTGAAGCAGAAACAGAAAAGCATGTACACCTCTAGTGGTTCTTTACAAGACCTAATACCATAGAAATGTCAGGATCTACTTTTAGTAAATGCTTTCCTTTTATAAAACATACTATCTAGCCGAGTATGGTGGCTCACATCTTTAATCCCAGCACTTGGGAGGCAGAGGCAGGCGGATCTCTGTGAGTTCGAGGCCAGCCTGGTCTCCATGGTGAATCCAGGACAGCTGGGGCTATAGGGAGACCTTGTCTCAAAAAAACCAAAAAAAAAAAAAAAACAAAACAAAAAAACCAACCCCATATTACCTACATTGCATAAACATCTTTCTGAATAGAGAAAATGAACATTACTTTAGTATCATATCAATATAACTCAGTGAAGTACAAGTTCTCTTTTAGGTCATTTGTGAGAACGGAATAACTACTGAAATCAAGAACAGACTTCCAAAGGCAAGCTGCCAATACTTCTCCAGTACCGGGCACTCTGGGGCTCTTCATCTTCATCTCCATGCATCAGATTCTGAACTAACTGGAGGATGCTCACCATATCTTGTCCACTGCAGAACAAAAAGAGTTAGATGAGTGGAAAGAGCACACACCCCTTTCTTTTCATCTCCCAACTATCTGTCTCATTCAACCTAACTTTAAAAGTTCTTTTTTCAAGTTGAGTAGCTAGCTACAAAAGAATGTTCTGAGACCAGAGTTTATGTATTTTTTCAAAATTCTCAAATTATAAACTGAATCCTGAATATGATCTTATTTGTGACTAATTCTTTGGCCCAAATGAGAGTTTAACTTTTGAAAATATTTTCAAACTGAAATATTTTGAAAATATTTTCACCTTTGCTCTAGATCCAATACTTCCATATTGGATCACTTCATTCCTGGAGTAGAGCAGAAAATATTTAAATATTTTACTTACTTTTAGTTTGTATATATGAGCTTATTGCCTACATGTGTGTAAATACACTATATCATGCAATACCCACAGAGGTCAGAAGAGGGCGCTGGATTACCTGGAACTGGAGTTACAGACAGTTGTTAGCTACCATGTGGGTGCTGGGAATCCAACCTAGGCCCTCTGCAAGAGTAGCCAGCGTTTTTAACCACTGGGCCACTCTCTCCAGTCTGACTTTGGGTCTTATAACATGCTTATTAAATATTCTCTGCTTGGGGATGGAGAGATGGCTCAGTGATTAAGAGCACTGACTGCTCTTGGAGAGGACCCAGGTTCAGTTCCCAGCATCCACATGGTGGCTAACACCCTAACTCTAGTTCCAGGGGATCCAAAGTCCTCTTCTGCTTTTGCACATGGGTGCACTTACATACATGCAGGCAAAACACACACACAAAAATAATAAAATATTAAAAAAAAGAAAAAAAAAGAGCCAAAGTCTTTAAGATGCTAGAAGGTCCTAAAACCAGTATGAATACTCTAGTACTACTAGTATATCTCGGTCTACCTGAACCAACAGCCTTAATTAAACATGTAATATAACCATTATTTATTTCCAACTCTTCTCCAAGTTGGGAAATTTGAGATTTGCTTAGAGTGTAAACAGACTGACTTCTGTTCAAGGCATGTTACTAACTGCTCCTTAAAATGAAAAGATGGAAACTCATGAGAAAAATATGTCCAAAATAGTATGAAATGCCAAGGCAATTTGTGGAGCATATAATGTAAAAATATTCTCAATTAATAAGAATATTATTAATAACATTTTTCTCTTTAAAAAGAGAAACATGGGCAGGAGAGATGGCTCAGCAGTTAAGAGCACTGGTTACTCTCACAGAGGACCCGGGTTTGGTTCCTAGCACCCATATGGTGGCTAACAACTGTCTATAACTCCAGTTCCAGGGGATCTGACACCCTCTTCTGGCCTCCTTGGGCATAGCTAGACATGGGTGCACTTACATACATGCAGGCAATACACTCATACACACAAAATAAAATAAAAATTTTTTTTTGATCTTTTTGAGATAGGGTCTCCCTAACTCACTATGTAGACCAGGCTAGCCTCGAACTCACCTGCCTCTGCCTCTCAAGTGCTAGGATTAAAGGTGTGTGCCACAACACCTGGCAAGATAAAATATTTTAAAAAGAGAAAGATAGGAGGAATATAGTAGAGAAAAAGTTCAGCAGTAGACAGCTTGCCTACCATGCCTGGAGTTCAATTCCTAGTACCACATAAATAGTAATAAATAAAAGATGCACTATCAAAACAATGCTCCAAAACCCATCTTTTCAAAGGTGTTAACCTGAAAGTGCGATGCTCTGGTCCTTGGACATTGAAGAGTTAAGGGCAGGGAAGGGAACCTGAAGCATGCTTGGCTACTATCCTTGTGACCTTGAGTAAGAAAGAGATCCAAAGTCCCTGAGCCCATTCCTTATAGAACAGGGAAGATATAATCAGACATTACCTGTAAAGCACCTAATGTAAAGCCAGCCAGCCATTTTACTAGATTGCAAATACTGGACATAAACATTATTGAAGGTGAATGCTTCTTACTTCTGATTGTTTTAGTTTTAGTTTTGTTTTTTTTTTTCTGTCTTTTTGAGACAGGGTCTCCCTGTAGCCCCAGCTGGCCTGGAACTCACTATGTAGACTAGGCTGGCCTTGAATTCAGAGATCCTCACTAAAGGTGTGCGCCACCACACCTGGCTGTTTTAGTATTTTTAATGTGCTGTCATTCTGAGAATTTCAGATATTCTCTTTTAGAGAAACTTCAGTGCAATCAGGAGAATAAACAAGTCTTAAACCTCTTTGTGCCTTCACACCTGGGACAAGGAGACAAGATTTGTTTTTCATTCTAAGAGGCAGAAAGCACTACACACCTAAAAGATTTCAAATTAGCATGATTCATATGCTACAGTCAGGAGCAACAGTTCAAAAACAACAGAATCTGGGTGCGGGAGACCTAACATTTACTGTATGGTGTATGTCATACCTCTGTGTTTTTCTTTCCTTTTGCAGACTAGTATAATTGATACTCAGGTTAAAGAACAATTTAAGGGAGTTGTACTGTTGACCTATGTGCAGTTTCCTGGTTATAAAAGAAAAAAATTAGTTTGTCTCAGGGAGGCTGGGTGGAGACTTTAATTCTAGATTGAGGGGTAGCATCCTGTGAAAACTATAGCCAGCTACTTATTTTTTTCTGCTAGGTCAAACAAGAACTTGATAAATTTGTTTTAGATGCCAACGAATTAATCATTCTGACACTTTTGTTTCATTTAAATACCTCTTTATAATGAGATTACAGGTTTCAAGAATGAGCAAAGTATGATAGTCCAGTTATAATTACAAATTCATGAATAGCTTTTGAGTCGTATATTAACTTCTGAAAGGGAGCCAGGAATGGTGGCCCATGTCTGTACTCTACTACTCAGAAAGCTGAAGCAAGAAATTGCTACCAGATCAAGGCAAGCCCAAGCTACACAGTGAAACCCGGTGTCTCAAACAAACATACAAACCCAAACAAACAGCAAAGTTCTAGGAGAGAAAGACACTGGTAGGCTCAGACTTTTGCCAGACAATGGCATTTGCTTTCTAATGCTCTACTGCACATAACTACTTAAATTATCTTGGTGCTCATTCAAACTAAACTAAAGGTATTAATCCTCACTGCCACCTACCTGCCCTGGAGTGGCCCTGGAATGTCCTCTGAGATGAGTTTCTTTCCATTTTCTTCCTCTATTCTTCTAGTATAAAGAAAAGAAAAAAAAATTATGCTTTATACAAATTTCTCACATTTGTACATGTAAACAGGTGACATTACCTAGCACCTCTTAGTGACTCATGGACAATTTGTAACACATTTATCACATCTCCCTAGATCCCAGTTTTAGATATACTTTAGAGTTTCATGAAAAGAATGTGGAAAAGCCACTTGCTTGGTTAGCTGAAACCCTATATAACTTGAGTCTATAGTAAGAAGTATTTATAAATTCAAATCAATACATTATGTAAATGAAACTTTAAACAAGTAGAACTGAAAAGTTCTTCCTTACAACTTCAAAATCTTTTCATTGCAAAGCATCTTCTACCAAAGACAAATACCAATTTAATGTCAGCAGAAGCTGCTGGGTGTGGTGGTGCATGCCTTTAATTCCAGCACTCAGGAGGCAGAGGCTGGTGGATCTCTAGGAGTTAGAGGCCAGGTTGGTCTATATAGTGAAGTCCCCAGGACAGTTGGGGCTACACAGTGAGACCCTGTCTCAAACAAACCAAAACAAAAACAATAAAATCAGCAAAAAATCACATTTTCGAGATGGGAGGTATCTTTAACAGGAAGAAACCATAGCTACCAGTTTCAAAACAGGCTGGACATGCTGGACAGGGTGGCTCTGCCTCACATGCTCACCTCTGACTGTTCTCTAGCATCCGCATGGCCTCCTTCAAGTTTTTTCCCATTTCAGCTAATGTAGGGTCTGATATCTGGGAAATAAAAAAAAGTAGAAATTTAATACTCCAATATTACTACTAGATTTTTCTGTTTTTAAAATATTCTTATATATATA
>NW_008335297.1:821999-827377 GCF_000622305.1 Nannospalax galili | reverse complement strand
TCAAATGGTGGCAAAGAAACTGTTGGAAGACATCCTCCCCAGGTATGGTTTCCACAGATGATAGGGTCAGATGGACTGGCTTTTGTGACCAAGGTAAGTCAGAGTCTGGCCACAGTTCTGGGAATTGATTGGAAACTACATTGTGCTTATAGAACCCAGAGTTCAGGAAAGGTAGAGAGAATGAATAGAACTCCGAAAGAGACCTTAACTAAATTGACCTTAGAGACTGGTGGTGACTGGGTGTCTCTCCTTCCATTTGCACTCTATTGAGTGCGTAACTCCCCTTACCAGATGGGATTAACCACCTTTGAGATAAGGTTTGGAGTGCCCCCTCCCATTATTCCTATCTCTCTAGGCCCATACAGAAAACCAGGTTGGTTCTATGTTTGCCCAGGGCCTGGAACTCCAAAATACAAGTCCCAGAGAAACAAGTGTGGAGAGGATAGCGCTACTTATTGCACTTGCTGGGGCTGTTAAACGATGGGACACATATGATGGACCCCCTCCCCAGGGAGGAGATCTTCTTAAGGTAACATGGGAGCAACCGAAACCCACTATCAGTTCCTCCAGAGTTTGGGTGATGAAAAACATGAGATGAGGGAGCGCCCATGATTGGGCCCCCAAGGTACTAGTCAGAGGGGGGGATGAGAGACCTGAGTGACTCCATCTTGGATAAAACCTCCATGGGACTGACCCAGCCCTGAACCCCATTCCAGGAAAAAACACAAAAAAGTATACTTGGAACAGATAGAGAACAACTCCCCTGCCAACAGTCAATTAACCAGGGACAGGAAAGTACTAAAAGTCCAGATGTCTTTTCAGATTTCCTGAAGCCAGCAGTTTATGGTTTGGCACTGAGCTGCAACCAATCAGATGCTTACCAGGCTGAAGACCCCCTTCTCCCCTACTTGCTGAACTTGCTGAAATAAACCAATGAAAACCTCTGTTTCCCAAAGCAAGGGGTCTCACATCTGAGATCCGCTGGGTCGGTGACAGAGTGGGCCCAAGCTTAAGCTTGTAACAATAAAAAACCCTGTGTGTTTGCATCGGTCAGCTCCTTGGTGGTCTTTGGGGTCTCATGTACTGGGCACAACATCTTGGGGGCTTGTCCGGGATCCCCAAGACCACCAGGAGCCCTGAACCGAAGGGTTCCTGGCCAGCTGGTAAGTGTCTGTTTCTAGTTATGTCGGTCTGTGTCTGTCCTAGATTTTGTTCTGAGCCTCGAGGCACAGCCCTGAACCGAAGGGTTCCTGGCCAGCTGGTAAGTGTCTGTTTCTAGTTACGTCGGTCTGTGTCTGTCCTAGATTTTGTTCTGAGCCTCGAGGCAAACTTGTGAACAGTGTGGTCAGGAGTGGTTGGAGTGGATGAGCTGGGTGTCAGTTTTTCTTCCGCATGAGCGGGGGAATTTGCTACTTGGCCTTATGTGTGTCTTTCTGGCTCTCTGTTTTGTCTTTGGTTGTCTATTTCTCTGTGACTGAGATGGACACAATGGGACAGACTCCCTCTACACCCCTGGACCTGGTTCTTGCACATTTTGGAGAGGTTAAGACTCGAGCCCATAACCTCTCTGTTGTCAGGAAGGATAAACTAACTACTTTCTGCAGGTCTGAATGGCCCACTTTCAACGTGGGATGGCCCTCGGAGGGGACCTTTGATCCTGCTGTCATTAATGCAGTTGAGAAAATTATTCTTCAACCACGTGTAGGACACTTGGATTAAATATCATACATAGTGGTCTGGGGAGATTTAGTTAATAACCCCCCTCCTTGAGTCAAGTCTTTTCTTCCTTTACAGAAAACTGAGGTGCTGACGACTGCAGAACGGAAAACAACAACCCAGAAAACACCTAAACCTGAAACCAAACCATCAGTACCGTCACTGTACCGTCTTACAGGGCATCACAGAAGAAGACCTAATTTTTCCTCCCCCTCCTTACCCACCTCCTCCACAGGAGGTACCCCTTCCAGAACCAGCACCCCTGGTACCAGATTCTTCACAGGCACGGGGGGACCAGCTCAGGGGACTAGGAGTAGAAGGGCAGCAACACCAGAGGGTCCAGACTCTACTGTTCTACCCTCAGAGTCGCCGGCCCCACGGATAAGGCTGGCAACCAGCCCCATCACTATTGGCCATTCGCCACTAGTGACCTTTACAACTGGAGAACCCAGAATGCTCCCTTTTCTGAAAATCCTAAGGAGCTTATTAATTTATTAGAAACTGTCTTATTCACACACCAACCCACTTGGGATGATTGTCATCAATTATTACAGGTCCTGTTTACCACAGAGGAAAGAGAACGTATCCCAACAGAAGCCAGGAAGTTAATTCCTGGCAATAGTGGTGTCCTTACTACTGACCTGACACCAATTGATGCTGCCTATCCACTGCCCCGGCCTGATTATAATACTGCAGAAGGTAAGGGGAGGCTTCTGGTTTACCACCAGGCTATGCTGGCAGGTCTCAAAGCGGCTGCTTATAGGCCAACTAATTTGGCAAAGGTATAGGATAGTAGCCAGGAACTAAATGAAAGCCCAGCTGCATTCTTGGGATGAATAAAGGATGCCTTCTGCAGGTACACTCCATTAGACATGGAGGCCAAAGATAATTTACCGGCAGTGGCCATGGCTTTTGTTAACCAGTTAGCTCCGGATATAAAGAAAAAGCTCCAAAGAGTGGAGAGACTGGGTGAGAAAACCTTAAGGGATTTAATAACTGTGGCCGAGAAAGTGTACAATAATAGGGATAGTGCAGAGGAAAAACAGATAAAGGCAGAAAGGAGGCAGAACAAGGACCTGGCAAGGATCCTGCTGGCTGCCACTGTGGATCCAGAGGACCGGTGGAGGCATCTGAGACAGATAGCGTCGGGGAAAGGAGGTAAGGAAACTTTCAGAAAGGAGGGCGACCTCGACTAGGGAAAAATCAGTGTGCATATTGTAAAGAAGAAGGCCAACAGGTTCGAGAATGCCCCAATAAGAAAAGCCCTGCCAAGGTACTCAACCTTGGCATGGGAAATAGTAACTAGGGTAGACAGGGTTTGGCCCCCTCCCCAAACCTAGGGCAACCCTAAAGGTGGAGGGAAAACCAATCAGTTTTTTGGTGGATACAGGAGACCAACACTCAGTGCTCCTCAAGCCTGATGGTCTCCTGTTAAACAAAGTATCATGGGTCCAGGGGGCCACGGGAATGAAACAATATCCACAGACTACTGGAAGAACAGTGGACTTGGGAATGGGCTGGGTATCCCATTCTTTCATGGTCATACCAGAATGCCCATACCCCTTGCTGGGGCAGGATCTGTTGACAAAATAGAAGCCCAGATACATTTTTCATCAGAAGGCACCCGAATATTAGACAAATCAGGAGAGCCCATCCATGTGTTGACCACTACCTTGATGGATGACTATCATTTATACAAACCCACCCTGACACCAGATTCGGCCATTGAGGCCTGGATGGAGAGATTCCCCTCAGCATGGGCCGAAACTAGAGGGCTGGGGTTAGCTAAACATTGGGCTCCAATCTTTGTGGAACTAAAACCAGGAGTTGATCCAGCCAGAATTTGTCAGTATCCAATGTCCTTGGAGGCCTGATTGGGCATCACTCCTCATATTAGGAGGTTATTGGGCTCAGGGGTTTTAAGGCCCTGTCAGTCAGCATGGAACCCCCCCCCCCTGCTGCCAGTAAAGAAGCCCCATTCCAATGATTATAGGCCGGTGCAGGATCTACGGGAAGTGAACAAATGGGTGATGGACATTCACTCTACAGTGCCTAACCCTTATACTTTATTAAGTGCACTCCTGCCAGAACATCAGTGGTATATGGTTCTGGATTTAAGAGATGCCTTCTTTAGCCTTCCCTTATGTGGGGACCTAAAGGCCCCACCTTGCATAGGTCCTAGAGGAAGTTACTGGGGGCATGGCCTAGCTTGCTTTGAAAGTCTGAAGAATACTTCTGCACTGCTGAGGAGTGCATGGTCAGTGTGTGACCATCCTTAAGATACACCCTCAGGGGGAGGGGGGGGAGTTCTAGGTGCCTTTATAAGCTTTGGAACACTTGCAATAAATAAGTCCCTGCTTGACTAGGCGTCTGAGTGTCCCCAGGTAATGGGGGCAGCGTGGGCTGGCGAATGGCATGCTTACTCATCCCCAAGCCTCACCTCGCCAGGGGTCACTGGTTCGAACCCCCGGCATCTGGTGCTCAATGTGGCGCTTGAAGGAAGGTGAAAAGAAGAAAAGAAGTAAGAAAGAAGTGAAACGGATTAGGGTCAATCGGAGGTTCGGGGTAAGCAAGACCCTAAAAAAATCAGTAACGCAATTTTTAAGTTTCAAGACCCGGTGCTTAAAGCACTGAGAGATATGCTTAAAAGAAGGGGATTGGATTTGTCAGATCCTGTAGCTCAAAAGGTTTGGGTAGAGGCGATTCATTTGGCTCGCTGGCTACTTGGGGCTAATGTTTTTACTGGGGATACATGGAAATCATGGGAAGGGTTTGAGGAAAAAGGCAGAAATGCAACAGAAGTGAGCCCCAAAGTGGCCAAAGTTACAAGCTGCACCTCTGGTGTACCCTGGCCAGCTTCAGAGCCTCCCGGGCAGAAGGGCGGGGCAGAGTGGAGCACATGGGGTGGGCAGCAAAAGCCACCCACCCCACTCGCCTTGAACTAACACAAGCGGGCTGCCACCCGCCTGGCCGGGGAGACCGGCGGGAGTCAGGGGCTCCCGGGAAAGCCGGGTGGGGACTGTCTCACGGCCGGCAACTGGTGGCCATGGCCACCGGGCGCATTTAAAAAACAAAAACAAAAACAAAAACAACCAAAGAACTTTGGCTGTGCGCTGCAACCGGCTCTAAAACAGCTGAAAAGGCCCAGGGAAAGATGGCTCAGGGAGGGGCCCCCACCAGGGAACCACCCCTCCCCAGAGTGCTACAGTCCCGCAGGGCAGCAGCACTCACCAAATCCTGGGCCGAGGGAGTTCTTAGTAAAGCCTGCAATGTTTTCACTGACTAGGGCAGATGTGGAGAAACCAAAAAGCAGCTCAATTCAAGAAACTCACGGCCATTGTTTTCTGACAGTATTCAGAATCGTAGGCTCCTTAAAGAGAGAGAAGCCCTATCTTCTTGCAACATCTTAGGGGGCACCAAGGATTGCCTGGGCTTTTATCCCAAGGCAATGCAGAGGCAGACAAGATGGCTTACAGGTACTGCCTCTGCAATAGCCAGGGGTAAACCCCAGGGGACCCAAGCCCAATTCCTTATGGCAAACGGATGTCACACACTATGCTCCTTTTGGAAAGCTTAAGTATATTTTTGTGTCCATCGACACATTCTCACATGCCTGTTGGGCTACCACTCATACAGGAGAGAAGTCTAAACATGCTCAGTCT
>NW_008335297.1:795964-821728 GCF_000622305.1 Nannospalax galili | reverse complement strand
ATAAGATGGAAAGATCCCATCACCAGGCAATGGAAAGGACCAGATCCATTGCTAACCATGGGTTGAAGCTTTGGGTGTGTCTACCCTACAGGAGATTCAAAACCCATATGGGTGCCTGTGAAAAACCTTAAGTCAGTAGGCCAGGATCCGACTGACTAGCATGACGGTCATTGGACAATAGTTAATGAGAAAAAAACTCCTCTCTTTATTTGTATCCATCTGAGGTAAAGGACTCAGTTCCTTGGCTTCATTGCCAGTCAGCCTCTTTGACAACTGGCTGATTGGCTAAAAGGTACATGGTCTCAGAAGTATTTCAACATGTCCTATGCCATGACTTGCTTTGTTTCTCTTGATAATACTTATCTTTAAGTTTCTTTACCAGATAATTCAGCCACAGAGGACCCTTGGAACTGCCATGGCCCACCTCCTCATGATTACAGACTCACCCAGGAATATACCCCTCTGGTTGCCCACGCTTGGTTAACCAAGTTAGGCAGAGACTAAGACTGTCACAGGCTGGCATTACCCACACTGCTGCCCTTAATCATGATGCTTTTTTAGTGAAGGATGGGTAAGATGTACCATGACAAGCACTCCTAAGACAGGACATGCACATGGCTAGGTGCATGATCCAATGATGGGCAAGGCTTGGTCAGAGGTGACACAACCTAAGACAGGCAAAAATGCATAAGATTAGAGGAAGGAGATAGCCATCTCGCCTCAGGGAGCTGCCTATGAGGTGGGTAATCCATGGAATAAAGTCAGTCCAGCCTTAAAATAAAAATAAAAGGGGGAGATGTGGGGACCTAAAGGCCCTGCCTTGCAGAAGTCCCAGAGGAAGTTACTGGGGTGCAGCCTTACTTACTTTGAAAGTCTGAAGAATACTTCTGCACTGCTGAAGAGTGCATGATCAGCATGTGACCATCCTTAAGATACACCCTCGGGGTGGGGGGGAGTTCCAGGTGCCTTTATAAGCTTTGGAACACTTGCAATAAATGAGTCCCTGCTTGACTAGGCTCCCCACTGTGTCTGAGTGTCCCCGGGTAATGGGGCGGTGTGGGCTGGTGAACGGTGTGCTTACTCATCCCCGATCCTCACCTCACCAGTGGTCGCGGGTTCAAGTCCCTGGCACCTTAGCCCCGAAGAGTCAAGACTATTTTGCCTTTGAATGGTATGACCCGGAAAAAGGACTTAATGGGCAATTAACGTGGACTAGGCTTCCCCAAGGGTTCAAAACTCACCGACCATTTTTGATGAGGCATTACATGAGGATCTGGGCTCAGCATCCCCACCTCAGTCTCTTGCAGTATGTGGATGACTTACTTGTGGTGGCAGACAGCCAAGAGGTTTGTACTGACGGCACAGAACACGTGCTGCTGACATTGGGAAGCCTGGGCTATCAGGCCTCTGCTAAAAAGGCCCAACTACGCAAACAACAAGTCCAATACTTGGGCTATATACTCAAAGAAGGTAAGTGTTGGCTCTCTGATGCCCGAAAAGAAACTGTCTTCAGGATCCCTACCCCAAGGAGCCCATGCCAAGTACGAGAGTTCCTAGGGTCCCCTGGGTTCTGCAGGTTATGGATAACAGGCTTTGCTGAGATTGCTAAGCCCCTATATGAGGCCACTAAGGAAAGGCCAGGAGAATTTTCCTGGACAGAAGCTCACCAAAAATCATTTGAGGCATTAAAACTGGCCCTACTGTCTGCCCCTGCCCTAGGGCTACCTGATGTGACTAAACCATTTCACTTGTTTGTGGATGAAAACAAGGGTGTGACCAAGGGAGTTTTGACGTGACTGATTGGTCCATGGCGCTGTCCTGTAGCCTATTTGTCTAAAAAACTGGACCCAGTTGCTGCAGGCTGGCTCCCATGTCTCTACATTATTGCTGCCGTAGCACTACAGGTAAAAGATGCTGACAAACTGACTTCAGGCCAGAACTTGACCATCACCACACCATGTGCAATTGAAGGAGTTTTAAAGCAGCCCCCGGACAGATGGCTAAGTAACGCCCGTATAACTCATTATCAGGCATTACTTCTTAATCCTGCTAGACTCACCTTCCAGGTACCAGTTGCCCTGAATCCAGCTACGCTCTTGCTGGACCCATATTTGGATGCCCCCCTGCATGACTGTGCCGGAATCCTGGCCCATGTCCACAGTACCTGATCAGATTTGAGAGATACCCCATTATCTGATGCTGAAGTAACCTGGTTCACTGATGGGAGCAGCTTTGTCCAGGATGGCAAGAGGTATGCAGGGGCGGCTGTAGTATCACTAACTGGCATCATTTGGGCAGAGCCTCTGCCCACTGGCACTTCAGCCCAAAAGGCTGAACTTATTGCCCTAACTGAGGCACTGGTATTGGGAAAGGACAAAAAGCTTAAAAGCTTAATGTGTATATGGACAGCCAATATGCCTTTGCCACTGCACATATTCATGGGGCAATATATTGGGAACGGGGCTTATTAATGGCAGAAGGAAAGACTGTCAAAAATAAAGAAGAAATCCTAACATTGCTAAAGGCTCTCTGGCTGCAAAAGACATTGACAATTATCCACTGCCCAGGTCAAAAAGGGGACAATCTGATTTCCCAAGGAAACAATCGAGTGGATCAGGCAGCTAAACAAGCTGCCTTCCAAACTGACTCAATCTTGGTCACCACACTAATTGACCCAGGTGACCCAAACCTCCCCGAAAAGCCCAAATACACTGGGGAGGACCTGAAATGGATAAAGGGACTGCCGAGGACCCAATGCCTGGAAGGATGGTGGAGGTCAGCAGAAGGAAAGCTGATCCTCTCAGAAAAATTAAAAAAAAAAAAATGTTGGCAAAAATAGACCATTCTTCCCACATGGGCATCAAGAGGACGCAGGACTTAATTCGACATGCCGAAGTAAAAATCAAGGTCGCTAATTTAAAGATTAAAGACATTGTCAATGGCTGTAAGCTTGCCAACTCACTAATGCGGTGCCAAATATTATAAACCCAGAAAACAGGCTTCGAGGGAGAAAACCTGGAGCCTATTGGGAAACGGATTTCACTGAGGTAAAGCCTGGCAGGTACGGATACCGTTATTTGCTAGTCTTTGCAGATACTTTTTCAGGATGGACTGAAGCCTTCCCTACCAAACATGAAATGGTTCAAATGGTGGCAAACTGTTGGAAGACAACCTCCCCAGGTATGGCTTTCCACAGATGATAGGGTCAGATAATGGACTGGCTTTTGTGTCCAAGGTAAGTCAGAGTCTGGCCATAGTTCTGGGGATTGATTGGAAACTACATTGTGCCTATAGACCCCAGAGTTCAGGACAGGTAGAGAGAACGAATAGAACTCTCCTTCTGTTCGCACTCTATCGAGTGCGTAACTCCCCTTTCCAGATGGGATTAACCCCCTTTGGGATCATGTTTGGAATGCCCTCTCCCATTATACTTAACCTCCAGGCAGAGAAGATTACTGAATTTGAAGATCGGGACCTGTTGGACGACCTCAGGGAGGTCCAATGGTCCCATAAACATGTATGGTCTAAACTACGTGCTCTTTATGAGACAGGACACCCTCCAGAACCTCATCGATAATGACCCAGTGACTGGGTCTGTGTTAACAGGCATCGGCAGGGATCCTTAGAGCCATGGTGGACGGGGCCCTATGTCATCCTACTGACCACCCCCACAGCCCTCAAAGTGGATGGTGTAGCATCGGGGATCCATCACACACATACAGCCAGCTGACCCATTTGCCGTAGAGGACTGTGCATCCCCAGCTTCAGGATGGAGAGTTTCAAAGGACCACAACAATCCACTCAAGCTAAAGCTCACCCGATTTTCAAACTGGTGACTGTATATACTCTGTTCCCCATGATAGCTGCTTCTGTTCTGGGAAGCCTGAATCAACCTATGAATCTGACTTGGGCCCTCCAAGATGTGATAGGGGGTAATATTTTGTTTCAGATCTCCCAAGTAGCGCCTCCAGCTACTTGGTTCCCAACTCTGCACTCCTGTTTAGATGCCTTCTTTGATTTCAATCCTAAGGGAGGCACACATCCTCACGCTCTAACTAACTCTCCAGGCCCATACAGAAAACCAGGCCAGTTCTATGTTTGCCCAGGGCCTGGAACTCCAAAATACAAGTCCCAGAGAAACAGGTGTGGAGAGGATAGCACTACTTATTGCACTCAATGGGGCTGTGAAACAACGGGACATATATGGTGGACCCCCAGGGAGGAGATCTTATTAAGGTAATGTGGGAGCAACCAATGCCGACTAATCCTCATAAAAATGGTAGGCTCAATATTAGTTTTACTGAAGAAGGAAAGAGAGCCACTGGCTGGGAAGCAGGAAAAATTTGGGGAATAAGACTCTATGTGGGCTGGACCGAACCAGATCCAGGAACTTTATTCTCTATTCAATTAAGAGTAAAAGTTCCTCAGTACCAGACCTGTTCGGTCCCCTTGGGGCCAGGTGCTGTTTTAAAGGTCACCCCAGAATCAATCTTGTCAACCACAGCGGCCCCCTCAAATAATGGTTATTCTGACAGCCATGGTCTCCTTATAGGTGACACCGACCTGCTTTGGTCACTAATGGCCCAGACTTACCAGGTACTCAATGATACCAGGCCAGACCTCACTTCATCATGCTGGTTATGTTATTCATCAAGGCCCCCATACTATGAGGGGATTGCATTAATAGGAAACACCACCCTAGCGCTGGACCCAGGCAGTTGCAGATGGGCTCAGCAGGAAAGAATCAGGCTTACGCTACAAGATGTTTCAGGATGAGGGCTATGTACAGGCAAGCCCCCTCATGAATACACTGCCCTATGCAACCAGACTCTGCCAGTGCTAGCCAATAACTTGTACTTGATACCACCAGATCAAGGATGGTGGGCATGTACTTTAGGATTAACCCCAATGTGTCCATTCTAAAGTTCCTAATCATCAGATTTTTGTGTTCTAGTACAACTGATCCCTAGAATTATTTATCACTCAGACCAGGATATAAATAGAGCCCTGACCGGGCAAGGACCCCTTCACCTTAATCGCCAGGAAAGAGAAGTTGTTATTGCCATTACCCTATCCGTTCTTCTGGGATTGGGACTGGCAGGAGCAGGTACAGGAATTTCAGCTTTGACCTTATAAAGCCAAAACTACCATAGCCTTAGAGCCGCAACAGACGGCGGACATCCAGAACTTAGAAAAGTCTATTTCTCATCTACAAGAATCCCTAACCTCCTTGGCAGAAATGGTTCTGCAGAATAGGAGAGGCCTAGACCTGTTGTTCTTGCAGCAGGAAGGCCTTTGTGCTGCCCTTAAGGAAGGGTGTTGTTTTTATGTAGATCACTCTGGGGTCGTCAAAGAATCCCTGGCCAAGGTTAGAGAAAGTCTGGCTTGAAGAGAGAACAAATATAGGGCTAAACAAGGATGGTTTGAATCTTGGTTCAATAGCTTCCCTTGGTTGACCACTTTGATTTCAACCTTACTCGGACCCCTCCTCATTCTGATTATACTCTTGACTTTTGGACCTTGCATTTTAAATAAGTTGGTAGCTTTTATAAAAGTGCGGCTGGGACCTACACAGATAATGGTAATGCGAAGCTATACAGCTAATGGTAATGCAAACCCACTATCAGTCCCTCCAGAGTCTGGTGATGAAGAACATGAGATAAGGGAGCGCTCATGATTGGGCCCCCAAGGTACTAGTCAGAGGGGGGAATGAAAGACCTGAGTGACTCCATCTTGGATAAAACCTCCATGGGACTGACCCAGCCCTGAGCCCTGTTCCAAGAAAAACCACAATAATTGGAACGGATAGAGAACAACTCCCTCGCCAATGGTCAATTAACCAGGGACAGGAAAGTACTAAAAGTCCAGATGTCTTTTCAGATTTCCTGAAGCCGGCAGTTTATGGTTTGGCACTGGCCTGCAACCAATCAGATGTTTGCCAGGCTGGAGAACCCCTACTCCCCTACTTGCTGAACTTGCTGAAATAAACCTATAAAAACCTGTCTCCCAAAGCAAGGGGTCTCACATCTGAGATCTGCTGAGTCAGTGACAGGGTGGGCCCAAGCTTGAGCTTGCAATAATAAAAGAACCCTTGTGTGTTTGCATTGGTCGGCTTCTTGGTGGTCTTTGGGGTCTCGTGAACTGGGCACAACAATCCCAGGCAACTTATGTAGGCCACGGATAGGAATTTCAGACTTCTGGCCCCCAGAATGGGGAATCAAAATCAATCAATCTTTTTCCTCTCACAAAATGGGGGATTTAAAATCAATCTCTGTTTAACCCATAACTCCCTACCTTCTCTTCCCTTCTTCCTCTCTCCCTTTTTCTTTTGTTCCCTTCCTCCCTGTTCCCTCCCTTCCTTTCTCTCCCCAACCTTTTTTTGAGGTAGCATCTATGTTGCCCAGGCTGGCTTCAAAACTTTCAATCCATCTGTGTTAGCCCCTCAAGTAACTGGGAAATAGGGCTGTGCCACTATGCACAGCTTCATTTCAGTGCATTACACCATTTAGTTTGCAATTTGTTCCAGCAGCCACAGGAAACTAACGTGCCCACAAGCCTACAGATGCTTTGGTCAACAGAGCATCTACTTGGAAAAAATTGGTCACAGTGGTGGCTTCCAGAGCATGGAACTGGTAAGATAGGCAGTGGCCAGAGGGGGCTTTTCTGTTTGTTTCTTTCTGTTTCTCTTGGATTGTAGTACCACATGCACATTTCTCTTCCATCCCAAAAGAAAACAAAACAAAATTTTTAATTCTTGTAGAATTAAAACACATACATGGGCCAGGTAAGGGCACTTTTCACTGAGTCTGAGAACCTTAGTTCAGTCCAGGAACCTACAGGGTACAAGGAGAGAACTGACTCCCCTTAGTTGTCCTCTGATCTCCACACATATATGGACACATATAGACACAATACACTTTCTTTTTAATCTCTGTAGTAACTTTTAGGGAAAATAGTCTTGCTGCCTTGAATTGCTATGCATTACAAGTTGTTTCATATTTATAGAAACTCTTTTCTAGCAGTGCACTCCTTGAAGAACCTGCATTTCTTTTGAAATTGCCTACTTACTGTACCTACTCACATCTTCTACAGCAAGCTTACATTAGCTCCTCAAATCTGCCAAGAAAGTCTCAGTTCACCAGTATCAGAGTTTAAAAAAAAGCTAAATTCTAGGTAAGATCATAGGAATCTAGTGGGTTCTTTTAAGACTTCAAACAAAATAAGGAGGAGGTTAGGAATGGTGGTGCATACCTGTAATCCCAGCACTTAGGAAGCTGAAGCAGGAGGATCCCCTCAAGTTCGGGAGGACAGCCTGTGTTATATAAAGTGAGATCCTGTCTCAGAAAAATCACTAACCAGGCTGGGGTGATGGCTCAGTAGGTAAAGCACTTGCGTATCAAGCATGAGGACCTGAGTTATTCCCAGAACCCAAATAAAGCTGACATGCTAGTGTGTCTGTAATCCTAGTGCTCCTATACCAAGATGAGAAGTGGAACCAGAATACCCAAAAATTTGCGGGTCAGCTAGTCTGGCTTATGTCAGCAGTGAATAACTAAAAAACTAAGTGTCTCAAATAAGGTGGAAGGTGAGGACCAACACTCAAGCTGTCCTCTGATCTCACATGTACCTGTGCTCACACACACAAACACCCCCCCTCCCTTTCTCATACACACACTTACACAAGCACTGCATATTCACACACACTTAAAACTAACCAAACTCTCAAGAAGAACTTTGGGGGAGCAAAAGCTAGATAAATTGGGGCTTCCAGCTCTTTAACCCCCATGAGGCACAGTTAATATATGAGGTTCTGAATAAAGTTTGATTCATAAAAATATAATTAAAAAGAAAAAAGTATAACATGAAAATTTCTCATTATGGTCTAACATTTTAGAGGTGAGGAAATTATGTCTTGGAGAGGTGATGTGATTTGTTGATGTGTTGAAGACCTAATAAAAGCATGTGGAGAGAGTACCGAGTTCTGGCCTCCCTCTGGGACTGCCTGAGAGCACCCCCCGCCCAATCCTGTCCATGTGGTGCTGTCGGCCCTCTGAAAGATTCCACCTGAAGTCTTCCTGGAGAGGCTAGTCTCGAGTTCCAGCTGTGAGCAAGTGATTATTCTACCTGGAGCCGTCTGTTTGCCCTAAACTGCCACAGTTTCCATGCCAGCTGTGCCTGCCAGCATCTCCCAAGGAGACCCAGGACTCATCATTAAATCCTTGTCATCACCAGAAGAACTCCAAGGCAGGCAGGGAAGACATTTGGGGATCATGAGGGAGTTCGTGGCTGAGGACATTCCTTTCTGCCTCTGATCAACAAGATCTTGTAAAGGACAAAATATTACATGGGAACCTGTAATGTTTGTGCCTGTGAAAACATGTGTCCAGCAAGTTCTAGAAGACAGTGGCTGTAGCTGCACAGGGTCTCATGTAGCCCAGGCTGGCCTCAAACTCACTGTGTAGAGGTGCTGAGGCATACAGACTGTGGAAGATTAGCTGAGCTGGGGGCTCCATCTCCTAGGCCATGAGGAAGCCATCATCAATGCTGAAGTGAAGACTTTCCAGTGTGGCTGTTTTGGACCTTCGCTCCTGTAAGCAACCCTCACTCATGCTCTGCAAGGAAGCCCAATATTAGCTCTACGGTTTCCCAAGGTGGACTTTGGTGGAATAGCACTTTGGTGGTTGGTGCCCTATAAGGAGGGATAGGTATTGTTTATGCTTTCCAGGGAGCCAGAAGATGGTTATTTTAAGATGGGACTAGGATGAGTGATGGCCTTCCTTTCTACTTCCTGTTGCTTGTCAGCTTTTCTTATAAAATGAGAATTGTCTTTTTTCAGTTATAAAAAAAATTGAATTGGGGGGAAAAAAAAGCATGTAGTAGGATCCTGGGTTTCTTAACTCCTTTTTCTTACAAAGTAATCACATAGCCACATCTGCTTTCATTTATAAATAAAATTATTTTCAAATAGGTTTTTTCAGTAAAACCCACAACTTAAATATGCTCATGAAATGGATCAGAAAGCAATCTAAAAGGGTCTTCATGCTCTAATTGTGAGTAGGAAATAGAATAGATAATAGTAGTTCAGAGAACTTAACTCCTAAGTCTCCTGCTTATGTTCCTTATTACCTTCATCTCTGTGAATCTGTGTTTTCTACCATACACTCAATGAAAACATAAGTAATTTAGTTTGATTGTCCACATCTGCATGCTTTGTGATTCTATGACTTGCCTGGTTGGAATACCCTTGTGCCTTTCACTTACAATTCAAAATTTAAAAAAAAAATATTTTATTATTTATATTTTATGTGTATGAGTGTATTGCTTGCATGTAGGTAAGTGCACCCATGTTGTGCAATGCCCGCAGTGGACAGAAGAGGCCATCAGCTCCCTGGGAACTGGAGTCACCAATCGTTGTTAGCTGCCATGTGGGTGCTGGGATTCAAACCCGGGTCTTCTGCAAGAACAACCAGTGTTCTTAACCTCTGAGCCATCTCTCCAGCCCTTTTTAAAGATTTTATTTTTATTTAAGTGTATGTGTATTATCTATGTGTACATGCATGTGTAGGTGCCTGCCTGTGAAAGCCAGAGGAGGGTGTCAGATCCCCTGGAGCCGGAGTTACAGACACTTGTAAGTTGCCCGATATAGGTGCTAGGTACAAAACTTTGGTTCTCTCCAAGACCAACAAGCATTCTTAACTGCTAAGCCATTAGCATTCTCTAGCTCAGTGGATAAAGGCACTTGCTGCCAAGACTGACAACCCGAGTTCAATCCCTGGGACTCAGATAGTGGAAGGAGCAAATCAACTCCTCTGACCTCCATTCACATGCTGTGGCATGTGTGTCCCCCCTCCCAGAATAAGTAAATGTAATAAAAAACAAAAAATAGACAATATAAGGTAGGCATGGTGTACATACCTGTAACCCCAGCACTTGGGAGGCCAAAGCAACAGGAAGATCAAGAGTTCAACAGGTCTTCCTTGACTACATTACTAATGTTGAGGCCAACAACAAAAAAAAAACAAACACCAGAAAGACAAAATAGTTGACATAGTTTAGAAGTCACAATATGAATTTGTAGATACTAGATTCACATGTAATGATAAGGTGCTCACACTGTGAAAGGCAGGAGGAAATACATCAGTCCCCATCTGAGTTTCTTGCTTACTAAGTCGACTGGCATATATTTTAATAATCCTCCTTAATGCTCTCTTTTGGAGGTGAGCAGAGGATAGGAAAGCAGCATCTGTAGTTATATTTCAGTGTACTAGACATTAATATTGTATGAAGCAAACATTGACGATCTTCACATACCTGTTACACTAATTAGGTAATTCAAACTATAAAGTGTTACCCAGTTATAGGATACTAGGGTCTAGGCCAAGGAGCACCCTAAAAAAAGTTTGTCTATTTTTATTTTTTATTTTATTGAGGCACAGTATCATGGTGCTCAGGCTGAAGATGGTACTATATAGCTGAAGATGACCATGAGTGCGCGATGCTGTGCGTGTGCACACACACAAGCACATACGATGTGCGTCTATGTGTGACAGAGGCTACAAATCAACATCAAGTGTCTTCATTTTTCACCCTCCACCATATCTTTTGGGTCAGGGTCTCTCACTGAACCAAGAGATCACTGAGTGGCTAGAATGGCTGGCCAGTAAGCTCTGGGAATGTCTCTGTCCCTCTCCCCCAGGGTTAGAGACATGCCTGGCCATGTCTGGCTTTTTTTTTTTTAAAGATTTTTTTTAACCTCCAAGGTCCAGAGCAAGACTGTGTCACGCACATGCGTATGCACGCACCCACACAGTTTGAAGATCTGGCAGGCAATAATCCATTGCTGGCCCACCATCCTCACACTGATTTCCTGTCCCCTGAACATGGAAGGAGGAATGAATGCTCTACCTAGGCCTCAGGGCAACATTCCTCTACAGAGAAGAAAAGGGCTTTCATGTAGCTACCCCCTGCCCATTAGAAATCATGTCTGGCTTTTTTTGTTGTTGTTTTTTGGTCCCTTTTGAGACAGGGTCTCCCTGTAGCCCCAGCTGTCCTGGAACTCACTATGTAGACCAGGCTGGCCTTGAACTTACAGAAATCTGCCTGCCTCTGCCTCCCAAGTGCTGGGATTAAAGGCGTGCACCACCACACCCAGCATGTCTGGCTTTTTAAAAGATTTCATGTGTGTAAGTGTTTTGCCTGTATGTATGTAAGTGCACCTGTGTCATGCAAAGTCCAAAGAGGCCAGAGGAATGTATTGGAGCTTCTGGAACTGGACGGTTGTTAGCTACCATGTGGGTGCTGGGAACTGAATCCAGGTCATCTGGAAAATCAGACAGTCCTCTTAACCACTGAGCCATCTCTTCAGCCCCCTTTAAAAAAAATTTTTTTTTTTTAATTTAATGGCTTGCTTTTTCACAGATGCTGGAAATCTTAACTCAGATCCTAATGCTTGCACGACAGGCACTTACTGACTAAGCTATCTTCCCACCTCCTAACCTTGTAACTTCTGATCTTTCTACCAAGGGCTGGGATCACAGTCATGCACTAACATGCCTGATTTATATTGAGTCCTTAAAACTACAAACCAAGCCAATAGAAGTTTCTACCAAGAACAGCCATTACTTTCGTATTTCACATGCTCAGTATCTGTCATAGTGTCAGACAAGGTAGCTGTAGCTGTGAGATCCAGATTACACAAAAGCAAGGTAAGAACCATACACAAACCTAAATGAAGTATTAAACTGAAGACAGTGGTGGTGAGGTGGAGGCAGGAGAAAATCAAGAGTTCAAGACCAGCCTCATTTATATATGGTGTTTGAGAACAGCCTGAGTTGCTAATGTAACCCTGACTGAAAAAACAGTAAAAATAATTAATTGGGTCATGCCTGTAATCCCAATATTCAGGAGGCTGAAGCAGGAGAATTGAATTGTTATCAATTTAGGGTCTTGGGTTTGATTCCTAGCACTGCATAAACTGGGCATGGTGGCACATGTCTGTGATCTAAGTCCTGGGAAGGTAGAGGCAGAAGGATCAGAAGTTCAAAGTCATCCTTAGCTACAAAGAGAGTTGGAGGCTATCCTGGGATAAATTAGGTTTTGTTTTAAAAAAAAGAAAACAGAAATTTTGCAGAGAGGTCTATATTTAGTATATAGAAGGGGATTGTTTTATAATATTCAGGGGAAAATAGTATTCATACCCTGTTCTTAGGAAGATCATAATCATAATATTAGTCTGCTTTAGTACCACGCACAGAGAATAGGTACTTAGTAAGATGATCCTTAATAATTACTGAGTCGCTTACAATCATCAGGTAATTATGTTAATTAACCCCTTTACACACATTACTTCCTAATTAACATTTAAAACAATCTATATTACCCTAGAACCAGTGCTCTTAACCATGGGCAATACAGCTTTTCAACATAAATCAATGAAGCAACTCATACTCTGAGAAAGCTCTGTAACTAAAGTTTCCTTTTAAAGGCTATCTCTTTTTTTGGGGGGGGTCTTTTTTAGACAGGGTATGATGTAACCCCTGCTGCCCTGGAACTCATAATGTAGACCAGGCTGGCCTTGATCTCACAGAGATTTGCCAGTCTCTGCCTTGGGCTTAAAGGTGTGTGCTACCACACCTGACAAAGACTATTTTTTAAATTCACGTTTCCACTCGGGGGGGGAAAAAAAAAAGACTCTTCCTAGGAAAATTTCCATCCTACATAGTTGCAACTAGATGACCACAAACTGTCCAAAGATGGGGGTACTTTACGAGTAAAAAGGTATACTATTAATAATTAAACCAGGACAAAAAGCGTAGACTGGGATGGTCCTGGGCAAACCAGGATATAGTCACTCTACCCATAACTAAATGTTTACTTCAGATCTTAAACCTTATTCCTTCTAGCAAAGGCCAGGGAAATTTATGTGGTGGCAGCTGTTTATGAGGTATAACTGAAATGAAAGACTACGTAAACTAGAAAGCTACACACCTGCACTTCAGATGCCACCAGTACTACCACTAGGTACTACCTTCACCTTCCCTCATTTAAATCCTAGTGAAGGGCCTGGAAAATGTCTAAGTGGGTAAGGTGCTTGTATCTGATGATATAAGCCTGACAGCCTGAGTTCCAACTCCACAATCCATGTAAAAGTAGAAAGAGAACCAACTTCACAAAATTGTCCTCTAATCTCCATATGCAGAGTAGCACAAGCATACAGACACATCACATATAATTTAAAAATAAGCAAATCTAAGTAAAATGATCTGATTAACTATCTGAAACCTACATGTGACATGAAAGCAGAAGAGACTATTTGGAGGGAGGAAGGGAACCAGCAAGTGATGGTAGGGAGCACAGGGGAGGACACAAAGTGGGGAAGGGGAACAAATTAGAACAAACTATAATGACAAACAGATATGAAAATGCCATAATGAAACCCAGTACTGTGTATGCCTACCTAATTTTAAAATTTTTATTTTTCTCTATGTGTTATGTGTGTGCATGTGTCTGCTTGCCTGTATGTGGTCCATGTTTACGCAGGAGCCCATGGAGGTCATTCCTGAAACTGGAGTTACAGGTGCTAGTGAGCTACTTGCTATGGATGGTGGGAACTGAACTCTGGTCCTCTGAAGAGCAGCACATGCTCTTAACTGCTGAGCCACTTCTCCAGCCCCATGTATGCTTACATAAAATAGAACAAAAAAGATGGGTGTGTGGTAGGGCACATCTGTAATCCAAGGACTTTGGAGGTTGAGGCAGGAGTATCAGGAGTTCAGGGCCAGTTTTTGCTTGTCTCCATGCCTGATGACCTGAGTCTGATCCGCAGAATGCTACAAGTTGTCCTCTGACCTCCACACACACTCAGCCACTTAAAAAATTTTTTTTCCATGCTTGAGTATATCTGTGAGGACGTGAAGATACCCTACAATTATTCATTCATAAATCACCATAATCTTCAAGTTCAAAAGGGATATGCACTTGTATAAGGTAGAACTACTAGTATTTAACCATGCTAATCCCTGGAGAGGCACAGAAGATGCAAAATGAAAAGAGCAAAACAGCAGAGTGATGAAAAATCTGTAAAGATAAGAAGGCGACAATACTAATAACATCAGGTATCAGACATTAGTCAGACAACAGTATGTGGAGGGACGAGGAAAGACATCCAAATCACCATCTGAGCTACACGGAGACCAAGAGATCTAAGTCTAAATTTCAAACAAAACCCATTCCTAGAAACCACTGCAACTAGTCCACTCTGACGTTTTTTCACAAACAATCGTTTCCAAATAAGTATACACAGAAAAAGATATCATACAGTAGGTAGGCTATTTCTAAAATCTTTCCTGTTTATCACACACTTTTCTGGCACAGAAATAAAATTCCTAGGCTGTGAATGACAGAGCACTTGCCCAGCATGCACAAGGCACTGAGTTCAAGCCCTGGTACCACCAGAAAAAAACAAACAAACAAAAAAACTCCATAAACAGAAGCATATTATCATTACTATACATAAAACTCTTTCTTTGAGATAAGCTTCTTTAAGGTATTACTAGGACTAGTCTGTATGTGATCAAATCAGAAAGATGAAGATATCTACTACTTTTGTGCTGGAGACATAGTACAGTGGCAGAGCACCTGTCTACCATGAGAAAGGATCCTGAGGTTCAATCCTCAGCACCAAAAAGAAGAAAAGAGGTATTTATTACACCGTCAATATGATTGTTCCTAAATTGCATGGGAATAATAAAGGATTAATGTTGGCAGCCTTATCTTTAAAATAATATGAGCATCAGGTGGGGTAGCACGTAACAATCCCAGCACTTGGGAGATAGAAGCAGGAGGATCAGGAATTCAAGGCCAGTTTGACCTCGAGTGAGGTAGTAAAGACAGGGCTTCATCTTTTGTTGCACTAAGTAAGAAAATGAAACATAAATCTTTTTTCTTTTGTTTTTTTTTTTTTGTTTTTTTTTTGGTCTTTTTGAAACAGGATCTCTCTGTAGCCCCAGCTGGCCTGGAACTCACTATGTAGACCAGGCTGGCCTTGAATTCACAGACATTTGCCTGCCTCTGCCTCCTGCTGGGATTAAAGGTGTACACCACCAAACCCAGCTAGAAACTAGTGGTTTAAAGCTGCCTCAGAGGGATTCTTATGTTTTTAACATTTTTAAATTTTTATTTTACATGTATGAGTGTTTCACTTGCATGGTATGTAAGTGCTCCCGTGTCATGCAATCCCCAAGGAGGTCAGAAGAGGGCATTGGAGCCCCTGGAACAGGCGTTAAGGATGGTTGTTAGCTGCCATGCAGGTGATGGGAACTGAACCTAGATCCTCTGTAAGAACAGCCAGTACTCTTGGTTGCTGAGCCAGTTCTCCAGCCCTCTCATGATTTTTAACATCAGGGATAGATGGTTTGGCTATCCTTATCAGTAATGATCAAGACTGTTTTACTCATGCTACTTCTACACCTACCTACAAACTTCTAACAGCAAGGTGATAAAAGATGTTTTGAAATCAGAACCAAAGGGGGAAATTTTTAGTTTGAGGTTAGGTCAAGAACAAAAAGTAGGGGTTGGTGACATAGCTCAGAGTACTTACATAGTACCTACAGGACCCTGGGTTCAATCCTCCTTACCAAATATAGTTGAATATGATGGCACATGCCTGTAATCCCAGCACTCATGAGGTGGAGGCAGGAAGATCTTGAGTTCAAGATCATCCTTGGCTACATAGTGAGGCAGCTTGGGATACAAGACCCTGATCTGCAAAAAGAAAAACAAGGCCAGGAATGGTGGTGCACACCTTTAATCCCAGTAGTCAGGAGGCAGAGGCAGGCAGATCTGTGAGATCAAGGCCAGCCTGGTCTACATAGCAAGTTCCAAGCCAGCTGGGGCTACAGAAAGACCCTGTCTCAAAAAACAAAAACAAAAAAAACTAAAAATTTTTTAAAAATTAATACATTTTTAAAAAGTTAACAGTGGGCTGAATTGTAAGTGCTTAAGTTGAAAGCAGGTTTGAAGCTGCCTCTTTCAGAGTTAAGAAATAGCAAGTTACTTAAACCACCCAGCTCTCCTGCACTGGTGATGAAAATGGTCTAGACCTATGCCGCCTTATATGGCAGTCACAAGCCATATGTGACAGCTGAGCACTGGGAATATAGCTAGGATGAGTAAGGAAACAAATTACCCATTTTATTTAATTTCAGTTCATCTAGAATTAAATAGATAAGTGTCACTAGTGGCTCCCCAATTGAGCACTGCACCTCTGGATTCTCTCAGTTAATGATTTCTAACCAAGGCAATTCCTCCCATCCCCAGGGGGTAACTGCCTCCATCTGCAGTCATTTTTAGTTGTCACAGCTGGAGGGAGTGACTGCTAGCATGTAGTGGATGGAGGTCAGGGATGCTGCTAAACATGTTGTACTGTCTCCCACAAGGAAGAAACAGCTAGTACAAATGTCAGCAGCGAGGAACTTGAGAAACTCCGCTCTAAGTTTACTCAAGGATGGAGTTAAAGCAAACATAAAACAAATTGCAGCACACCTTGTCTAAACATAATAACCAGGAAGAGTGAGATTTTTCATTCAATAGGAAAAGGTTTAAAGCATCAAGTTTTTACTGAAAGTGTATGTGATGAATAAATGAAAGATCCATCACCACCAAAGAATTACTTCCTGTGAGAGTTTTTACTTGAATATTAATGTAGCATTGAAAACTATTATCCAGGGGGCTGGAGAGATGGCTCATTCCATAGTTAAGAACACTGACTGCTCTTACAGAGGATCTGGGTTTGGTCCCCAGCACCCACATGGTGGCTAAGAACTTCAGTTCCAGGGGATCTGATGCTCTCTTCTGACCTCTGTGGGTATTGCAGGATATTACACAGTTGCACTTACACACAAGAAGGCAATACACTCATACACTGAAATAAAAATAATAAAGTATTTAAAACTATTATCCAGGACTTTGTTTCTTATGTGTTGAACATACAGTGCTGGGGGTGGAGGTCTCCAGTCCCTCTTTTCACTCTCTTAGTCTGAATTCCTTGTCCCCTCAATTAGCCTACCTGATGTGGAATCATCATTCATTTTAGATAAAAAAGAACAGATATCATTATGGAAGAAAAAACAATTCAAGAAAAATGGCCATCATGGCAAAGCTGCATGTATACATATTACCTAAAGAAAAAGCGAGGGTACAGAGCTATATTTTGACCAAAGGAAATGTATGGAGTGATTCTACTGAGTGATCACATAGTACATCCCAGAGAAAGATATACTGAAACTTCAGAGGATGAGTATCAAATAACGTTGTGGTTTCTGTGGCTCTATAAATTATGCAAGGATCAGTTTAAGCAGGATCATTCAGTACTACTCAAAGTGTTCTCAAATTTATATTAGCAATGTAATCTAATCCAGAATTATCTAGTTCTCAGAGAAACAGAAATAATGGACACAATTCAATGTTTTACTTCCACTCAAACTATTTTTCAGTGCACAAAATCATCCAAATTCATCTTACAGCAATGCCCTTTCTTTTCTGCCCACTTACTATTAACAGAGATTATTTACTATAGTTCAGGTTCTCTATTACTTCATAGAATATAAAAACTAAAAAGCCCCAGCTACTGAAAAATAAATGTTACATTTATAATTTTCATACTCGTCTACAAACAAGATTTTCCAGTGCACATATTCTGAACTCCTAAAAGTTCAACGCAATTTTTGTGAATGTTTCATTCTTAAACATGCTAGTTTCAGTACTTCTTCATATCCTCATGTAGAAAGTTCAAGACCTTTTTTTAAAAAAAATTTATTATTTTTATTTTTTATGTGTATGTGTGTATTGCCTGCATGTAGGCGAGTGGACCCGTGTCATGCAACGCCCATGGAGGTCAGAAGAGGCTGTTGAATCCCGTAGGACTGGAGTTACAGATAGCTGTTAGCTGCCATGTGGCTGCTGGGATTCGAACCCAGGTCTTCTGCAAGAACAACCAATGTTCTTAACCGCTGAGCCATCTCTTCAGCACAGTTCAAGACCTTTTATCATCAATTAACACTTAGAAAACTAAACAGTATCAGAAAAATAACATTTATAGCAAGATCCCTACCCACTTTCATTTTGCAGATTTGCCTATGAAGAACTATTCTCAGAGGGAAAACCATCTCAGTTCTTTTAAGTTTCTAGCCCAAATGACATAAAGTTCACTCCACCTTCTTCAGAAATTGGGAACAACACAGAAAGGACATTTTTAGCATCATTTTATATTCACCTACTGGTGTTACACATAGGACCTCAACCAATTTCTCAGCTTCAGCACTACTGATATTTTGAACAAAATAATTCTCTGATGAGTCGGGTTGTTTTGTGCAATCCACAATAATCAACAGCATCCTGGGCTCTTCCTACTACATACTAGCACCTCCTCCCTGTGATGATCTTAAACATCTCCAGAAGTTGCCAAATGTCCCCTGGGGAACGAACCTGTCCCAGGGTTGAGAATCACTAATCTTTCATGAAACTGCAATACCCAAAAGGGGACACTACCCTAATCAGAAGCCTCAAGAAAAAACTTTTTTTTTCTTTTTCCTGATCGGTAATTCTACCCAATTTATGCTAAATAGCTAAGAAGCAGGATATGCCACTCTGTGTACATGAAGACACGTGGTTCAACTTCTACAAGCTCTCCAGTGACAAGTCAACAAAACTACAACAGCTGCTTCTCTGAAAAAAGAAAATCCCAGCAAACTTGGGAGGCAGAAGCAAGGAGAATCGCTGAAATTTGAGGTCATTCTGGACTATACAGCGAGTTCCAGGCCCCCCAGGCTACTTCGCAAGACGAGCGAGCGAGCGAGCGAGCGAGCGAGCGAGCGAGCGAGAGAGAGAGAGAGAGAGAGAGAGAGAGAGAATGAGAATTCCACATGTAGGAAAAACAAGGTTTATATCACACTGGATAAGCAGAATTTGAAGAAGGGACAGAAAGGACTCTGAGAACAGAATGTCACGTAATGAAAGCAGGCATCCATGAAGAAACCCCAAGCACTTGTTCTCATTCACCAGCCCCAAGGTGGAAACAATTAGAACCCATTCCGCACACCAGAGCAGGTCAGCCAGGTACACCAAGCTGCTATTGCTCCAAGGAGAGGCCAAAATTAGGCAATGGCCTCAGGTTGCCTCGAGGGCCTCTCGTGGTTATCAGAAAGAGGGACCCAAAAAGTTGTAAGACAGCTGAGATCCCCAAGCCTAATTCACGATTTCTAGAACACCCACCCTTTTCTGGGTCCTAGAGGTTCTGGCCCGGAGTTCACAGGCTGCGGCATCGGAATCACGTGGGGCACCTTCTCAAAGACCCAGCTCTGAGTCCCCGCCCACCCGAGGCTCGGCCCCAAGGCTGAAAATCTGATTTTTCCAGGGTTCCAGGTGATTCCTACGCACGCGGAAGTTCACAATTTTTCCTAACTTGGAAATCACTGAAAATCTGAAGCTTTGCAGTTGGCTCCGGGACCACAGGGGCTTCTTCCAGGAGGGGCTGGGGCCCTCACACATAGCTCCTGTCACCCCAGAGGGCCAGCCAGGGCTCAAGCCCGGCCCCAAGCCGAACCTCTGCAAAGCCAAGGTCGGTTCCGACAGAACCCGGCCCAGCCTCCCTCAGACACCCAGCCCCATGACGTGACCAGGCCCTGGCCGGACGCCCTGGCCGCCTGCCCTCCTCAGGAGAAGCCCGTTAGTCCCCAGACCCCTTCCTTCCCCGGGTCACAATGGCAGCTCGCAGGAAACAGTCGCCCTGGAGGCGGAGACCCGAGTCCGCAGCGCCGCCCCGGGTTCCCCGCGGACCGACCTTCTCCAGAGACGTGTCCATGGCTGGGACGGCCGGCGGCGTCCGGTGATGGGTCCGCGGTCCCGGGCGCTACTTCCGCCTCCCGCGGCCCGCAGCGGTTTCCACGCTGGCAACGCTGACGTTCCCCACAGCCCGCGGCAGGCGGGGCGGAAAAGAGGAGGAGCTGCCCCGCGATGCCGCCGGGCGGGGAACCAGCGGTGAGCGGAAGGCGGGGCAGGGCGGAGCCGGGGCAGGATGGCCGGGCCTTCTAGGCTTCCGTACCCGGGCGTCACGCCGGCCAGTCCTAACGCGCTCATTGCGGAGGGGAACCTGGATTATCGAACCGTCCAAACACAGGTTTATCATAAGCTTGTCGCAACCATAGAGATAAAACTACAATATCTACAAGAGCTATTAACCGGGTGGAATACTTGAGAATCAGCTGCATTTGTAGAGCCAGGTTTCTAAGTCCGTCATCGTCAGCACCCCTTAGTAATGGAACAGTCCATTTACCTCGAAGAGCCGGCGTGTGCAAGATTGACACGGCGCACTGGAAGGCTGCGGGATTGAGTTTCTGGGACTTTAGCGACTGCTCTTCTCAAGAGACTTCTAGAGCTGAGGAATTTCTATCAGATCTCCCCTCAGAACTCCAAACGGAAACGGTTGAGACAACTGGCTCAGCGTCCTCCGTGTCACAATGATGACTTGTCAGGTGGTTAATAATCATGATAATGGTAGGTCTGTCGTTTTGTTTGGCGCTCAGCAGCCCTTTAAGTGGAGCATCAGGATCCCGGTTTCACAGTGTTAGGATTCAGACCCCAGCCCCCTAGTGACTCACTGCCTCCTCCTGCTAGGATAGATGGTAGTAGTGCGTTTGTAATGTTCTGATGAGGGGTCGCTGAAATCTGTCTTCTGTCAAGCATTTCCGGTTACTAGGCTGCCGAGGCCCGCAGAACCTGCCCTGACCTCTCCTGTGTCCTAAGCGCCGCTTCCTGAAGGCCGAGTAAATGACTGGGACGCACCGTCAGCGTGGTAATTGCATAGTTCGAGCCATCGACTTTACATATTGGTAAAAGCCTGCTGGGTTGTGTAAATAAAAATATTTTCTAACCAAGGAAGTCTGGGGCACTGCGTGAGTGAGCTGTGAAAACTTGTGATTCCCCAAAGAACTCTGCAAACAATTGATGAAATTATACCTTCCAGAAACTAAAAGTTGAGTATGCCTCTGCTTTCAGGGGTGCAAGCCGCGTTCCCAGCGTGTTAGGAAAGTTTTCGACCGTTCAGAAAAGTCAGAAGAATTGCAGTGGACAAACAAGCGTCCACTGCCTAGATTCTGCAGTTAGCATTTTCTTACTTTTTTTTTTTTTTTAATCACCTATGTTTCCAGATAACCATCAATATGTGCTCTGGTACATAACACCTCTGAACAACTCAATGTTATTAAAAAGTTGTGATTTTTAGGCAGAGGCAGGAGGATCACCCATGAGTTCAAGGTCAGTTCAAGGTATTCCATACCAGCCATGGCTACATAATGAAACCCTGTCTCAAAAAACAAAACAGGGGCTGGAGAGGTGTCTCAACCGTTAAGAGCACTGGCTGCCCTTGCAGAGGACCTGGGTTAGGTTTCTGGCACCCATATGGTGGCAAGCAACTGCCTATAATTCCAGTTCCAGGGGATCCATTGCCCTCTTCTGATCTCCAAGAGTATTGCATACATGTAGTATACTTAACATGCAGCAGGCTAAGCACTCATACACAAAAATAAATTTAAAATTTTTTTTTAACTTTTTAAAGATTAATTATTTTTATTTTATGTGTATATGATTGTTTTGCCTGCATGTATGTAGGTGCACCAAGGATGTGCAGTGCCTGTGGAAGTCATAAGAGGGCATCAGATTCCCTGCTACTAGAGTTACAGATGCTTAGTCACCATGTAGATGCTGAGGCCTGAACCTAGGTCCTCTTCTCTCCAGTGCCTAAACCAAAAACACTTGAGGGGCCAGGAGGGTGGCTTGTCAGGTAAAGGTGCTTCCTGCAAGTGTGATGACCTAAGTTTGATACCCAGGAGTCACATGGTAGAAGGATAGAACCAACTCCCAAAATAAGTAAAATGTAATAAAAAAAAATTAAAAGAAAACTCATGGTTTTTTTTGTTTTTTTTTGTTTTTTGGTCTTTTTGAGATGGTCTCTCTGTAGCCCCAGCTGGCCTAGAACTCACTTTGTAGACCAGGCTGGCCTTGAACTCATAAGAGATCCGCCTGCCTCTGCCTTCCAAGTGCTGTGATTAAAGGTGTGTGCCACCACACCCACCAAAAAACTCGTTTTTTAAAAAAATATTTTATTATTTTTATTTTATGTGTATGAGTGTATTGCCCACATGTATGTGAGTACACCCGTGTTGTGCAATGCCATGGAGATCAGAAGGCGGCTTCGGATTCCCCTGGAGCTGGAGTTAAGGACAGTTAATAGGCGCCATGTGGGTGCTGGGAATTGAACTCTGGTCTTCTGGAAGACCAGTCAGTGCTCTTAACCGCTGAGCCATCTCTCTAGCCCTAAAACTCGCAAGTTTTAAAGCTACCCCTGAGTATCTGGATTATTCTACAAAATAAATTCAACTTCTACTGACATGGCTTTTATGTATGTTGGGCTTTTTACAATGTTGTTGTTGCTTTACATTATTATTGTTGTTGTTGTTATTACTGAACTGGGGTTTTATTATATAGCCATGGCTGACCTGTTATTCGCTTTGTAGATAGACCAAACTAACCTTGTACTTGAAGTAATCCTGCTTCTCTCAAATTCTGGGATTATAGGCATGCACCACCTGAGACTTTTTTTGAATAGTAAACTAAAAGGAAACCAAGGAAAAAGGGGTATGTGTTTATTTTTCCCTTTGAATTCAACTGAATGATTTTCAAAAATATTTATTATTTTAATTTTATTTATTTATTTATTTATTGGTCTTTTTGAGACAGGGTCTCCCTATAGCCCCAGCTGGCCTGGAACTCGCTATGTAGACCAGGCTGGCCTTGAACTCACAGAGATCTGCCTGCCTCTATCTCCCAAGTGCTGGGATTAAAGGCATGCACCATCACATCCCACCTTAATTTTAATTTTATGTGTATGAGTGTATTGCCTGCATGTGTGTAAGTGCACCTGTGTCATACATTACCTTCAGAAGTCAGAAGAGGGTGTTGGATCCCCTGGATCTGAAGTTACAGATGGTTGTTAGCCACCATGTGGATGCTGGGACTAGAACCTGGGTCTTCTGCAAGAGCAGTCAATGATCTGAACAGCTGAGCCATCTCTCCAGCCCCTCAACTGTTTTTTTTAATTATTTTTATTTTATGTGTATGGGTTGTGCCTGCATTTATGTAAGTGCACCAATGTGAGCAGTGCCTGCAGAGGTCAGAAGAGAGCATCAAATCACCTGGAACTGGAGTTACAGACAGTTGTTAGCTGCCATGTGGGTGCTGGGAACAGAACACCGGTCCTCTGCAAGAGTAGCCAGTGCTCTTAACTGCTGAGCCATCTCACCAGTCCCTCAACTATGTGACTTTTGCTGTGACATGAATAATTAACAACCATATTGTAGATGAATATTTTAGTCTTTAATGTTTAAAATAAACCAGCTGATCCACATGGAAGATTTATTATGCACCATAGCAATGCAAAAATTATACACTAAGAACAGTGAGATGGTTCAGTGGGTAAATGTGCCCAGTGCCAAGCCTGACAACTTGAGTTTAATCCCCAGGACCCACATGGTAGAAGGCAAGAACTGACTCCTCAAAAGTTATCCTCTGACTTCTACACATACTCCACCATGACACAAACATTTGTGCACATGAACACACAAATGTAATTTTAAAAAAATTTAGTGATTCTTTACCCAGATATGGTGGTGCACATCTTTACTCTCAGCACTCCAGGCCATGTGGGGCTACAAGGAGACCCTGTTTCAAAAAATCCAACCCCTCACCCCCCAAAAGATACACCACCAAAAAGTATGAAGGAGGAACAAGATGGATAAACGTAGAATCATTAATAGCCTCAGCTTCATTCCAGGGATAAGTAGGTACTTGTAAAAGGGGCTTAATCATGACAGAGCTTCATTATTTTGTTAGAGGTTTATTTTTGAGACAAGATTTATGTACCTATGTAGCCCAGGCTGACCTTGAACTCATGTCACTGTTCCTGCCTTAGCATGCTCAGCTACACAGAACTTTAGATGTAATATTTAGACAAAAAGGAGCCCCTAGAAGATATAAAATTAACAAAATTTTGAGTTGAAGTTGATAGAAGTGAAAGTGTAAATGACAGTAAATTTCCCGGTAGAGAGTCAAAAGTTTCTAAATTAAGAGTCAGGGTTGGAAAGCAAGAGTACTTGATGCTCTTGCAGAGAACCTGGGTTCACTTCCCAGCACACACATGGCAACTCACAACTGTCCATAACTCCAGCTTCAGGGGATCTGATACCCTCTTCTGGCTTCTGTGGGCACTGCATGTATGTCATTCACTTACATGCAAGCAAAACACTCAAGCTTTTAAAAAAGAAAGGAACAGGCGGGGTGTGTTAGTGCACACCTTTAATCCCAGTGCTCAGGAGACAGAGAGGCAGAGGCAGGCAGATCTCAGTGAGTTCAAGGCCAGCCTGGTCTACATAGAGAGTGCCAGGCCAGGTGGGGCCACAGGGAGACCCTATCTAAAAGAACAAAAAAGGAAGAAACAGACACACCTAAGCATTGTGGTGCACATCTGTAATACTGACAATCAGGTGGTAGAAGGAGTAGGAATTCAAGGCTAGCCTCAGCAACTACATAGCAAGTTCAAGGCCAATCTAGACTACATGAGATCCTGTTTAAAATAAAGCAAAAACAAAAGAGGAAGAAGAAACAGCAGGACAACTTAGGTGGCTCAGCAGTTAAAAGTACTTGCCCCACGATCCAGTGGCTTGAGTTTGGTCCTGGAACCCATAAAGAGCTGTATACAGTGGCTTCCATCTGTAATCCCAGCACTCCTATGGCGAGATGGGAAGCAGAGACGAGAATCTCACAGAAGCCTGTAGGCCAGCTAGTCTGGAGTACACCATAACAGTAAGAGAGACTCTGCCTCAACAAGATGGAAGGCAAGAACAACTCCCAAAAGTTGTCCTCTGACTCCCTCATAAACATGCTATTGCATGTGTGTGCCCCTACAAATCAATAATTTAAAAAAAAGAAATAGATTTTAACATTTTAAAAATCACACTAGAGGAGTTGGAGTGATGGCTCAGCGGTTAAGCGCACTGGCTGCTTTTGCAGAGGACCCGGGTTTGAATCCCAGAGCCCACGTGGCTGCTGACAACTGTCCTTAACTCCAGTTCCAGAGGATCTGATGTCCTCTTCTGCTCTTCTGACCTCCATGAGCATTGCACGACCTACATGCAAACAATGCGCTCATACACATAAAGTAAAAATAATTAAAAAAAAATTTTAAATCACACTGAGTGGTTTCAGAGACATCTGCAATCCCTAGTAGCACCTGGAGGTGGCAGCCCTGAGACTTCTCACATTTATATTAGCTTCATTAGGGTCATGGTGTCCACTAACAGTTTTTAAAGGAAAAAAACAAAAACAAAAAGGCCCACATTTTATTGTTTGAAACGTGTCTAAAAGAAATGAATTATCAGCCAGGCATTCTGTCTCATGTCTGTAATCCTAGCAATTGGTAGTCTGGAGCAGGAGGATTGCTATGAGTGTAAGGCCATCGTGGGTCTAAAAAGCTAAACAAAGTAGTACATGCCTGTTATCTAATCCCAGCACTAGGGAGATGGAAGCAGGAGGATTGGAACTCAAGGATATCCTTGATACAGTGAACTGGGCTGCATAGCACTCTGTCAGACAAAACAAATGAAGAGTCGAATCACTATTGGGTAACCCCAAATCCACCCCCTTTCTCTCTCTCTC